>NC_064634.1:95405510-95729438 GCF_023864275.1 Schistocerca cancellata | reverse complement strand
GTGTGCAAGGAGGCCAGTGTCGTATAGCCCAGGAGCTCTGTAGCTGGTTGTGCGCTTCCCGCTTCCTTCGTGGTGGGCACCAGAGTCACCGGCGAGACAGAAACACCAATGCAGTTATCAAAGTCCTTAGCGCAACGAGCACGCACCTGCTACGAGATTTTCGCGAGGAAGAATCTCACCTTCTCGCTGTGCACATATTATCGCTCCCCGAATGAGGAGCCACAGCTTACAACGATGATGAGCCATCCCCTCCTTCTGCCACTTCTTGGCAGCCTCTGTCAGTCTCCTATCACAGCCCCGCACCTGAATCTCTGCCCTCTTGATTGCACGTGGGCTTGAAAGACAATGAAACGTTTATAGAAATTCTGAGGTTCACGATTTCTCCTCACGGTTTAACCAGTAGTTTTCGTTCTCTTTACGCCGCCATAGCAAGAACTATGTTGTGAATTAAGAACGGTTAACTTGTTTCTGTAGAAATGCTGAAGATTGTTCTCTGCAATAGGAAATGGTAACAGCTGAATGGCTTGTTGTTCAATGAACGGCAAAAGGTGGTCTATGATTTCTGGTGTAAGTGTCGCTGCGGTTCATACTGTTTACTTTACACCCTTCTTGGGTTCGATCATTTGTGTTTGTGACTGAGAAAGATGTTCTCACGGACTTTTACGTTGGTGCTTTGGCTATATGTTGTTTTTATTTCTTTTAATTTACGTCTTTTCAGTAGTAGTAGTAGTGCTATCTCGTGCCAACCTCATTTTGAGTGTCAGGTTTTATTATAATGGGTTTTAAGGCTCTACCACAACTGTTTTCTATTTTCTAATTATGCTACGAGGAAACTAATTAATTCTCATTTTGTTTTTACAATTTCGTAGATACTGTTCATCTAATGTTGTAATCTTCGAGAATTTTTGTGACATAGACAGCTGATTTAATATTTATGCAGTTTTACAGACAATTTCAATTTGTATGCAGTAGTGTTACGGATTTAATACCAGGTAACTAAGCTTTAAAATTCATCCCACTTCTAATAATTTTCCAGTTTCTTACGTCCAATGCATTGACACTTATACTTTGATTCTGTTCTGTGTGGCTTTTGTTACTTAGAATTTCAGTTAACATTAAAGGATACAATTAACCCAAAACATTGTTTTAGTCCTCAGTATCATATGATCAGATGACATGATCAGAGAGTGGTAAAGAGACAGAACACCATCAGACATAAATATTGGGAGGAATAAAAATGTTAACACGATGTTATCCTCGGATGATAAAGTTGCCTTATAAAACTGCGAAGGTAAATTACAAATGGCATTAGATAAACTAAATTAGATAAATGGAAGCTGCAATCGGTCTGTATCTATCAATAAAACTACACTCCTGGAAATTGAAATAAGAACACCGTGAATTCATTGTCCCAGGAAGGGGAAACTTTATTGACACACTCCTGGGGTCAGATACATCACATGATCACACTGCCAGAACCACAGGCACATACACAGGCAACAGAGCATGCACAATGTCGGCACTAGTACAGTGTATATCCACCTTTCGCAGCAATGCAGGCTGCTATTCTCCCATGGAGTCGATCGTAGAGATGCTGGATGTAGTCCTGTGGAACGGCTTGCCATGCCATTTCCACCTGGCGCCTCAGTTGGACCAGCGTTCGTGCTGGACGTGCAGACCGCGTGAGACGACGCTTCATCCAGTCCCAAACATGCTCAATGGGGGACAGATCCGGAGATCTTGCTGGCCAGGGTAGTTGACTTACACCTTCTAGAGCACGTTGGGTGGCACGGGATACATGCGGACGTGCATTGTCCTGTTGGAACAGCAAGTTCCCTTGCCGGTCTAGGAATGGTAGAACGATGG
The DNA here is from genome assembly GCF_023864275.1 of Schistocerca cancellata. NCBI lineage: Eukaryota > Metazoa > Arthropoda > Insecta > Orthoptera > Acrididae > Schistocerca > Schistocerca cancellata. Next base: position 95,727,572 of record NC_064634.1, on the reverse strand, counting down.
GTTCGATGACGGTTTGGATGTACCGTGCACTATTCAGTGTCCCCTCGACGATCACCAGTGGTGTACGGCCAGTGTAGGAGATCGCTCCCCACACCATGATGCCAGGTGTTGGCCCTGTGTGCCTTGGTCGTATGCAGTCCTGATTGTGGCGCTCACCTGCACGGCGCCAAACACGCATACGACCATGACCATCATTGGCACCAAGGCAGAAGCGACTCTCATCGCTGAAGACGACACGTCTCCATTCGTCCCTCCATTCACGCCTGTCGCGACACCACTGGAGGCGGGCTGCAGGATGTTGGGGCGCGAGCGGAAGACGGCCTAACGGTGTGCGGGACCGTAGCCCAGCTTCATGGAGACGGTTGCGAATGGTCCTCGCCGATACCCCAGGAGCAACAGTGTCCCTAATTTGCTGGGAAGTGGCGGTGCGGTCCCCTACGGCACTGCGTAGGATCCTACGGTCTTGGCGTGCATCCGTGCGTCGCTGCGGTCCGGTCCCAGGTCGACGGGCACGTGCACCTTCCGCCGACCACTGGCGACAACATCGATGTACTGTGGAGACCTCACGCTCCACGTGTTGATCAATTGGGCGGTACGTCCACCCGACCTCCCGCATGCCCACTATACGCCCTCGCTCAAAGTCCGTCAACTGCACATACGGTTCACGTCCACGCTGTCGCGGCATGCTACCAGTGTTAAAGACTGCGATGGAGCTCCGTATGCCACGGCAAACTGGCTGACACTGACGGCGGCGGTGCACAAATGCTGCGCAGCTAGCGTCATTCGACGGCCAACACCGCGGTTCCTGGTGTGTCCGCTGTGCCGTGCGTGTGATCATTGCTTGTACAGCCCTCTCGCAGTGTCTGGAGCAAGTATGGTGGGTCTGACACACCGGTGTCAATGTGTTCTTTTTTCCATTTCCAGGAGTGTAAAAACATGACCTTTGTAGGTATTCCGTCATTACGAACAAGAATAGTCCTCGATAATAAACCGATACAATAGGTAGGCTATTTAAAATATTTAGGAGGTGATATGTTATATCATCAAGATAAGGAGATATAGAAAAAAACTTAATACTTACTGGCGTATATGTTGCACAGTAAGACGAACACCTGCTGGTAAAACAACGAACGAAACAAAACTGAAATTTTATAGTTATGGCAATTCCTTCTTCATTATATGGTGCAGAAAGTTGGACCTGAGAAAAAAAGATTTATGGCAACGAAAAGTATCAGAAATGAAGTTTCTAAGATCTGTGAAAAGCTGAAACAGGGAACACAAAATTAGAAACGAAGTAATAAGGGAAGAATTAGGAATCCAACCAATAAAACAAACGGTAATCCTATACAAATAAAAATAGAGAGAACATGTATTTCATATGTCGCCACAACGAATTCCTAAACTTGCAATGGATTATAAACCGTGGGGCAAGAGAAGTGTGGGAAGACAGAGGATGAGATGGTGAGACCAGAAGAGGTACTGGCGTGACAAAAGGAGAAGTGTCATGTGCCATATAAATTTATAATATTTTCACCAAGCCCTCCTGTAATATTGGTTATTCAAGCATTGCAGATAGTGCCTCTATTCTGCAGGTCACCTCTACAGAGCTGCCTTATGAGCAATCACCGAATGTGGAACAACACACAGGCTAATCTGATTACTGCAAAGGCCAGAAGAAGATGTTTTGTCAATCTACATCTACATCTACATTTATACTCCGCAAGCCACCCAACGGTGTGTGGCGGAGGGCACTTTACGTGCCACTGTCATTACCTCCCTTTCCTGTTCCAGTCGCGTATGGTTCGCGGGAAGAACGACTGTCTGAAAGCCTCCGTGCGCGCTCTAATCTCTCTAATTTTACATTCGTGATCTCCTCGGGAGGTATAAGTAGGGGGAAGCAATATATTCGATACCTCATCCAGAAACGCACCCTCTCGAAACCTGGCGAGCAAGCTACACCGCGATGCAGAGCGCCTCTCTTGCAGAGTCTGCCACTTGAGTTTGTTAAACATCTCCGTAACGCTATCACGGTTACCAAATAACCCTGTGACGAAACGCGCCGCTCTTCTTTGGATCTTCTCTATCTCCTCCGTCAACCCGATCTGGTACGGATCCCACACTGATGCGCAATTCTCAAGTATAGGTCGAACGAGTGTTTTGTAAGCCACCTCCTTTGTTGATGGACTACATTTTCTAAGGACTCTCCCAATGAATCTCAACCTGGTACCCGCCTTACCAACAGTTAATTTTATATCATCATTCCACTTCAAATCGTTCCGCACGCATACTCCCAGATATTTTACAGAAGTAACTGCTACCAATGTTTGTTCTGCTATCATATAATCATACAACAAAGGATCCTTCTTTCTATGTATTCGCAATACATTACATTTGTCTATGTTAAGGGTCAGTTGCCACTCCCTGCACCAAGTGCCTATCCGCTGCAGATCTTCCTACATTTCGCTACAGTTTTCTAATGCTGCAACTTCTCTGTATATTACAGCATCATCCGCGAAAAGCCGCATGGAACTTCCGACACTATCTACTAGGTCATTTATATATATTGTGAAAAGCAATGGTCCCATAACACTCCCCTGTGGCACGCCAGAGGTTACTTTAACGTCTGTAGACGTCTCTCCATTGATAACAACATGCTGTGTTCTGTTTGCTAAAAACTCTTCAATCCAGCCACACAGCTGGTCTGATATTCCGTAGGCTCTTACTTTGTTTATCAGGCGACAGTGCGGAACTGTATCGAACGCCTTCCGGAAGTCAAGGAAAATAGCATCTACCTGGGAGCCTGTATCTAATATTTTCTGGGTCTCATGAACAAATAAAGCGAGTTGGGTCTCACAAGATCGCTGTTTCCGGAATCCATGTTGATTCCTACATAGTAGATTCTGGGTTTCCAAAAACGACATGATACTCGAGCAAAAAACATGTTCTAAAATTCTACAACAGATCGACGTCAGAGATATAGGTCTATAGTTTTACGCATCTGCTCGACGACCCTTCTTGAAGATTGGGACTACCTGTGCTCTTTTCCAATCATTTGGAACCTTCCGTTCCTCTAGAGACTTGCGGTACACGGCTGTTAGAAGGGGGGCAAGTTCTTTCACGTACTCTGTGTAGAATCGAATTGGTATCCCGTCAGGTCCAGTGGACTTTCCTCTGTTGAGTGATTCCAGTTGCTTTTCTATTTCTTGGACACTTATTTCGATGTCAGCCATTTTTTCGTTTGTGCGAGGATTTAGAGAAGGAACTGCAGTGCGGTCTTCCTCTGTGAAACAGCTTTGGAAAAAGGTGTTTAGTATTTCAGCTTTACGCGTGTCATCCTCTGTTTCAATGCCTTCATCATCCCGGAGTGTCTGGATATGCTGTTTCGATCAACTTACTGATTTAACGTAAGACCAGAACTTCCTAGGATTTTCTGCCAAGTCGGTACATAGAATTTTACTTTCGAATTCACTGAACGCTTCACGCATAGCCCTCCTTACGCTAACTTTGACATCGTTTAGCTTCTGTTGGTCTGAGAGGTTTTGGCTGCGTTTAAACTTGCAGTGAAGCTCTCTTTGCTTTCGCAGTAGTTTCCTAACTTTGTTGTTGTACCACGGTGGGTTTTTCCCGTCCCTCATAATTTTACTCGGTACGTACCTGTCTAAAACGCATTTTACGATTGCCTTTAACTTTTTCCATAAACACTCAACATTGTCAGTGTCGGAACAGAAATTTCCGTTTTGATTTGTTAGGTAGTCTGAAATCTGCCTTCTATTACTCTTGCTAAACAGATAAACCTTCCTCCCTTTTTTTATATTCCTATTTACTTCCATATTCAGGGATGCTGCAACAGCCTTATGATCACTGACTCCCTGTTCTGCGCTTACAGAGTCGAAAAGTTCGGGTCTGTTTGTTATCAGTAGGTCCAAGATGTTATCTCCACGAGTTGGTTCTCTGTTTAATTGCTCGAGGTAATTTTCGGATAGTGCACTCAGTATAATGTCACTCGATGCTCTGTCCCTACCACCCGTCCTAAACATCTGAGTGTCCCAGTCTATATCTGGTAAATTGAAATCTCCACCTAAGACTATAACATGCTGAGAAAATTTATGTGAAATGTATTCCAAATTTTCTCTCAGTTTTGTACGATACTTTGATGCAAAGAAAATTAAAATCTTGACGGAAATGTTTCCCGCTTGATCATAAGCCCCTAATAGGATCCTTTTACCCATGTACCATGGGCCTTTTTGAACTGGATAAAGTTATACAACCCCATCAGACAGCCATAACTGGGACCCACACAAATTAATAACTTTCATTAACTTTTGGGTTCAGCTTTAGATTTTACGTTCAGTACTGAGTTGTTGTAACGAGCTATATAAATTTTGAAATAATGGACGAAAGTGTAAACTCAGTGAGCCGTGGTAAAAATTGCTGTTTTGAAGAGCGCACCACAGCGTGTAGTGTGAAGCAGTCGCCCTCCGTTTCTGGCGGTGGCGCCACTGTGGCAATCGTAGCTTTGGTGTCTCCCTCTGGTGGAAAAGGGAAAAGGTTACTTGTTCACGTGCATTTAAGGGGCGCTATATGAGTGTTGTACTGTTTGCCATTGCCATCAATCCAATTATGGATTGTCTCCTTCCTGATGTCTCGGGCTCCCTCTTTGTGGACGATTTTGCGATCTACTACAGCTCTCAACGGACCAGCCTTCTTGAACGACGTCTTGAAGGTTGTCTCGATCGCCTTCACTCTTGGAGCATCGACACCGGCTTCCGTTTTTCTCCCAGTAAGACCGTTTGTGTTAATTTTTGGCGACTTAAGGAGTTTCTTCCGCCCTCCTTACATCTAGGTCCTGTCAACCTTCCGTTTTCAGACGTCGCTAAATTCTTGGGTCTTATGTTTGACAGAAAACTGTGCTGGTCCTCCCACCGTGGATTACGTTTAGTGTCTGGAGCCCATGACATATTTTTCGACGCCTCCTTTGATGTAGGGTATGCAGGCCGCCCCTCCTCCCTACTACCACCGGGAGTCCGCTTTCCGTTATGCCAGCGATCTGTCTTCCATGCCTGCTAATCCAGCCCATGACATTTTTTTCGACGCCTCCTATGATGTAGGGTATGCAGGCCGCCCCTCCTCCCTACTACCACCGGGAGTCCGCTTTCGTCAACTGCTCCATTCTCTTTCCTTCCGCTTTCCTAAAACCTTCTTGACAACTTGGGGTACAGCACCGCCTTGGCTCCGTCCCCGGATCTGCCTGCTCCGAGACCTTTGTCGATTTCCCAAGTATGGTACCCCTTCACTTGTTTATCGTCGGGCATTTACTGCTCTGTGTGCACCAATGACGGACGCCACATTTATTTACACCGACGGGTCGAAAACATCGTTAGGTGTAGGTAGTGCCTATATTGTTGGCGACACCCCAAATCACTTTCGGCTTCCCGACCAGTGTTCGGTTTATACTGCGGAGCTTTACGCTGTTCTCCAGGCTGTCCACTACATCCGACGCCATCGGCGGATACAGTACGTTATCTGCTCAGATTCTCTCAGCTCTCTCCTCAGTCTCCAAGCTCTTTACCCTGTGCACCCTCTGGTCCAACGGATTCAGGACTGTCTGCGCTTGCTCCACCTGGGGGGGGCGTCTCGGTGGCGTTCCTCTGGCTCCCGGGACACGTTGGTATCTGAGGAAATGAGGCGGCCGATATTGCAGCCAAGGCTGCAGCCTCTCTTCTTCGGCCAGCTATTCAATCGATTCCCGTCGCCGATCTCCGGAGCGTTTTATGTCGTCGTGTTGTTCATTTATGGCACGCGCATTGGTCGACACTTCCCCAAAATAAATTGCGGGACGTGAAAACTCTTCCTTGTGCTTGGACCTCTTCCTCCCGAACGCGTCGTCGGGAGGAGGTAATTTTAACTAGACTCCGGATAAGGCACTGTCTTTTTAGCCATCGACATCTTTTAAGCGGCGATCCTCCCCCACTCTGTCCCCACTGCTCTCAGCTGTGGACGGTAAGACACCTTTTAATTGAGTGCACCTATTTTAATCCGTTACTTCTCGCTTCAAACGCCCGGGTTCCCGGGTTCGATTCCCGGCGGGGTCAGGTATTTTCTCTGCCTCGTGATGGCTGGGTGTTGCGTGCTGTTCTTAGGTTAGTTAGGTTTAAGTAGTTCTAAGTTCTAGGGGACTGATGACCATAGATGTTAAGTCTCATAGTGCTCAGAGCCATTTGAATCATTTTTTAATCCGTTACGCGCCCGTCTATAGCTGTCGCCTGATATATCGTCAATTTTAGCAGATGACACGCGCTCGGCCGATCGCGTTCTAGAGTTCATTCGTGCCAGTGAAATGACGTCAGTCATTTGAAGTTTTTTTGGGACAACCAACCCCCTTCTGTAGTGGATTTTTAAGCCTTTCTTCTGCTTTTAGTTTCTCCAATTTTATGACTTTCGTTCCCATTGCTGCTGGTTTCAGTTTTCGGTTTTTTACTGCTTCCTAAGTCACAGACCGGGCGCTAATGACCATAGCAGTTTTGCGCCTTAAAACCAAAAACGAAACAAAAAAAAGCGGTGGTATGAGCTCGCCAGGGTCAGTCTGGGTCAGTCTCTCGTCCCCAGCTTGCTAGTCTGTCTCTCGTCCGCATTTGTTAAGCAGTAAGTGTCTGTCTGTCGTTTGGATCAACTTTTAAAGCTGGCAAAATGAAAGTCTTTCCACTCCGCCAGTAAAGAACTCAGCGAGTGGTCGCCCGGTCGGGGCTTAGTTCCTGCATCTTAGTCTGCGCGTTAGGCCGCCAGTCTGCTCGAGTTTTCTCAGGCAATGGTCATTGGCGGTTGGATCGATCGGTTGGTCGGTCGCGCACTGAGGCACAAGATGACTTGTCCGTCTTGAGCGTCGGCGCATGTGAGGTCGCCACGTGAGTCCAGTAGGCCGCGGCGTATAGCGAGGGCTAGTGACTTCGCGGTCGACACGAGAGCAACAGGAGTCAACCCACGACATCAGTCTGGTCGGTGCGAGCTGCGACGCCGTGAGACGGAAGATCGGCGCGCCTTCCTGCGTCCGTTGAAGCGGCTGGCAGCGGACGGTTCGGGAGAGCGATTTGGGGGTGCTGCGCCAGGTCTTCTCGAGAAATCACAGTCAATTAGAAGTTAAGTGAGTGGTGATATGTTGTGTGATTTACTCTTGTTAAATTCTACTTGTTTTCTTGGTCAGTCTCTCGTCCCCAGCTTGCTCGTCTGTATGTCGTCCGCATTTGTTGGGCAGTTAGTGTCTGTCTGTAATTTCGAGCTGCCTCTGTCATGTTTGTCGGATTTGGTGTGTTAACGAATTTATTGCCTGGAGTGTAACGGCCTAATTCCTGAGATATGTTTTGATCTTGTCTATAATCGGCTCTAGGCGCTACAGTCTGGAACCGCGCGAATGAAGATCACAACAATAACAGTAACAACAACAACAACAACAACAACGACGTCCAAAACATTTGGCCGCTGTTAACTCTTCTTTTTAAGGAAATCTGTTCTTCCCATTGTGTATTTTCCTCACTTCTCCCAGAGTTAGTTACTTTGTTGCTCAATTAGCAAAATTTTTCTACTACTTTCATTGCCTGATTTCCTAATCTTAATTCATCATCATTAGTATCAGTATCCTTGTCTCACTCTTTTTTCAGTTCATGAAACTCTTTTCAGGGCTGTAACTATTGTTCTACTGATATCTCAAGTCCTTCGCCCTATCTGACAGAAATGTTCAGCGGCTAGCCTAAAGGCTTTAATTTCTCGGCACACAACTTTCGTCCATTTTTCAGTCTTGTCCTTAAATTTCTTTACTTCTTGCTCAATATACTGACTGAATGACATGGTTGACAGACTACAGATCTGTCTCACTCCTTTCTCTAGTACTGCCTACCTTTCGTGTCCTTCGGCTTTTACGACAGCAGTGTGGTTCCTGTACAAGTAGTAGATGACTTCTCCCTTCCTGTATTTTATCCATGATAACTTGAGAATCCCAAAGACTGTGTGGCAATAGACATTGTGACAAACGCTATAAATGTGGTTTCGGCTATGTTGAACCTGTCATCGTGGGGCCAGTACTGCTTCTCGTGTTCCTACTTTTCTGTGCGTCCCATACTGATTTTGCCCCGGGTCATCTTATAACAGTAGTTTCACCTTTCTGTAGAAACTTCTTGTTAGTGTTTTACAACCGTAACTTACTAAGCTCATAGTCCAATAATGTTCACACGTGTTGGCATGCCTTTTTCGACATTCGAATTATCACATCAGTCTTGAAGCCTGAGGGCATTTCGCCCGTCAAATAAACCCAGAATACCACGTGGTACTGTTTTATCAGGTATTTTCCCAGGATCTTAATAATTCTATGGAATTGAGCCATGATGCCATTCGAGTTGCTCTGTAGAATGCTTTTAAGTTTAATTTTTATTCTTATTTTCGAACTTCAGGTCCTTTCATTTTTTTTCTAGAACGCAGTTGAACAATAAATGTGATAAACTACTGCCTCATTCATAACAGTTTTATTACATATGGCTGACGAAACTCCCAATAAATCTTTTTTGGATATTGTATTTCTTGGACTATGACATATTATGGTTGCTAATTTAGTTATAACACTAAACTCTCTAATGGTTCTGTCTCTTCTGACTCAAAAGTTTTTTTGAAGTTATACGTTTGTTGTTTAACGTTCTGTGACGGATTCGTTCAATAACTGGTTTATAGTTTATGCTGATTCTTTTCACACAGTATGCATAAATTCTAAAGATATTTGTTCAAAATGGCTCTGAGCACTATGGGACTCAACTGCTGAGGTCATTAGTCCCCTAGAACTTAGAACTAGTTAAACCAAACTAACCTAAGGACATCACACACATCCATGCCCGAGGCAGGATTCGAACCTGCGACCGTAGCGGTCTCGCGGTTCCAGACTGCAGCGCCAGAACCGCGCGGCCACTTCGGCCGGCCTAAAGATATTTGTCTGAAATGATAAACCTGCTATTCGAAACAACAGTTCGGAATACGGAATCAGTACTGGAAATAATAATCTTTTAAAATATATAAACTCACTTTAGTCCAGAGAGGTGTTCATTATTCAGGCTCATACATTTTTAATAACTTAGCAGCAGCCGTAACAAGTTTAACCACTAATAAATTTCAATTTAAGGAGAGCCTGTAGGAGTCATTCACGACAAATTCCTTCAACTTCATTCCTAGTTTAACCAAGTGATACATATTTATCACTAATAATAAACAAGTTATGACTTCTGCAGAGCTTCGCTGTAGCAATATGATCTAGGTAAGTACGAGTATGTACTACAGCCTGCCTTCTGTCTGATAAGCATCGCTACGATCACTTGGGAATTAGGTTATGCACATCAGCGTAGGCCTATGTAGATTTATGTGTTTCTACATCTGCATCTACATCCATACTCCGCAAGCCACCTGACGGTGTGTGGCGGAGGGTACCTTGAGTGCCTCTATCGGTTCTCCCTTCTACTCCAGTCTCGTATTGTTCGTGGAAAGAAGGATTGTCGGTACGCCTCTGTGTGGGCTCTAATCTCTCTGATTTTATCCTCATGGTCTCTTCGCGAGATATACGTAGGAGGGAGCAATATACTGCTTGACTCTTCGGTGAAGTTATGTTCTCGAAACTTTGACAAAAGCCCGTACCGAGTTACTGAGCGTCTCTCCTGCAGAGTCTTCCACTGGAGTTTATCTATCATCTCCGTAACGCTTTCGCGATTACTAAATGATCCTGTAACGAAGCGCGCTGCTCTCCGTTGGATCTTCTCTATATCTTTTATCAACCCTATCTGGTACGGATCCCACACTGTATAATGAATTCTACTGTAATTGATGAAAGTATGTGAATGCAGCTTGCCGCTAACTTGGTGTAATGTTTTGTCTGTACAGAGGTGTATCTGTCGCCTTTATTACCCCTTCACTCTCACACACAAATCGGTACAATACAGTTAGGGCCTCCTGTTTTATCTTGAGGCTGATCCGTGATAAGACAGGCAAACAATTATGCTAATGGAGGATTCTGAGTATTTTCTCGAATTTCATTCGCTCTCTCTCTCTCTCTCTGTCCTTTATCTGTGTACAGTTTTAATATATTATTTCATTTACGTGGAATCAGCCCAATAGAATCTCTGGTGGAGCCCTTCGTCTTAATATTCAGCGGCTGGTTTGCTGGAAAAGACCTTTACATTTGTTATTATTGTTAAGCGCTGCATTCAGTTGGGAAAAATCGATCGTTTGAACAATTCGTTCTTTTTTTACGGCAGATTTAGAATTTCAGATGTGGACGAAGCCCTTTTGGACGATTTTATCAAAACTGGGTGACTGCAGGCTCTCTTCGTCACAGCTGAAACTTCCCCACTAATTACAGGGCCAAGGCAATCATCAATGATTCAGACAGAGAACTCATTCGTCATTCACTCTAGAATAAAAGGGTCACAAACCTTATTTCTGAGGAAAATAGTATATTCAATCCATCTCCATTACATGTTCCGTTTTCTGTTGATTCCAAGTCTTACTTAATTTTCGTTTACCGTTTTTCTCTATCCACCAATAACTCGCTAGTGGCACAAACTTTAGCGAGAAGAAGAGCAAATATGTCTCTTTTAGCAACCCGACAATCTTCCAACAGATACTTCCGAAGCTGTACTCGTTCCCCCTCTATCTATAATAATCATGGAGAATACATCTATGTATCTCTGTTATTCCAAAGAATAATCTTACTAGAAAAATACCTTGGCGTCGACGAGCTGTCGGCGCATATATTACTAGAAATCCGATCAGATACTTTCCAAAAGTGAATAAATGTGGATGATTTGGTTGACCATTATTAATTATTGCGTGGTAGAGGGTAAATTTCCGTGGGGAGATTACAACTGCTGAGCAGTATTCAAGCAGTGGGCGAACAAGCGTACTGTAACCTACTTCCTTTGTTTTCGGATTGCATTTCCTTAGGATTGTTTATGGCATGTTATTATTTGTAAGTGAAATAGGTACCACATTTTTATTTTATTTCACGTCCTTGAGGACCATTTCAGTTAGCATACGTGGAAGAAACAATAAAATATCTGCTGTTATATATTTTTTTATTTGTGACGTGTTCTATATTCTTTAGGATCTGCTCAGTATGAACCTAAGGAATAAAAAATACCCTTACTTGACTGGTTATATAACTGTAAGAGACGTTAAACATTTAGAACGACACGCTTTCAACTAATTACGTTGGTGGTCGTGCCCGGCGGTCTGCCTTCGACTCTGAGGTCTACTGTAGAGGAAGTGCTGGCGCTGGTCTGTGGCTTCACACACCCGCGCTCTGAGTGTCTCGTCCTTCGCTGCCGGACGAGGAAGGCGGCAGCTTCGGATGTGGGTCAGCGGCCGACAGCGCGGCGGCTCTTGCAAACAATGGGCGGTGTCCGTGTGTCCTCGGCTGTCCACAGCCCACCTGCAGAAGGTCACCAATCGCACGTTGTGACGCAAAACACAGGTGGCGCTCTGTGTTGTCCACAAGGAACACGGCCAGAGAGAGTGCCTGCGCGTGCAGTCGACGCCTCAGATCCATCCGGACGTCCGCCCCCGGTAGCTGAGTGGTCAGCGCGACAGAATGTCAATCCTAAGGGCCCGGGTTCGATTCCCGGCTCGGTCGGAGATTTTCTCGGCTCAGCGAGTGGGTGTTGTGTTGTCCTAATCATCATCATTCCATCCCCATCGACGCGCAAAGTCGCCGAAGTGGCGTCAAATCGAAAGACTTGCACCAGGCGAACGGTCTACCCGACGGGAGGCCCTAGCCACACGACATTTCATTTCATCTATCCGGAGGTGGTCGCTGGTTGGGTCGGTCTGACAGTCCTGAAACCCTGCTGCCTGCCTGCAACAGCATAACAGCTGCACCCCTCACCACAGACCACCTGACTTCGTACTCACGTGCAGATCTGCCTCCTCGATTCTCGTATTCCACCTTTGTTTCAGCTACAGTTTTCAGCCACTAGTCAAATCGTCATACATGTGCAACCATTCTATGTCTCTAGGATTCACAATGAAACCTACAATTATAGATAAAGGGATGAACCGAAAGCTTAGGGTTCATGTAGCATCATGCGTCATTTCCTGTTGCTATCTTACTGATTACTACCTTACTGCCGGCCGGGGTGGCCGAGCGGTTCTAGGCGCTACAGTCTGGAACCGCGCGACCGCTACGGTCGCAGGTTCGAATCCTGCCTCGGGCATGGACGTGTGTGATGTCCTTAGGTTAGTTAGGTTTAAGTAGTTCTAAGTTCTAGGGAAAGGGTACGAACGGACCTTCGGCTCCGAAAATCCATATACACTCCTGGAAATTGAAATAAGAACACCGTGAATTCATTGTCCTAGGAAGGGGAAACTTTATTGACACACTCCTGGGGTCAGATACATCACATGATCACACTGACAGAACCACAGGCACATAGACACAGGCAACAGAGCATGCACAATGTCGGCACTAGTACAGTGTATATCCACCTTTCGCAGCAATGCAGGCTGCTATTCTCCCATGGAGACGATCGTAGAGATGCTGGATGTAGTCCTGTGGAACGGCTTGCCATGCCATTTCCACCTGGCGCCTCAGTTGGACCAGCGTTCGTGCTGGACGTGCAGACCGCGTGAGACGACGCTTCATCCAGTCCCAAAGATTCTCAATGGGGGACAGATCCGGAGATCTTGCTGGCCAGGGTAGTTGACTTACACCTTCTAGAGCTCGTTGGGTGGCACGGGATACATGCGGACGTGCATTGTCCTGTTGGAACAGCAAGTTCCCTTGCCGGTCTAGGAATGGTAGAACGATGGGTTCGATGACGGTTTGGATGTACCGTGCACTATTCAGTGTCCCCTCGACGATCACCAGTGGTGTACGGCCAGTGTAGGAGATCGCTCCCCACACCATGATGCCGGGTGTTGGCCCTGTGTGCCTCGGTCGTATGCAGTCCTGATTGTGGCGCTCACCTGCACGGCGCCAAACACGCATACGACCATCATTGGCACCAAGGCAGAAGCGACTCTCATCGCTGAAGACGACACGTCTCCATTCGTCCCTCCATTCACGCCTGTCGCGACACCACTGGAGGCGGGCTGCACGATGTTGGGGCGTAAGCGGAAGACGGCCTAACGGTGTGCGGGACCGTAGCCCAGCTTCATGGAGACGGTTGCGAATGGTCCTCGCCGATACCCCAGGAGCAACAGTGTCCCTAATTTGCTGGGAAGTGGCGGTGCGGTCCCCTACGGCACTGCGTAGGATCCTACGGTCTTGGCGTGCATCCGTGCGTCGCTGCGGTCCGGTCCCAGGTCGACGGGCACGTGCACCTTCCGCCGACCACTGGCGACAACATCGATGTACTGTGGAGACCTCACGCCCCACGTGTTGAGCAATTCGGCGGTACGTCCACCCGGCCTCCCGCATGCCCACTATACGCCCTCGCTCAAAGTCCGTCAACTGCACATACGGTTCACGTCCACGCTGTCGCGGCATGCTACCAGTGTTAAAGACTGCGATGGAGCTCCGTATGCCACGGCAAACTGGCTGACACTGACGGCGGCGGTGCACAAATGCTGCGCAGCTAGCGCCATTCGACGGCCAACACCGCGGTTCCTGGTGTGTCCGCTGTGCCGTGCGTGTGATCATTGCTTGTACAGCCCTCTCGCAGTGTCCGGAGCAAGTATGGTGGGTCTGACACACCGGTGTCAATGTGTTCTTTTTTCCATTTCCAGGAGTGTAGATGATGTTGATGGCCCAGCACTTTGAACTACCTTACTGACAAACTCTCTAAACAGGTAGGCCTTTGGAGATCACAACTTCAGTTATTTACAACATAGATCGAGTAAGATTATCAGAACTCAATAATAGGGAATTAAAAACAAAGGGCTTGATTAATAAGATCTCTTAATGTAATTATAAGGGAACAGGCAGCCCTTCAACAATAACAGCTTCAGTAAAGCGAGATCACCAAATAGAAAACAGGCAGTCCTTCTTTAATAACAGCTTCAGTTAATAGAATGAAATTTTCACTCTACAGCGGAGTGTGCGCTGATATGAAGCTCCCTGGCAGATTAAAACTGTGTGCCGGACCGAGACTCGAACTCGGGACCTTTGCCTTTCGCTGGCAAGTTCTCTACCAACGGAGCTATCCAAGCACGACTCACGCCACGTCCTCACAGCTTTACTTCTGCCAGAGTGAAAATTTCATTCTAGAAACATCCCCCAGGCTGTGGCTAAGCCATGTCTCCGCAATATCCTTTCTTTCAGGAGTTCTAGTTCTGCAAGTTTCGCAGGAGAGCTTCTGCGAAGTTTGCAAGGTAGGAGACGAGGTACTGGCAGAAGTAAAGCTGTGAGGACGGGGCGTGAGTCGTGCTTGGATAGCTCAGTTGGTAGAGCACTTGCCCGCGAAAGGCAAAGGTCCCGAGTTCGAGTCTCGGTCCGGCACACAGTTTTAATCTGCCAGGAAGTTTCAGCTTCAGTTAATAAAATCACGAAATAGATACCAGGTAGACTTTCTTAATGACAACTTCAGTTAAGCCAAATTACCAAATAGAAAACAGCACTCCGTCTTTAGGCCACAAGTGGCCCATCGGGACCATCCGACCGCCGTGTCATCCTCAGTGGGACGCAGGTAGGAGGGGCATGTAGTCACCACACCGCTTTCCCGGTCGCTATGATTTTTTTTTTTTACTAGAGCCGCTACTATTCGACCGAGTAGCTCCTCAACTGGCGTCACGAGGCTGAGTACATCCAAAAAAATGGTAACAGTGAATGGCGGTTCGGATAGTCACCCATCTAAGTGCCGGCCACGTCCGACAGCGCTTAACTTCGGTGACCGGACGGGAACCGGTGTATCCAATGCGGCAAGGCCGTTGCCAAATAGAAAAAGGGCAGGCCATCAATGATAAGATTTTCAGTTAAGAAAAATTTCCAAATGCAAAACAGACACACTCAATGATAAGAACTTCAGTTAAGCAAAATTACCAAATACAAGCAGATAGGCCCTCAATAATAACAGCTTTACTTAAGTAAAAGTACTAAATAAAAAACGGGCAGGCCTTCTTTAATAACAGCTTCAGTTAAGTAAAATTTACCAAATGCAAACAGGCAAGCTCCGGCGGAATGGGTTTTTGCGAATGTTTACTCGTTCGTCGCACTGTTCAGTGCAAATGTTCCGCCTACCTCAGTACGGCGGCAGATCACCAGCCCGTTTCTCTGCACACGTACGTACTGCGCTGACGACGTAAAAGCAGCGTTGAAGAAAACGCCGTCAATAATTACGTTGCAAAGTCCACGTAAACTCTGGTAGCAAGCTATCCTGTAAATTCTTATAATACTTTTTGGGAGGAAAGTGGTTACTTCGTTCTCTCAGTAAAATGTCAAAATTCAGAAACAAGCCTTTTATTCCATTTCAGTTAACAAAAATAAAAAAAAGAAATACCTGCCATCAGCCCACATGTAATTAGCGGACAACATCACTGTCCTCAGTTCACAGTTCATGCAACCCAGTACACACACAAGGTAGCCAGAAATGACTTAAGTCCAACTTGAAGAATTACGCGATTTCACAGTCAGTACTTTGCTACTATACTTGAGTTTCACATTCAGTCGTTTTCAGTGGATTTCTATTAAAGAAATTGCTCACCAAATATTCCATATACGGATACGAAACATGCCACTCGGAATTTTACAAAGGCCGAAAGTACATGCGCGTTTATCTTTCCAACGAAACAATTCTAGAACTTCAGAACTTCACAAAACTGTCCGTAAATGCCACTGCTTCTACGGCAACACAATCTGGACGCGAAATACCAACAACTTCTTCATTTGACACATTATGCAGACAGCCACGTTCAACATGACCTGCCCGTTCAATAGCTACCCAGCGACCCCTCAATGCTACTCTTTCCACAGCCTATAACTACCTGGCAGTGTGCGGGAACTGCTAAACTCTGATTGGTTGATCAAAATGACGAGCCAATCAGAAGAATCGTTCGAGATCTTTCTCGCGCCAAAACTGTCCTACGCCAATCACTATTCAGAGTTGCAATTACGTCATTTCAATATGCAAATATTAATATAATGTTTAACAAAACCAAACGAAAGGAAAACTAATCTGGGAATTTATTTAGAAAGCTATTACTCTGTAAATGGCTATTCTGGCTGCCTTCTTACAAAAGCAAGTACTCTTACACATACGTCATCAGCAAAGTGGGCACAAATATCTTTCCCACGCTATGATTACTCGTACATAATGTATTATATAAAATTAATCTTGAAATTTAACGTATGCTTCCCATACACTCTCGCATTTACTCTCATTTATTCCCACAACAACATAAGACACAAATAATAATTTTATCTGATTTTTATATTACGAAAATGAAGAGTAGTTAAAGTTTTTAAAACGAAAATCCAAATAAATTGACCCGGCATTTTGTGAACTCCAGTAATGTATTTCAAATGATACTAAAGGACAAACTGTTATTATTTCTGAGGTTTTTAGTGTAAGTGTCGGTTTGGGGTGTTTCAGGTAATTTACTCTAACTCCGAAACTATGACAGATAGAAGGCTGAAATTTTTATACCATATTCTCTTGAATAACAAAAACCAGTGCATCGACTTTAAACAATATTAAATAGTATATAATACAGTTTATTTAGATTCTTAAGTGTGAATATTTAGTCGCTCGAAGTGACACAGATACCGTTTCCCACGGCTAGCATAGGGACAGGTGCGAATGAGCCATTGCTAAGACACAACTGGCTGTCTCCTTCACAGCCAACGGCTCCAATGCTACGGGCTGTTCTGCAAAGTAGCTTACTGCAATAAAGTTATCGCGTGTTCACTCGCGACGTTACAAGGCCTTCCTTAATAACAGCTTCGGTTAAATAAAAACCAAGTAGAGATCAGGCAGGCCTTCAAGAATAGCAGCTAAGACCTCAAAATCCAAAACTTAACTGAAGTTCACCAATCGAAGTTGAAGCTTGCCAGTTCCAAAGGGGGCCCCAGAATTCTGCCCAGCGAAACTGCCCTCAACTCTCTCAAAGGTGTGCCACGTTTCACGTTTCAAAGCTGGCTGGGCAGGCTACGCACGAAGACAGCACTCGAAGTCAGCCACGGATTCAAATCGGCCCACAAATAAGTCCAGCAACCACTCGCTGGGCTTCGTGCCCAAGACGCTTGCGCAGGTGCTTTCCTTAGTCGCCGGGCGGACCTCTCACGCCGTCCTCCTCCATCCGTTACCACTCCCCACATGGCCACGCGGAACACGCCCCGTTCCCATCAACAAACGCGAGCGAACATCTTAGTGGCCTCAAACCAGAGGGACATTATATGACAGATCGAGGTAGTGGCACCAGGAATTCGAAAGGCAACGCCAGCTACCCTACTATGGCTCAACCTATCTCCCCCCACCCCCACCCCCAAAACCAGTGGACCCCAGCCCAGCCTATATAAGAAGAGGAAGATAAATGAAACGGCTTAAGTCGATTAAGGTGCACTCTGAAGTCTTTACCAGTGGCCAGATGCCTGACAAGCAATTTAACTGGACCTAGGAGTTTGATGACATAGCATGGACCTATAAAACGAGCAGTGAACTTCCCGAGCTTGGTAGCACCCCTCACCCGATCGGTATAGTTCTTCACGAATACCTCATCTCCTACCTTGCTCTGAGAGATGTGTCTATTCCCATTATATCGCCGCACCTGGTGGCTGTGGACTACCCTAATGTTATTCCTGGCTCGTTCCAAATTTTCCCTAAGATTTTCGGGAGTAACGGACGAAGGCAGGAGTTCGTGGATATCCCACAAGTTGGATAGAGGGAAATTATGTGAGACGCAAATAAGAGAGTGGCAGGAACTGCCGTAAATCCTTCGTGCTGCCCAGTGTTAAATGCAAAATTGAGCCAAGGAAAGGGGTATCCCACTTACTCGGGGACTTTTGACGGTAAATGATCAAAGCTGACATAAGGTTTCGATTCACTCTCTCGGCAAAAGATGCTTGGAATAAAATGGCGTGGTGGTTAGGTCTTGACGAAAACAAAACTGTTTTAACTCTTCGGATACAAACGCCGGAGCGTTATAGCTAACAAGAGCCTTAGGGGATCCAGATCAGCTGAAGATGTTGGTCAGATGTGCAATGGTAATGGCCGCCGTGATCCCACGACCAGGGATTAACTACTCGAATCTGGAAAACGACAATCAGAATATATCTATTACCCTTCTTTGTACGAGAAAGAGGCTCTACGTAATCGATAAAGAGTTTGTCCATAGGGTTCTCCTCGCGCTCGGATTGTAACAACCCCTTCGGGGGACTATTACTAGGTTCAGCCTTCTTACAGCCTTCACACTCGCCCGCGAATCGCCTGATATCCTTATACAACGTGGGTCAAGTGAGGTGAGCCTTAACCTTCTCCAAGGTTTTATAGAGGCTCAGATGACCTAACACTAGAGAATTATGAAAATAATGTGAAACGGTAGGCACCACCTCCAGTGGCAAACAAATTTTAAAGTCCCCGGCTTCGTTAACGCGTTTACATTGTATGCCATTCCTGGTGGAGTAGTAGCTAACATCACCACCGTTTAAGAGTTTCTTTCTTAATTGACACCACAAGGGATCTTAATCCTGTTTGGTTTTATGGTCTAGAAACAACTGGGTGTGTGTGTGTGTGTGTGTGTGTGTGTGTGTGTGTGTGTGTGTGTGTGTGTAACTCGAGCTAAAACGATACACACAACCGAGTGGGACGCACTAACGCCCTTCCTCTCGACAGCCTCCTCCTCCTGAAACATGCGACTGAGGGCGTCAGCGACTTGATGGTCCGCCGGCCGGGGTGGCCGAGCGGTTCTAGGCGCTACAGTCTGGAACCGCGCGACCGCTACGGTCGCAGGTTCCAATCCTGCCTCGGGCATGGACATGTGTGACATCCTTAGGTTAGTTAGGTTCAAGTAGTTCTAAGTTCTAGGGGACTGATGACCTCAGACGTTAAGTCCCATGGTGCTCAGAGTCATTTAACTTGATGGTCAGACCTTTTTATGTGTCGCACTTTGAAATGAAGCGCGGAGATGCGGATCAACTAAGGGCCTCAGCGTCAGTCTCGAGATCAAACTCCCTATGCTGAAGATGTAACTGAAACTTCTCTAAGGCGAAAAGCACAGCTAGCGCCTCTCGCTCAAAAACGGAGTAATTCATCTTGGGACCAATTACCCTTCTAGACGCGTAAGCCAATGGGCGCCTTATACCATGATCCTCCAGTAACAACACTACAGAAATACTGGCATTCGTGAGCAATAAATCTTTTGCCGGAATCCGGGACGGCTAAGACCAGCTGGTTGGTGACAGTGGTCTTGATAGCTTCAAAAGCCGCCTGTTGGATCTCATCCCAGACAAATTTCTTCCCCTTCCTAAGTAGTTTGTTCAGGGGAGCGGACATCTGGGCAAAATCGGGCACAAAGCGGCGAATATAATTCGCCATCCCAATAAATCTGGCTGCCTCCTTCCTATTTCGAGGCTGAGGAAATTTCTTCAACACCTTCGTTCGTTCCTGGTCAGTCCTAATGACGTCCCCGTAAATTAAATGGTCTAGAAAGGACATCTGCTTCCCAACAAGTGTAATCTTGGACAGCTTACCGATCAAACCCGCATCCCGGAACTTGGAGAGTACCTCCCAAGAAATGGGAAATATGGTCCTCGAACGACTAACTATAAATGACATCATCAAGGTAATTAAATACTCAAGAAAACTTCAAGTACCCCATGATACGATCTAACAAACGAGACAAAACAGCCGGCCCAGTGGATAAGCCGAACGGCAGCTGGTTGAACTCATAAAGATTTCAATCCGTGCAGAATGCAGTGACATGCTCAGACTCCTCGGTAACAGGAATATGATGATAAGCTTGGTTGAGATCAACCACCGTGAACCATTTAGCCCCGAAAACGAGGTAAAGCAGTTGTGAAGATCCGGCAAGGGGATAGATGGTAAGATAACGCTTTTATTAAGGAGTCTATTATCACCACCCGCCTGCAGTCTTGGCCCTGAGCCTTAGGAACGATAAAAATCGGTGATACGTAGGGAGATTTAGACGGCCTAATCACCCCCTCCTTCAACACATTCACCAGTCTTTGTCTCAAGATTTTTATTTTGGGTGGCGATAAGCGATAAGAAGATTGTCGCACTGGAATATCATCAGCCGAGCTATGTAGGACTGTATGACGTTAGTAACCCCCAAATTATTAGAGAAATTCAACAGCTGTCAATGGGCATTGCTGTAGGGGATCGGACGACTGGATTCAAGCTGAATCCATTAAGTCCCACGTATCTTCCAATCTGTCCACTATTGTGACCATCACCGTTACCGCACGTATTAATGGTGCGCTCAGTGTTCGAGTGGGCGTCGTTTCAAAGTGTGACAAGCATCGCCTGGCAAACATGTTTCGGGCGTTATCTGTGGATATGAAGATCCCGAGCCACATCCAGTTACTTATCCTGTTTCAGAGGGAGCCTCTTGGCCTGCTACATCTGGGCTTTCGTAGAGTGTGGGACTGCATGTTGTTGGGAGCTGCGTGGCAAGCCCCTGGCAAGGCAAAGGCGGGAAGAAATCCAGTGTGCACTCTGTGTGCATAATGGGAGGAGTCATTCCCAATGTGGAATGGGTGCTTCTGGTTGCTTTGAAGAGCTAAGGATGCAGCCGACTGCAAGTGGTGACTCATCTCGCTACTAACGATGTGTGTCGATTTGGATCGGAGCACATTCTACCTGGTTTCGGACGGCTATCTAAATTGGTAAGGACTGCCAGTCTTGATTGCAACGTTAAAGCGACGCATGCTCACCATCTGTGAAGTGTCGACAGGACCAATTGCGGACTTCTGGTACAGAGACGATTGGAGGTTCTGAATCAGAGATTCTGACATTTCTGCGACCGTGTAGGCTGCAGATTCCTCGACTTGTGCGATACGGTGGTGAGGTTTCGAGTTCCACTTAACAGGTCATGGTTCACAACACACAGGAGGCGGCTACACGGGCAAGGGGCTGGAGGGGGCGGGGGGGGGGGGGGAGGGCTGTGTGGAATGGATATTCGATTTTTTATGTTTGAGTGTCTCAGGAAAGTGCAAAAAGGGTTTCAGCCTAAAAGGGTGCAGAAACACACGAATGACGGTACAAATTGCAGCAAACAGTATTGTAGTTGTAAACTGTTGTAGCTGTGTTGAGAAAGAAGCATAATTCCAAGCGCTAGTAGAAATCACTGAAGCGCAAATCGCTATAGGTACCGGAAGCGGCTACAAGGGTAGCGGAGTACGTGTGGAGTGCACATGGGGGTTTTTTAGGTTAGAGAATCCCCTCCCTAGGCCCGACAAGACGCCTCCTGAGACGCGGCAAGATAGGAGTAGGCAAAATGCAACAGGGAATAACAATATTAATGTGCTAATAGTAAACTGCAGGAGCGTCTATAGAAAGGTCCCAGAACTGCTCTCATTAATAAACGATCACAACGCCCATATAGTACTAGGGACAGAAAGTTGGCTGAAACCAGACGTAAACAGTAACGAAATCCTAAACTCAGATTGGAATGTATACCGCAGAGACAGGCTGAACAGTGAAGGGGGAGGCGTGTTTATAGCGGTAAGAAGTGCAATAGTATCGAAGGAAATTGACGGAGATCCGAAATGTGAAATGATTTGGGTGAAGGTTAAAGCAGGCTCAGACATGGTAATTGGATGTCTCTATAGGCCCCCTGGCTCAGCAGCTGTTGTGGCTGAGCACCTGAAGGATAATTTGGAAAATATTTCGAGTAGATTTCCCCACCATGTTATAGTTCTGGGTGGAGATTTTAATTTGCCGGATATAGACTGGGAGACTCAGACGTTCATAACGGGTGGCAGGGACAAAGAATCCAGTGAAATTTTTTTAAGTGCTTTATCGGCAAACTACCTTGAGCAGTTAAACAGAGAACCGACTCGTGGCGATAACATATTAGACCTTCTGGTGACAAACAGACCCGAACTATTTGAAAAAGTTAACGCAGAACAGGGAATCAGTGATCATAAAGCGGTTACGGCATCGATGATTTCAGCCGTAAATAGGAATATTAAAAAGGGTAGGAAGATTTTTCTGTTTAGAAAAAGTGACAAAAAGCAGATTTCAGAGTACCTGTTGGCTCAACACAAAAGTTTTGTCTCAAGTACTGATAGTGTTGAGGATCAGTGGACAAAGTTCAAAACCATCGTACAATATGCGTTAGATGAGTATGTGCCAAGCAAGATCGTAAGAGATGGAAAAGAGCCACCGTGGTTCAACAACCGAGTTAGAAAACTGCTGCGGAAGCAAAGGGAACTTCACAGCAAACATAAATATAGCCAAAGCCTTGCAGACAAACAAAAATTACGCGAAGCGAAATGTAGTGTGAAGAGAGCTATGCGAGAGGCGTTCAATGAATTCGAAAGTAAAGTTCTATGTACTGACTTGGCAGAAAATCCTAAGAAATTTTGGTCTTATGTCAAAACGGTAGGTGGATCAAAACAAAATGTCCAGACACTCTGTGACCAAAATGGTACTGAAACAGAGGATGACAGACTAAAGGCCGAGATACTAAATGTCTTCTTCCAAAGTTGTTTCACAGAGGAAGATTGCACTGTAGTTCCTTCTCTAGATTGTCGCACAGATGACAAAATGGTAGATATCGAAATAGACGACAGAGGGATAGAGAAACAATTAAAATCGCTCAAAAGAGGAAAGGCCTCTGGACCTGATGGGATACCAGTTCAATTTTACACAGAGTACGCGAAGGAACTTGCCCCCCTTCTTGCAGCGGTGTACCGTAGGTCTCTAGAAGAGCGTAGTGTTCCAAAAGGATTGGAAAAGGGCACAGGTCATCCCCGTTTTCAAGAAGGGACGTCGAACAGATGTGCAGAACTATAGACCTATATCTCTAACGTCGATCAGTTGTAGAATTTTGGAACACGTATTGTGTTCGAGTATAATGACTTTTCTGGAGACTAGAAATCTACTCTGTAGGAATCAGCATGGGTTTCGAAAAAGACGGTCATGTGAAACCCAGCTCGCGCTATTCGTCCACGAGACTCAGAGGGCCATAGACACGGGTTCACAGGTAGATGCCGTGTTTCTTGACTTCCGCAAGGCGTTCGATACAGTTCCCCACAGTCGTTTATTGAACAAAGTAAGAGCATATGGACTATCAGACCAATTGTGTGATTGGATTGAGGAGTTCCTAGATAACAGGACGCAGCATGTTATTCTCAATGGAGAGAAGTCTTCCGAAGTAAGAGTAATTTCAGGTGTGCCGCAGGGGAGTGTCATAGGACCGTTGCTGTTCACAATATACATAAATGACCTGGTGGATGACATCGGAAGTTCACTGAGGCTTTTTGCAGATGATGCTGTGGTGTATCGAGAGGTTGTAACAATGGAAAATTGTACTGAAATGCAGGAGGATCTGCAGCGAATTGACGCATGGTGCAGGGAATGGCAACTGAATCTCAATGTAGACAAGTGTAATGTGCTGCGGATACACAGAAAGATAGATCCTTTATCATTTAGCTACAAAATAGCAGGTCAGCAACTGGAAGCAGTTAATACCATAAATTATCTGGGAGTACGCATTAGGAGTGATTTAAAATGGAATGATCATATAATGTTGATTGTCGGTAAAGCAGATGCCAGACTGAGATTTATTGGAAGAATCCTAAGGAAATGCAATCCGAAAACAAAGGAAGTAGGTTACAGTACGCTTGTTCGCCCACTGCTTGAATACTGCTCAGCAGTATGGGATCCGTACCAGATAGGGTTGATACAAGACATAGAGAAGATCCAACGGAGAGCAGCGCGCTTCGTTACAGGATCATTTAATAATCGCGAAAGCGTTACGGAGATGATAGATAAACTCCAGTGGAAGACTCTGCAGGAGAGACGCTCAGTAGCTCGGTACGGGCTTTTGTCAAAGTTTCGAGAACATACCTTCACCGAAGAGTCAAGCAGTATATTGCTCCCTCTTACGTATATCTCGCGAAGAGACCATGAGGATAAAATCAGAGAGATTAGAGCCCACACAGAGGCATACCGACAATCCTTGTTTCCACGAACAATACGAGACTGGAATAGAAGGGAGAACCGATAGAGGTACTGAAGGTACCCTCCGCCACACACCATCAGGTGGCTTGCGGAGTATGGCTGTAGATGTAGATGTAGATGTAGAAAGCTAGCTAAAGTCGGAGATAAGTTCAGTCGAAATTTTTACGAAGGATCTAACGGTATTAAAAAAGGATAGATGAAAAACAGTTAGCTGTGGCGTGATTGTTACTGTTAGAAGTAGTTTATCTTGTATTGAAATTGAAGTAGATAGTTCCTGTGAGTTAGTATGGGTAGAGGTTGTACTTAACAACCGGAATAAAGCTATAATTGGTCTCTTTTTACCGATCCCCGGCTCAGATGTTTCAATTGCATAACAGTTCAAAGATAACTTGAGTATCATCTCTAAAAGGTAAGGTAACCCACTCACACAGTTGTTTCTGGTGGTGACGTCAATCTATCCTCGATATATTGACGAAAATACATGTTTAAAGTAGGTGGCAGCCATAAAACATAGACCGAAATCGTACTAAATTCTTTGTCCTACATTCATTTGGGATATTCAGCTGAGGATCCTGCTCAAACTGTACATGGTTGCGAAAAAAACCTTAAACTTTTGGCAACACATAATTCAGAGCAACTAGGGAACATCAGAGCGGATACAGGGATTAGTGACGGTAAGGTAGTTGAAGCGAGACTGATCACCGTAACATCCAAACTTACCAAAAATAATCGTAAAATATATCTATTATTAAACGCACTTAAAAATTCGCTTGACGGATTCCTAAGAGGCAGCCTTCACTCCTTCCGAACTAACAACGTAATTGTAGACCAAATGTGGCTTCGATTCATAGAAATAGAATCGGCGGCAACTGAGAGATTTATACGAAATAAATTAATCAGTGATGGTACTCATCCCGCAGTACGCACAAAACAGGCCAGAACACTGTTGCAGAAGCAGTGAAAAATAAGCATGCCGAATTTAAAAGAAAACAAAATCTCCAAGATTGGCAACATTTTACAGATGCTCGAAATTTAGCTCGGTCTTCAGTGTGAGATACTTTTAATAGCTTCCGCAACGAAACTCTTTCTCGATATCTGGTAGAAAATCCAAAGAGATTCTGGTAATACGTAAAGTGCACCAGTGGCAAGACACAATCAATATATTCACTGCGCGATACCGACTATAACATTATTAATGACAGTGCCACTAAAACGGGGTTACCAAACACAGTTTTTCGAAATTTCTTCAGGAAATAACGGGAATTAAATATTCCAGAATTCGAATCGACAACAGCTGCCAACATGAGTAACGTAGAAGTATATTTCAACTGTGGAGCGAAAGCCTGTATAAATAGTATACTAATACAGGGTGTTAGGGCTAAAGATACAAATATTGCCATCATTTGCGCCTTAATATGTACCCACTTCAGTGTGTTAGTTGTCTTTTCTCGGCATCTAAGGGTCTTTCCGCAAAAACGACGCATAATTTATTACCTGATATTTTCTGCATGGAACTAACTGCACCGCGAAGTGGACTACATCAGTCAGTATAGACTATCCGTTTTGCGTCCACACTTCAATACCTGACCTGCTGCCCATGGGAAACTAAGCATTAATGACTTACTTGTGCCCTGTGTACTTGTAACTACTAACCAACCTAAAAACATACTACTCGAAACAGCTGCAATTATTAGTCCACGAATGAAGTAAACACTGATATAATGTTGTTCAGTACACTGTCCTCCCTCATCAATAAAAATATCTGCAAGTATACCTCTAACACTCTGTATATACAGTATGTTTCAAAAATAATTTCACGAATTTTTAGGACTGTTTCCTAATACCAAAACAATGAAAAGTGTCTAGTGAATATGGGCCTTAAACTGCATACCTTAAGAGCTGTGAGCACTTGCTTATCTTCGATAGCCGGCCGCGGTGGCCGAGTGGCTCTAGGCGCTTCAGTCCGGAATCGTGCGACTGCTACGGTCACAGATCCGAAAAAAATGGTTCAAATGGCTCTGAGCACTATGGGACTCAACTGCTGAGGTCATTAGTCCCCTAGAACTTAGAACTCGTTAAACCTAACTAACCTAAGGACATCACAAACATGCATGCCCGAGGCAGGATTCGAACCTGCGACGGTAGCGTTCTTGCGGTTCCAAACTGCAGCGCCTTTAACCGCACGGCCACTTCGGCCGGCCGCAGATCCGAATCCTGCCTCGGACATGGATGTGTGTGATGTCCTTAGGTTAGTTAGGTTTAAGTAGTTCTAAGTTTTAGGGGACTGATGACCTCAGCTGTTAAGTCCCATAGTGCTCAGAACCATCACCTTTGATAGTGCGAAACGCATCTCTTCTACTGAAAGCCCTTACCTTTCCATATTTGGGGAGGAGGTAATGTGGACCAAAACAAGGAAATAATGATCAATAAACACGGTCTGTAAAATTCGTGTCTCAAGGGCTGCGACGACTTATCAAGCTTTGCTAATGTGGAACAGATCTCTTTTCTTGAACATATGTTGGTAGTTTTCAAGGTATACATTTTAGAACCCATGTTTAGTAGACTTTTTTCCTTCTTTTGGTGTAAGAAATGTGTCCTAGAAGTTGTAAAAGTGTTTTTGAAACACCCTGTATGTAATATGAAAGTGGGCAGAAACCGTTTGAAAAGCCTGTAACGGTGTTACAGGGCAGTTTGTGCTCTAGATAACTGTTAAGAAAAAGTATCGATACGCTGCGCCGTTTCCGAATTAATTAGGACTGAGGTTAGCAAATCGAGAGTATGCGTGCGCAAACTGAAGCGGCCCGCCATATGCAATTAGTATCAGTTGTTGTCACAGGATAGATGATAGCGCACGAGACTGCTCAGCCTTTGGCTCGGGTTCGATCCTTACTACCGTCCCACGATCAACTTTTGTATGGGTGTCTTGTTGGGTTTTAGGAAACCAAACGAAGAATACGTTTGACGACACCGTCTCTGGTGGGGCGCTTGAATTTATGAGGACAGTAGCCTGCCTGACTAAGTACGAGGGCCGTTCAGAAAGTAACCTCCGGTTGATTTAAAAAAATACACCAAGTTAAATAAAAATATTTTAATATATACATCTTACAACTACATCTTTGCACTATTTTTCTACATAGTCTCCATAGCGATTGAGGCACTTATCGTATCTCTTCACAAGCTTTGAAATTCCTTCTGCATAAAAATCACCCGCTTGTGCCTGGAGCCAGCCTGTGACCGCATCTTTGAGCTCTTCGTCGTCATCAAACCGCTGTGACCCGAGCCATTTCTTCAAATGCATGAAGAGGTGATAATCACTTGGCGCCAGGTCTGGGCTGTAAGGTGGATGGTTGATAACGTCCCACTTGAAGGACTCAAGAAAGGCCGTTGTTCTGCGAGCAGAGTGAGGACGGGCGTTATCGTGCAAAAAAACGATACCCGAAGTCAGCATACCACGGCGTTTGTTCTGTATAGCCCGTCGTAACTTTTTTATTGTTTCACAGTACACGTCTTGATTAATGGTCGTACCACGTTCCATGAATTCAACCCTTTGGCATCCCAAAACACCGTTGCCATCAGTTTTCTGGCAGAAAAATCTTGCGAGGCTTTTCTTGGTTTGGTAGGCGAATTTGAATGTGCCCACATCTTTGATTGTTCTTTTGTCTCAGGGTTCACGTACTTAATCCAGGTTTCGTCACCGGTCACGATTCTGTTTGACAATGGTTCTCCTTCGTCCTCATAACGTGACAGAAAGTCTAATGCAGAGGCCATTCTTTGAGTTTTGTGGTGGTCGGTAAGAATTTTGGGCACCCATCGTGCACAGAACTTACGGTAACCCAATCTTGCTGTCACTATCTCGTACAAGAGAGTCTTAGAAATCTGTGGAAAAACAGTAGACAACTCCGACATTGAGAAACGTCGATTATCACGAACTTTTGCATCAACTGTCTGAACGAGTTCGTCAGTCACCAATGATGGTCTACCACTCTTCTCTTCATCATGAACGTTTTCTCGTCCACTTTTAAATAAACGTACCCATTCACGGACAACTCCTTCACTCATAACTCTTGGTCCGTACACGGCACAAAGCTCACGATGAATAGCTGCTGCAGAATATCCTTTGGCTGTAAAAAACCTTATGACAGCACGCACTTCACATTTGGCGGGGTTTTCTATTGCAGCACACATTTCAAACTGCCACAAAAACTAAACTAGCGCAGGTACGACGTTCACTCGACCACGGCTTGATGCCGACTGACCTGTTGAGTGCGTGAACGCACAGATGGCGTCGCTACTCCCCCCACAACCCGCACTGTGACCGATCGGAGGTTACTTTCTGAACCGCCCTCGTACAACGCTAATTAACTCGAAAACGGCGCGACGTATCAATTTTTTTTTCTTAACAATTATATCTCAGCACAGCCTACCCTGCAACACCTTTACAAGTTTTCCTGACGGTTTCTGACCGCCCTGTATGAAGTGGAAACGTTGTTAGCGAAAATTTGGAGAAGCTCTTGACCGACTGACTTCAAAGTTTTAAACAATACTTTAAAAACCACTCAGTCAGACATAGGCTATATGTTTCTTTAAACAGCAGTGTATTGGTTTTCTGTTAAAACCGACTGTGAGAAAGAAAATGCCGACTGTGCTCTGAAAATGTTCAGTTTCGTTTTAACTGCGACAGCAGGACATTTAAACCATTAGACAGGTTGTTTATCCCGTAAGTATTTTTTCCCTTGTATATAAGATCAAACAAAATTGTATAAAGAGCAATATGCAGTTTTGTTTTCTTCCTCGCAATAAGTTTATGGCTTATCTGCCTATGATAAGAAAACTACTGCGGAATTTTAATTGTCCGAAACTTTGTAACTCTACCCATTCGCAGATTAAAACTATGTGAGATATTATCATTGAAGCTACTATCATCACAGATCCAGTAGCAGAATACATCTCTCCCATACTTGTACAGCAATGATCGCATCCGATTTACTCGTTCATTTTAAATGACTTCAAATCACAGTCAGTATTTTGTTTGCAATGACAATAAACAGGGCACCAGATGAGAGAGAGGGGACGAGGAGATGAACAGAGAGGGGGAACGAGACAATGGACATAGAGGGAGGGGGAGTAAATGGATAGAGGAGGAGAAGGCCGGCCGCGGTGGCCGTGCGGTTCTAGGTGCTCCAGTCCGGAGCCGCGCTACTGCTACGGTCGCAGGTTCGAATCCTGCCTCGGGCATGGGTGTGTGTGATGTCCTTAGGTTAGTTTGGTTTAAGTAGTTCTAAGTTCTAGGGGACTGATAACCACAGCAGTTGAGTCCCATAGTGTTCAGAGCCATTTGAACCATTTTAGAGAAAGAGAGGATGGTGAGAAAGAGGTAGAAGTGTGAGGAAGGAGGAGGGGCAGGAGGTGATCGACAGAGGGATGGGGGAGAATGAGATTAGAACGTACATCTCATCCCCGTACATATACATCAGTTTCGAAATATTGCTAGGTTAGCTAGTGCTAATACTAAGAATTATAAACATCCTAAATAAATACTTGTTTTGTAAATAAAACTGCCTTTTCCTGCTGCTAATTACTTTGTTTATCCCAAACGCGTTTCGCCTTCTCCTGTTCTAAGGCATCATCAGTGGGATCTATAACGATAGAGTTTTGTTAGTTTTAGATTATTAAACAGTTCAATTCGCGATTTTTTTTTTGTAAAAAAGGAACTTCTTACGATTTGCTGATCTCTGTTTCCTCACATCTGGTCTGGAGGTCACACTACCACTTTAATCACTGCCATATAATCACATCTTTGTGTTTCGCCTTCCACACACTGTTCACCATGTTTCTCACTGTTTTTTGTGGCGGGCTATTGTTCTTTTGTCACTCGATACAACTATTTCGTCGTACACTGTTTTTCACAACGTAAATATTGCGACTCCATTACGTGTTTCACCTTCCTTGGTATGTTTACCTATTCGTTGCCAACTTAACGGAGTATATGTTCGAGACTAACTTCTATTTATGATATTTATACCGCGTGTGTTGTGTGTGTATGAGTGTGAGAGAGAGGAGGATAGAGGCTACGAGTTTGTTTTTTATTTTTTGTATTTTTTTTATTTTTATTTTTATTTTTATTTTTTTTTTTTTTTTTTTTTTTTTTGCGAGTGGTTGAAAACTTTGGTGACAGCAGATTTGACTTTACTTTTAGTTTCAATACTCTGTGGAGAGGTTCATGGATGAGTGAGTGTAAAGATGTTGAGTTCTATTATTATTATATTGGACATTATTATTATATTAATACTTTTTGCGAACATTATTCTATTATTTTATCTATTAGTGTAAATAATGAATTGCTTGGCATGTGTACTTGGTCATTCAACAGGATTTTCCCCTCTGCTTTGGTTTTCTGTATGCAGTAATTTTCTTGCATGGTTAGGAGGTGTTTTTAATTGTTGATTCTCATTATTTTCATGTCATCTTCTCTAGTGGTTGGTTTGTGGTCATTTTCTCTTAGGTGTTCTGCAAATGTGGAGTGGTTTGTCCCATATTTCCAGACTCTCATGTGTTCTTTGTATCTGACGTCAAATGTTCTCCCTGTTTTCCCTATGTATGTGCCTTCATGAGTGTTACATTGTAGCTGATATATACCTGCTTTCTGGTATATGTCTCCGATTTTTGTCAGTTTTGGGGTGTATTTTTGCATAGAATTGTCTGTTGTGTATGCTATGCTTATGCTCTGTCTTTTGAAAATGTTGGTGATTTTATGGGTGAGTTTGTGTTTGTATGTCATTGTGTACCATCCTGTGTTTTCTTTCATCTTTTTCTGATTATCCTGTGTAGTTGTTATGGGACTGCGTGTTTGTGTTTGGTTCTGTTGTGTTGTTGTCTGTGGTTTGGAGCTTTCTGCTTTTATTTCACTGTTTTGTGCTATTTTCATTATTAAATAAATGCTTCACATGGCCATCATGCGGCGATAATTACCACTGAGAAGTTTTATTATAATGTTGAAACTAACTCGTTACATATAATAGCGAGAGGCGGCAGTAAATATTCTAGACGGACCACGCATGTCTGCGTTGCCCTGTCCAGTGACAATAACGTTATTACCTGTCAACAACAGCCTTCGCTGAGCGGACCGCTGCAAGAAGTGCAGGAAGAGTGTCAATCAGGTCGTGGAAGGTACCGACAGGGATTTGGAGCCATGCCGACTTGAATATCGTGGCCACCTGCGCCATGTTTCTCGGTTGCGGATCCGTGGCGCGAACAGTTCGATCGAGGTGGTCCCACAGATTCTGGATTGGGTTTAAATCCGTGGAGTTTAGTGGCCAAGGGAGTACGGTAAACTCATCCTGTAGCTCTTCGAACCGCATACGTACAATGCGAGATGCTTGACACATTGCATTGACCTGCTGGTAGATGCCATTGTGCCGAGGGAAAACAAACTGTGTATTAGGTGGACATGGTCCACAAGGATAGACGTATGCTTGTATTGATTAGTTGTGCCTTCCAAAATGACGAGATCACACGGGGAATGCCACGAAAGTATGCCCCAGACCTTAACCCTTCCGACTTTCGCTGCAGGGTGTTTGCTTTCAGGCGTTTCCCGCCGTACACGCCAATGTACATCTGTCTCATGGTGCAAAATACACTCCTAAAAATTGAAATAAGAACACCGTGAATTCATTGTCCCAGGAAGGGGAAACTTTATTGACACATTCCTGGGGTCAGATACATCACATGATCACACTGACAGAACCACAGGCACATAGACACAGGCAACAGAGCATGCACAATGTCGGCACTAGTACAGTGTATATCCACCTTTCGCAGCAATGCAGGCTGCTATTCTCCCATGGAGACGATCGTAGAGATGCTGGATGTAGTCCTGTGGAACGGCTTGCCATGCCATTTCCACCTGGTGCCTCAGTTGGACCAGCGTTCGTGCTGGACGTGCAGACCGCGTGAGACGACGCTTCATCCAGTCCAAAACATGCTCAATGGGGGACAGATCCGGAGATCTTGCTGGCCAGGGTAGTTGACTTACACCTTCTAGAGCGCGTTGGGTGGCACGGGATACATGCGGACGTGCATTGTCCTGTTGGAACAGCAAGTTCCCTTGCCGGTCTAGGAATGGTAGAACGATGGGTTCGATGACGGTTTGGATGTACCGTGCACTATTCAGTGTCCCCTCGACGATCACCAGTGGTGTACGGCCAGTGTAAGAGATCGCTCCCCACACCATGACGCCGGATGTTGGCCCTGTGTGCCTCGGTCGTATGCAGTCCTGATTGTGGCGCTCACCTGCACGGCGCCAAACACGCATACGACCATCATTGGCACCAAGGCAGAAGCGACTCTCATCGCTGAAGACGACACGTCTCCATTCGTCCCTCCATTCACGCCTGTCGCGACACCACTGGAGGCGGGCTGTACGATGTTGGGGCGTGAGCGGAAGACGGCCTAACGGTGTGCGGGACCGTAGCCCAGCTTCATGGAGACGGTTGCGAATGGTCCTCGCCGATACCCCAGGAGCAACAGTGTCCCTAATTTGCTGGGAAGTGGCGGTGCGGTCCCCTACGGCACTGCGTAGGATCCTACGGTCTTGGCGTGCATCCGTGCGTCGCTGCGGTCCGGTCCCAGGTCGACGGGCACGTGCACCTTCCGCCGACCACCGGCGACAACATCGATGTACTGTGGAGACCTCACGCCCCACGTGTTGAGCAATTCGGCGGTACGTCCACCCGGCCTCCCGCATGCCCACTATACGCCCTCGCTCAAAGTCCGTCAACTGCACATACGGTTCACGTCCACGCTGTCGCGGCATGCTACCAGTGTTAAAGAGTGCGATGGAGCTCCGTATGCCACGGCAAACTGGCTGACACTGACGGCGGCGGTGCACAAATGCTGCGCAGCTAGCGCCATTCGACGGCCAACACCGCGGTTCCTGGTGTGTCCGCTGTGCCGTGCGTGTGATCATTGCTTGTACAGCCCTCTCGCAGTGTCCGGAGCAAGTATGGTGGGTCTGACACACCGGTGTCAATGTGTTCTTTTTTCCATTTCCAGGAGTGTACGTGATTCATCTGAGAAGGCTAACCACCGCCATTCAGTCGACGCCGTGTTGCGGTATTAGCGTGAAAATTCCAGCCTTGGTCCCCGATGAACGGCAGCCAGCATCGGTGCATAAACCAGGCGGACACCCATACACAGCCACGTTCGCGGAACTTTCGTTGAGGAGATACTGTTGGCAGCCCGTTGGTTCATCTGGGCAGTCAGTTGCTCAACAGGTGCCTGTCTGTTCGCCCGCACGCACACCTCCACAGCCGTCGTTCGTCCCTGTCACCTTTGGGCCGTGGTGCACCACAGTTGTCTCTGCACAGGTTTTTGATGGCACCATTTCGCCTCGCACACCACTCCGGCACGCGAACTGTTTTCAGACTTGGCCGTTTTGGAAATGCTTCCACCCGTGACCCGAAAGCCGATGATGATGTCATACGGGACTGAAACGCCCTGCTTAAGTCCGTAGGACAGAACAGGTAGTTGGAATTGTGGAAAGGGGCCAAAAGGGGGCTGTCAGTTACACTCAGAAACATATAACTTTATTTAGTTGTTCAAAGAATACAGCAAAAATTTTTTGAACTTAGTTATCGGCTGAATAGGCCACACTATTTTATTCCTTAAGGGCACAACCACTTAAATTTAAAAACGGCTGAAAGCCATTAATATAAATTCAGACTCAAAACTGATTATTTAGAAGGCCTCACGTAAGTAAGTTCTATTACTTGGCTGAAGGGCCAACAAATCTAACACTTGAAGCCGGCCGGAGTGGCCGAGCGGTTCTAGGCGCTACAGTCTGGAGCCGCGCGACCACTACGGTCGCAGGTTCGAATCCTGCCTCGGGCATGGATGCGTGTGATGTCGTTAAGATAATTAGGTTTAAGTAGTCCTAAGTTCTGGGGGACTGATGACCTCAGCAGTTAAGTCCCATAGTGCTCAGAGCCATTTGAACCATTTGAGCCTAACACTTGAAAAGCAAACAAGTTTAATTTAAAGACGGCTGAAAGCCCATGATTTAAGACTGCAGGTAAAATTAATTAAAAAAAACCACAAGGCACAAGGCCTTATCTTCAATTAGGCTGAAGACGCCATACAGTCTGATACTTGAAAGACAAGAACTTTAATTTAAAAACGGTTGAAGGCCGAGTACCTAAACAACTAAAATAATTTTTAGTGGGCATGAAGCCCAAAGCTTTATCTTTAAACAATATTTCACAGAGGCTGAAGGCTCAAACAATCTAAGCTTTAACAAGTGAGGAATTTAAATTTTAAAGTGGCTGAAGGACCATTATTAAAAACCCCAACTACAATAAATTTTCAAAAGGCGGAAGGCCCAAATCTTTATTCAAAAAATATTTTAAATGAGGCCGAAGGCCCATACTATGCAAGACTTGACAAGTAAGGAACTTTTAAATTCAAAGCAGCTCAAGGACCATTATTTAAAACCCAACTAAAAGCATACAAATTCAAACCATCGCTATAAGCCATTAAAATACACAATCAAACACCAATAAAAAAAAAGCAGTACAGCCAGCGGCGCTCAGAAGTTTTGCACTTGAAATATTTACGTTCGCTTAGGGGACACAGTTAGTCAGACCAACCGTATACTATCCGCCAGCAGCCAAACCAAGAGACAGTCAACAGACCCACCGACGACTTGCTTTCCACCCGACCTGTACACAAGGAACTCCAAAGCCAAAACGTAAAAGGCGTAGCCGCCCACAACCAGGTATGCATGAGCTGTCAAAACTACACACACGTGTGGGACAGTGACAACACGGAGAGGAAAGGACACTGCCTGAATTTTACGTCAGCGGCCAGGGCAGGTAACCGGAAAGCTAACGGACACAAGGCAGAAAATTCCGCTGGTGCACTTGGACTTCAAATAACCAAAATACAGTTAAACTCCACCGGATGGTGGCCAAACTCTTGCCAACTCGAACACTCTTTGTTGGTCAGGGGAATACCCCCAACAGCCAACCATGAAAACCGACACAGTGTGAACAGTCTGGCTTCGGTAATTAAATCACCACTCAACTCTGATGTCCTTGGTCGGTGAGCCACAAACTCGTAGCAATCGGAACAGCTCCCACACACTCCGACACTGCATAGAGACCGCCAGCGGGCCCGGCCCACAGCGCCGCGCGGAGATTTCCTCGCTGATCCACACCAACCGACCGACTACCACACACCAGCTAGCCGGAAACTACAAGCACCAGCCAAAGACAGTACAATGTGCCAATATCGATACACACCGCTGCTGCCACACGTAGAAAGAGGATGAACTACGGGATAACCGCAATAACCGCGGGAAACCAAACGCAGAGTAACAGTCAAGGCATAAACCAACGCATAAAAGGGCCAGCACGGCTCATGGACGTCTGATAAATCGCTCCGTTTCAGCATTACGAGAACGACTGCGCCGTTTATCGCGTCTCCGCAACATACTTTGTACATCCCTCGCTGCTTGTGCTGCCACCTGCCACCTGTGAGTGGTTACTTCGCGCTGACGTCGAACATAGTCGGCGGTTACATTAACATGACTGGACTGAGTACTAAACTGCTAACCCTGGAGTACTGTTACACTTGCAAGTTGTCTGTCTAAAAGCTTCCGGGGGCAATAATAATAAGTTTGCACACAATTCATTCCGTTTTGATTGTTTTTTTTCCTCTCTCAGCCGGCCGGGGTGGCTGAGCGGTTCTAGGCGCTACAGTCTGGAATCGCGCGACCACTACGGTCGCAGGTTCGAATCCTGCCTCGGGCATGGATGTGAGTGATGTCCTTAGGTTAGTCAGGTTTAAGTAGTTCTAAGTTCTAGTGGACTGATGACCTCTGAAGTTAGGTCCCATAGTGCTCAGAGCCATTTGAACCATTTTTTTGAATCTTTTTCTCGCTGACATCCCCACAAAATACTAATACGAAAAAAGTTTATTGTTTAATATATTTTCGCTCTTCATGCGGTAAAACTTGAGCATCCGGTATGAGGTATTAATTTGTTACTTCTTTACTACTAAATGTATCCCCAACATACTGGACAGAGAGTGTCCACACACGTCACTGAATGAATGAACCTGCAGTGTTATATCACTGTGCGACATATAGTTCACGAGATATGGCGTCATAAACTTTGAGACGGCAAGAGCTGACAAGTGCGATAATTATCGCACAATCAACTTAACAGCTCATGCATCGAAGCTGCTTACAAGAATAATATACAGAAGAATGGAAAAGACGATCAGTGACGATCCGTGTGGCTTTAGGAAAAGTAAAGGGACGAGACAGGCAATTCTGACGTTACGGCTAATAATGGAAGCAAGGCTAAAGAAAGATCAAGACACTTTCATAGGATCTGTCGACCTGAAAAAAGCGTTCGACAATATAAAATGGTGCAAGCTGTTCGAGATTCTGAAAAAAGTAGGGGTAAGCTATAGGGAGAGACAGGTCATATACAATACGTACAACAACCAAGAGGGAATAATAAGAGTGGACGATCAAGAACGAAGTGCTCGTATTAAGAAGGGTGTAAGACAAGGCTGTAGCCTTTCGCCCCTACTCTTCAATCTGTACATCGAGGAAGCAATGATGGAAATAAAAGAAAGGTTCCGGAGTGGAATTAAAATACAAGGTGAAAGGATATCAATGATACGATTCGCTGATGACATTGCTATCCTGAGTGAAAGTGAAGAAGAATTAAATGATCTGCTGAACGGAATGAACAGTCTAATGACTACACAGTATGGTTTGAGAGTAAATCGGAGAAAGACGAAGGTAATGAGAAGTAGTAGATATGAGAACAGTGAGAAACTGAACATCAGGATTGATGGTCACGAAGTCAATGAAGTTAAGGAATTCTGCTACCTAGGCAGTAAAATAACCAATGACGGACGGAGCAAGGAGGACATCAAAAGCAGGCTAGCTATGGCAAAAAAGGCATTTCTGGCCAAGAGAAGTCTACTAATATCAAATACCGGCCTTTATTTGAGGAAGAAATTTCCGAGGATGTACGTCTAGCATTGTATGGTAGTGAAACATGGACTGTGGAAAACTGGAACAGAAGAGAATCGAAGCATTTGAGATGTGGTGCTATAGACGAATGTTGAAAATTAGGTGGACTGATAGGGTAAGGAATGAGGAGGTTCTACGCAGAACTGGAGAGGAAAGGAATATGTGGAAAACACTGATAAGGAGAAGGGATAGGATGATAGGACATCTGCTAAGACATGAGGGAATGACTTCCATGGTACTAGAGGGAGCTGTAGAAGGCAAAAACTGTAGAGGAAGACAGAGATTGGAATACGTCAAGCAAATAATTGAGGACGTAGGTTGCAAGTGCTACCCTGAGATGAAGAAGTTAGCACAGGAAAGGAATTCGTGGCGGGCCTCATCAAACCAGTCAGTAGACTGATGACCAAAAAAAAAAAAAAAAAAAAAAAAACTTTGAGAGGCCTGAGCAACTAGCAATTGTTAAAGCGGAGCGCAATCTACCCAGATTACACCCATCCAGTGACTGATGATGACGGCACCTAGTGACTGTCGACGACCTTTAAACATAACTACAGGCCTTTCATAAACTTTCTGTCGGTTACAGCCCGCCCCGCCCCTCACAAAAAAAAATGAAAGAAAAACATTTTATCTATTAGTAAACGTTCGTTGTTCGTGTGGCAAAACTTAAGCCTCAAGCATGATTTTTAAATTTCTTATATCTACAACTTTTCTTCCGCCGTTTTGCAATAGACAGCAGTAGTGGTGCCCCTCGTACGTTGTAAGTGTCATACAGTAAGCTTAGACGTTTGAAAACATAACGCCATCAAAATACCAGTCTCGACTGAATACGTCAACTTATGAGCCCAATTCTCGCCATCTGCGGGAGGTTTTAATTTTCTGCTTTGATATGAAGAAATCTGCGGCTGAGGCTCATAAAAAGCAGTGTAAGTAGGCTGTTTAGGTTTTCTTATTGGGAACGCGCTCTGTATGAAAATCACTGGCTGTGCTGTGTGCAGTCTGTGGCTAGTTTGCATTGTTGTCTGCCATTGTAGTGTAGGGCAGCTGGATGTGAACAGCGCGTAGCGTTGCGCAGTTGGAGGTGAGCCGCCAGCAGTGGTGGATGTGGGGAGAGAAATGGCGGAGTTTTGAAATTTGTAAGACTGGATGTCATTAACTGCTGGAAAAAAGAACACATTGACACCGGTGTGTCAGACCCACCATACTTGCTCCGGACACTGCGAGAGGGCTGTACAAGCAATGATCACACGCACGGCACAGCGGACACACCAGGAACCGCGGTGTTGGACGTCGAATGGCGCTAGCTGCGCAGCATTTGTGCACCGCCGCCGTCAGTGTCAGCCAGTTTGCCGTGGCATACGGAGCTCCATCGCAGTCTTTAACACTGGTAGCATGCCGCGACAGCGTGGACGTGAATCGTATGTGCAGTTGACGGACTTTGAGCGAGGGCGTATAGTGGGCATGCGGGAGGCCGGGTGGACGTACCGCCGAATTGCTCAACACGTGGGGCGTGAGGTCTCCACAGTACATCGATGTTGTCGCCAGTGGTCGGCGGAAGGTGCACGTGCCCGTCGACCTGGGACCGGACCGCAGCGACGCACGGATGCACGCCAAGACCGTAGGATCCTACGCAGTGCCGTAGGGGACCGCACCGCCACTTCCCAGCAAATTAGGGACACTGTTGCTCCTGGGGTATCGGCGAGGACCATTCGCAACCGTCTCCATGAAGCTGGGCTACGGTCCCGCACACCGTTAGGCCGTCTTCCGCTCACGCCCCAACATCGTGCAGCCCGCCTCCAGTGGTGTTGCGACAGGCGTGAATGGAGGGACGAATGGAGACATGTCGTCTTCAGCGATGAGAGTCGCTTCTGCCTTGGTGCCAATGATGGTCGTATGCGTGTTTGGCGCCGTGCAGGTGAGCGCCACAATCAGGACTGCATACGACCGAGGCACACAGGGCCAACACCCGGCATCATGGTGTGGGGAGCGATCTCCTACACTGGCCGTACACCACTGGTGATCGTCGAGTGGACACTGAATAGTGCACGGTACATCCAAACCGTCATCGAACCCATCGTTCTACCATTCCTAGACCGGCAAGGGAACTTGCTGTTCCAACAGGACAATGCACGTCCGCATGTAACCCGTGCCACCCAACGTGCTCTAGAAGGTGTAAGTCAACTACCCTGGCCAGCAAGATCTCCGGATCTGTCCCCCATTGAGCATGTTTGGGACTGGATGAAGCGTCGTCTCACGCGGTCTGCACGTCCAGCACGAACGCTGGTCCAACTGAGGCGCCAGGTGGAAATGGCATGGCAAGCCGTTCCACAGGACTACATCGAGCATCTCTACGATCGTCTCCATGGGAGAATAGCAGCCTGCATTGCTGCGAAAGGTGGATATACACTGTACTAGTGCCGACATTGTGCATGCTCTGTTGCCTGTGTCTATGTGCCTGTGGTTCTGTCAGTGTGATCATGTGATTTATCTGACCCCAGGAATGTGTCAATAAAGTTTCCCCTTCCTGGGACAATGAATTCACGGTGTTCTTATTTCAATTTCCAGGAGTGTATTATGACTATTAAGGTAAATTGTTTGTTCTCTATTAAAATCTTTCAATTGCTAACTATGCCTATCAGTAGTTAGTGCCTTCCGTAGTTTGGATCTTTTATTTAGCTGGCAGTAGTGGCGCTCGCTTTATTGCAGTAGCTTGAGTAACGAAGATTTTTGTGAGGTAAGTGATTTGTGAAAGGTATAGGTTAATGTTAGTCAGGGCCATTCTTTGTAGCGATTACTGAAAGTCAGATTGCGTTGCACTAAAAGTATTGTGTGTCACTTTAGTGAATGTTTGAGTACGTTCAGTTTTGCTCAGCTGTTTGAAAAACATATAATGTAAGAGGTTTATCAGCACAGTAATTCATAAATTGTTCTAAGGGGACGTTTCAGCAGGTTCAAATGGCTCTGAGCACTATGGGACTTAACATCGGAGGTCAACTTAGAACTACTTAAACCTGACTAACCTAAGGACAACATCCATTCCCGAGGCAAGATTCGAACCTGCGACCGTAGCGGTCGCACGGTTCCAGACTGAAGCGCCTAGAACCGCTCGGCCACTCCGGCCGGATAAAAAGCTGGGCAAGACCTATGATGAGACGCCTGTTAGTGACAGAACTTCACAGGAAATGGTTTCCATGCTTCGAGAATGGTGATTTTGGCGTTGAAAACCGGCATGTTTGTGAAAGAGAGAAAGCTTTCGATGCTACTGCAGCCGACGGGAACAATCACAGCAGATCGTTATCGAAAGCAACTGATGTGTTTGAGCCGAGCACTGAAAGACAAACGGCCACACTAAAGCAATAGGCATGAAAAAATGATTTTGCAGCATGACAGTGCACGACCCCATGTCGAGAAACCTGTCAAAACGTACTTGGAAACGTTGAAATGGGAAGTTCTACTCCACCCGCCATATTCTCCAGATATTCCTCCGTCTGGCTGCCACCTTCCTCGATCGATGACACACGACCTGCAGTAACAGACTAGCACTTGCGATCATCAAGTGCAATATTGGATCGATTCATGGCTCCCCTTAAAAGTTGCTCAGTTTATGCATTGTGGGATTCTAATACTGTCCTAAAGCTAGGAGAAAGCAGTTTCCAACGATGGCCAGTACTTTGAATCGTATATTTTTTGTAAGTTTTTCACAATAAAATCTCGAACTTCGAGCAAAAACGGCGGAAGCAAAGTTGTAGACCTAGTATATACTACTAACTCCATTCGCTAACCGTCGGAGTCCGATTCTTTAAAGAATCGGGTCGAAATGGTTACTTGGAGAGAAGTAATTAACTATTGGGTGGTTATAATTAAAGTGCAACTACTCACAGAGTTCTAGTGTGGGATCTAATTATCATATGGCAGCAAAGCTTGGTAGACATTCCAATGCATCAATGCGGAACTAATTTATCCTGAAAAAAAAAATTACTTCCAGTTTTGGCCACCATGTGCAAGTCTGGCATTGTGATTGCAAGAAAGACGCATACAGATATTTGCATATGCCTTGGATTAGGAACGAGACATGGGCACAAAAGTCATTATGTTGATTTTTATTATAAACCACCGTTTACAAAATTTATTCGTTATGAGTACCGGAAACATCAACGAGATGCTGCACCAGCAAATCGACGTGATAAACAGTAACTCTCAACAGTTCTGGTGTAAGCTGAGTGACATATTCCTGTATATCGTCCTTCAGATCAGACAGAGACCGAATATGTCCCTGGTAAGCGTGTTCATTTAGATACCTCCAGAGACAAAGTCACGTGGATTTCGATCAGCAGGTCTTGCAGGCCATGCATCTGGAAAATTTTTGGAAATAACACGTTCGCGGAAGATTTCATTATGCAGATATTTCACTGGGCAAGTGACATGAGGTGTCCCATCCTGCAAGAAAATAGTGGTTCCCACATAGTTGCGCCCTTCCAAATCACGAATCACATGCTGTACAACGTGGTCTCGATAACGTGCACACATCTTGGTATACCTAACAGGCCCACTCCCCCCTGCGGGTCCGGGGATTAGAATAGGCCCGAGGTATTCCTGCCTGTCGTACGAGGCGACTAAAAGGAGTCCATCCCCCTCACGGGGGTAGTTAGCGCCTGCGTCCGGAGACGGACGGTTCCT
This sequence comes from Schistocerca cancellata, assembly GCF_023864275.1. Taxonomy (NCBI): domain Eukaryota; kingdom Metazoa; phylum Arthropoda; class Insecta; order Orthoptera; family Acrididae; genus Schistocerca; species Schistocerca cancellata. Next base: position 95,685,749 of record NC_064634.1, on the reverse strand, counting down.
CGACCTATTATTGTGGTCCTTTTGGTTTTTCACTTCTCGTTTCTTCCTTCCTTTCGTTGGTTCCTTTCTTTGCTCTTCTCCACCTCACTGTCTTCCTTACTCTTTCCCTTGACTTCTCCTTACCTTCTCATTGCCTTCTTCTCCTTGCCTTCTCATTGCCTTCTTCTCCTTGCCTTCTCTGGTCTCCGCCTTGGCGTTTGAGACAGTCTGTCCTCTTTCTCCCTCTCTCTTCTTTTTCCTCTTCTTCCTTCCTCCCTGTGCGTGCCTGAAGGCCGACCCACGCGTTCGCACGCGTAGCCGGTGACGGGGTAACGCGTAAGTCCCCGCCCTGGGTAGACATGTAAGGCACGCGCGTACCCCCTGGTAAAGGCCAGGCCCGGGGAGGGGTGATTGCCTGAGCTGATACCTTCTGACCATGCCGATTGGTCCCTCCGTCTGTTTCTCGGGAGGTGTGACCTGAGGTGTAAACATTCACCTAAGGCGGGAGTGCCCTCTGAGAGGGTCCCCACAAGGAAGGAGCGCGCCATCGGAGACGCTGGCAACCATGGGGGATTCCTCCGCAATGGATTCTACTCCATCTCTCTCGACTTCGACCCAAAAACGGAAACGTAACCAGCCAACAGTGACAAAAGTACTACCGCCTGCCCCACAGTTCCTCGTAGTTTCTCGATCTGAGGACGGAAAGGATTTTTCCTCTGTCAACCCTTTCGTTATTCAGAAGGGCGTAGATGCCATAGCCGGATCTGTCAAATCTTGTACCAGGTTGCGTAACGGCACCTTATTACTAGAAACTGAGAGTGCCTTTCAGGCACAAAAACTGCTTCGGGCCACCCTCCTGTACACGTTCCCTGTCCGGGTGGTGGCCCACCGAACTTTGAATTCGTCTCGTGGTGTAGTCTATACTAGCTCCCTCGACGGATTGACTGACGAGGAGCTTCAATCTTTCCTCGCAGAGCAGGGCGTGACGGCTGTCCATAGGGTCATGAAAAAGGTCAACAATGACCTTGTACCGACCCGGACACTTTTCTTGACCTTCGATAGTGTTAAGCTGCCATCGCGCATCAAGGCGGGCTACGAGGTTATTTCTGTTCACCCCTATGTCCCGACACCTACGCGCTGCTACCAGTGTCAGCGTTTCAATCACACTCGACAGTCTTGTTCCAATGCGGCTAAATGTGTCACTTGTGGCAGGGATGCCCATGAGGGTGACTGTCCACCTCCGTCTCCTCGTTGTGTGAACTGTCAGGGTGACCATGCCACATTCTCCCGCGACTGTCCTGTCTATAAGGAAGAACGCTGTATCCAAGATATTCGGGTCAAAGAGAAAGTGTCCACCTCGGCTGCTCGCAAGCTATTGGCTAGTAGGAAGCCCACGCTGCTCCCAGCGGGGAAATACAGTACTGTCCTCGCCTCTCCTCGGACTACCCGGGAGGTAGCAACCCAGACATGCGATCTGACCTTCAGCACCACGGTCGTCCGTTCGGCCAGTGCTAAGATCGCGCGGTCGACGTCTCCTCTTCCTCCCATCACCCCACAGACACCAGCCCCTTCCTCAGCTTCTGCTAAGACGAAGACCCCGAAGTCAGATGCACGGGCCTTCAAGAAGGAACCATCCCGTGCAGACTTCCTCCGTACCTCGACCTCCCAGCCTTCGACCGGTACTTCCACCAAACGTCCTTCCAAAAAGGCGCATAGGAAGCACAGTTCTCCTTCTCCGCCACGGCGCATTTCTTCTCCTGCGCCACCCAGCGGTTGCCGCCCCAGGCCGTCATCCGTTTCGCCTGGCCGCACCGCTGGTAGCCGTCCATCTGGCCGTTCACCGGCGGAGGAAGCTCCCCCTCCCGGCCATCCTCCCGAGATGGCCGATGACCCTATAGACCCAATGGACGATGACTGTCCGCCTACTGATAGCGGCGGCAGTGCTCGCTCGAAGCCAGGCCCTAAGCGGCCTTCGAGGTGACCCCTTCTCTCATCTTCCTTTTCTTACGATGGCACTTATTCACTGGAATATTCGCAGCATTCGCTCCAACCGAGAGGACTTGAAGTTGCTGCTCCGCTTGCACCGTCCGCTCGTCGTAGCCCTCCAGGAAACGAAGCTACGCCCATGCGATCAAATTGCCTTGGCACACTACACCTCTGTGCGTTTTGACCTACCCCCTGTGGTAGGTATCCCAGCTCATGGAGGGGTTATGTTGCTGGTCCGGGATGATATTTACTACGATCCCATCACGTTGCACACCGGCCTGCAGGCAGCCGTTGCCATCCGCATTACTCTCCCCACTTTTACGTTTTCCTTTTGTACCGTTTACACTCCATCGTCATCTGCCGTTACCAGGGCAGACATGATGCAACTTATTGCTCAGCTACCTGCACCATTTTTGTTAACTGGAGACTTCAATGCCCACCATCCCCTTTGGGGCTCTCCAGCATCCTGCCCGAGGGGCTCCTTGTTAGCAGACCTTTTCAACCAGCTCAATCTTGTCTGCCTCAATACTGGCGCCCCTACTTTTCTTTCGGACACATCTCACACCTATTCCCATTTAGACCTCTCTATATGTACTCCCCAACTTGCACGCCGGTTTGAGTGGTATGCACTTTCTGATACATATTCGAGCGACCACTTCCCGTGTGTTATCCATCTCCTGCAGCATACCCCATCTCCGTGCTTCTCTAATTGGACCATCTCCAAGGCAGACTGGGGGCTCTTCTCTTCCAGGGCGACCTTTCAGGATCAAACCTTCACAAGCTGCGATCGTCAGGTCGCACACCTCACGGAAGTCATTCTCGCTGCTGCTGAATATTCCATCCCTCACCCTCCTTCTTCTCCACGTCGCGTACCGGTCCCCTGGTGGACCGCAGCATGTAGAGACGCTTTATGTGCTCGTCGACGTGCTTTACGCACATTTAAACGCCACCCTACAGTGGCGAATTGTATCAATTATAAACGATTACGTGCTCAGTGTCGTCGTATTATCAAAGACAGCAAGAAAGCCAGCTGGGCTGCTTTCACAAGCACCTTCAACAGTTTTACTCCTTCTTCGGTTGTCTGGGGTAGCCTGCGCCGGCTATCTGGCACTAAGGTCCACTCACCAGTTTCTGGCTTGAAGGTCGCGAATGACGTCCTTGTGGCCCCTGCCTTCGGCCGCTTTTTCGCAGAGGTTTCGAGCTCCGCTCATTACCACCCTGCCTTCCTCCCCCGCAAACAGGCAGAGGAGGCTAGGCCACCTAACTTCCGCTCCTCGAATTGTGAAAGTTATAATGGCCCATTCACCATGCGGGAACTCGAAAACGCACTTGGCCGATCACGGTCCTCCGCTCCAGGGCCTGATTCTATTCATATTCAGATGCTGAAGAACCTTTCTCCTGCGGGTAAAGGTTTTCTTCTTCGTACATACAATCGCATCTGGATTGAGGGACATGTTCCCGCATGCTGGCGCGAGTCTATTGTTGTCCCGATTCCTAAGCCGGGGAAGGACAAGCACTTGCCTTCTAGTTATCGACCTATCTCGCTTACCAGCTGTGTCTGTAAAGTGATGGAGCGAATGGTTAACTCTCGATTGGTTTGGCTGCTCGAGTCTCGACGCCTACTTATCAATGTACAATGTGGATTTCGTAGGCCCCTGCTGTTGACCATCTGGTTACCTTGTCGACCTTCATTATGAATAACTTCTTGCGGAAGCGCCCGACCGCGGCTGTGTTCTTTGATTTGGAGAAGGCTTACGACACCTGTTGGAGGGCGGGCATTCTCCGCACCATGCATACATGGGGCCTTCGCGGTTGCCTCCCTCTTTTTATTCGTTCTTTTTTAATGGATCGACAGTTCAGGGTACGTGTGGGTTCTGTCCTGTCCGACACCTTTCGCCAGGAGAATGGGGTGCCACAGGGCTCAGTTTTGAGTGTCGCTCTCTTCGCCATCGCGATCAATCCAATAATGGATTGCCTCCCGGCTGATGTATCAGGCTCCCTTTTCGTGGACGATTTTACCATCTATTGCAGCGCGCAGTGTACACGTGTCCTGGAGCGCTGTCTTCAGCGTTCTCTTGACCGTCTTTACTCCTGGAGTGTCGCCAATGGCTTCCGTTTTTCTGCCGAGAAGACGGTCTGTATTAACTTCTGGCGCTACAAAGAGTTTCTCCCACCGTCCTTACGACTCGGTCCCGTTGCTCTCCCAATCGTGGAGACAACCAAATTTTTAGGCCTTAACTTTGACAGGAAACTTAGCTGGTCTCCACATGTCATATTTGGCCGCCCGTTGTACCCGTTCTTTAAATGTCCTCCGTGTTCTCAGTGGTATGTCGTGGGGAGCGGATCGAACCGTCCTACTTCGTCTATATCGGTCGATCGTCCGCTCCAAGCTGGATTATGGGAGCTTCGTATACTCCTCTGCACGGCCATCCATCTTACGCCGCCTCAACTCCATACAACATCGGGGTTTACGACTTGCGATCGGAGCATTTTATACCAGTCCCGTAGAGAGTCTTCATGCTGACGCCGGCGAATTGCCACTCACCTACCGGCGCGATATACTGCTTTGTCGGTATGCCTGTCGGCTACTGTCAATGCCCGACCATCCGTCTTATCGTTCCTTTTTTGACGACTCTCTTGACCGTCAATACGGGTTGTATGTCTCTGCCCTGCTACCCCCTGGAGTTCGCTTTCGTCGCCTCCTTCAACACCTTAATTTTTCACTCCCTGCAACCTTTCGAGTGGGCGAGAGCCGCACGCCACCTTGGCTCCAGGCTCAGGTCCGCGTTCACCTTGACCTCAGCTCGCTCCCAAAAGAGGTCACCCCCGGTTCGGTCTACCACTCCCGTTTTTTGGAACTTCGCTCGAAGTTCATCAACATGACTTTCATTTATACAGATGGCTCTAAGACCAATGACGGGGTTGGGTGTTCCTTTATTGTCGGGGCACAAAGTTTCAAATACCGGCTCCATGGCCATTGTTCGGTCTTCACAGCTGAGCTCTTTGCCCTCTACCAGGCTGTTCTTTACATCTGCCGCCACCGACATTCTGCTTATGTCATCTGCTCAGATTCCCTGAGCGCCATCCAGAGCCTCAGTGATCCGTACCCGGTTCACCCTTTCGTACACCGGATCCAACGCTCTCTTCAGCAGCTGGTGGACGTCGGTTCTCCGGTTAGCTTTATGTGGGTTCCTGGCCATGTCGGTATCCCTGGGAACGAAGCTGCAGATGCCGCGGCCAAGGCTGCGGTCCTCCAGCCTCGGACAGCTTCTTGTTGTGTCCCTTCGTCCGATTTTAGCAGGGTCATTTGTCGGCGCATCTTATCGCTGTGGCATGCCGATTGGGCTGCACTTACCGACAACAAGCTTCGGGCCTTAAAACCTCTTCCCGTGGCTTGGACGTCCTCCTCACGCCCTTCTCGGCGGGAGGAGGTCGTTTTAGCCCGGTTAAGAATTGGACACTGCCGGTTCAGCCATCGCCATCTGCTGACGGCTGCGCCGGCGCCGTTCTGCCCATGTGGGCACTTGCTGACGGTTAGACACATTTTAATGTCCTGTCCAGATCTTAGCACACTGCGACTCGATCTTAACCTGCCAAATACTTTCGATGCCATTTTAGCGGATGACCCACGAGCAGCTGCTCGTGTTCTTCGTTTTATCAATTTGACAAACCTCGCTAAGGACATTTGATGATGCTGTTTTTTAATCCTATGCCTGTCAGTCTGTCTTTTATCGTGTTTTCCCTTCTAGTTGTTGTTGTCAACTTGTGCCTCGCGGTGCATTCTTAGAGTAGTCAGGGCGCTAATGACCATTGAAGTTGTGCGCCCTAAAAACCACAAAAAAAAACTAACAGGCCCACTGAAAGTATTCTCTTCAAAGAAGAACGGACAGAATAAATGTGTTTGTGAATCCACCCAACCCAGTCACACAGGGAAGTGCACAACACGCGGTTTAACCAGTGCCCCAAATTCGCCAGTTCTATGCATTTTTTGCACCCTACAGAGTAAAATGTGCCTCGTCACTTCATAGAATATTTCCCAGCTACATGTCATCAACTTCGATCCATGCCAGAAACCGAAGATAAAAGTCAGAAGATTGCTGTGGATCGTGAGGTTTTAGTTGCTGCATCGTCTGCATCTTATACAGGTACAAGTGTAAAATAGAGCGCAAAATTTTAGATATTGTTAACCGTAGAACCGACAACTTTCGTGCGAATGGCACGAGTGCTAGTACTACCCAGGGCAGCTGCTGCAAGACCACTTACAGCAACCTCGTCTATAACTTCAACCGCGAAAGAACGCCTTCCTCTTCCAGGTGACACACCTGAGTTTTCGAATTTCGTTATCATCTTCTTTAGTCCATTTAGGTCTTCAGACCTTTCAGGGGGCGATGCTCTCTCAGTAGAACAATGTAATTGCTACCATTTAGATAAAACAGTTTTATTAACAGTGCACACAGCCTCTGTTCTCGACAGCCATACTGTTCACTCACATTATGGCTTGTCAGATAACAGTGTAAATATCATAGCGTAAATGGTGTACAGCGCCATATTTGCGCCTGGTGGCCAAAAGTGGAACTTTTTTTTCATAAATAGGTTCTGCATTAACGCCTTAGAGTGTGCAGCAAGTTTCACTGCCGTACGGTAACTGCAGCCGACGCTACACCTCCGTGAGTAGCTGTACTTTCATTGTAAACATTTGGCACCTGACTATACGGAGCTACGCAGCGTCTCAGGGCCGAGCGAAAACAGGGAAGCGAGACGTCGAGAACAACGCAGAGAGGCCGGCACCACTTCTTCAGACACCTCTAGTGCAGTGGTTCCGAACCTTTCTTAGACCAAGTACCCTGAGGGTCGAGCCGTAGTTACGTCCGGCTCTTCGAAAAGCGCGCCAGGCGGAGTGCTTTCGCTTCACGTCTAGTGTTTGGAGTGGCGCTTTCGGTTTGGCGCGCTGTTTGGATCGCTACCGCCCTCTGGCGGGAGGTGGAGCAAGTGTACGGTCACGTGACGATCGAGGAGTACGTACTGGCAGGTAACCCAGAAAGGTGGTGGTGTTGGGGGTCGTCAACTTCTCGCCACGTGCTTTGGCCGGCCTCTTGGCTGTCAGGGGCTGTCTGCCTTACCCGCATGTACGTGGCTTATGAAGCTTAGAAGCCGTGGTGCAGGAGATCAGCGCGTGGGACCGTATGTCTTCCTATCGGCCGATGAAAACACTGGCAGCGGTGGGCTCTGATGAGCATTTGGAAGTGCGACATGTTCCCGGCGCTGGGGTGGAGTGTGAGAAGTTGAGTACTGTTTTTGTGTAACAGAGTTAAGAGAAGGTTTTCAAGTTCTAGTGAAGTGTATGAGTTTCTTCACCAGTGGTTATGTTGGGGTCTTTCCACCACAGTTTTCGTTAGCCTGTCCGCGGGAATGTGGTAATTGCCTCTTGGTCGGGCCGTTTTCATTCACACCTCGATTGGGTGATTTAGGGTCGGTGTCGCGGGTCCCTGTGGTTCGGAGTCTGTGCAGGCACCGACCTTGCTACATCTTCTGGTTTTGAGTAACTCGGGGAGGTGGCGGCTTGTAATGGAAGTTTTGGGGCTGATCTGCTGTGGCCCTATAGACCACCAATAACTATTCCGACTATTGTGATCTGAGCCCCTTTAGACGTGTCACTCCCTCACCGAGCTAAGGAAAATTTTCTTTTGGGAACTGCCTTTAATATGAAGGTTTGTGTGCTGTGTGCTGCCTTATTCACATTTATCTTGTAACAACTGACAGATGTAATATAAGTTATTTATTTGGCACGAGACAACTATTTTAACTTTAACACAAACTAGCTAGTTAAAGGTCTTTTTTAGGAATTGAGTAAAATGCCAGACTTAAAAAATTATTATTGAGAAAGTATTTTAAAATAAAAAGGTATCTTTAGCAGTGTGTGTTATTTCACCAGCACCTCCTGGCCCCTATTTCCACGATAACGGCTCTGAGCACTATGCGACGTAACTTCTGAGGTCATCACTCCCCTAGAACTTAGAACTACTTAAACCTAACTAACCTAAGGACATCACATACATCCATGACCGAGGCATGTTTCGAACCTGCGACCGTAGTGGTCACTCGGTTCCAGACTGTAGCGCCTAGAACCGCACGGGCACTCCGGCCGGCCTCGATAACGTTTTGGAATAACATGTGTACTTGAGTTGTTGTTTGTGAACCGCCCTAATTGAGGGTTCAAGGGCATCTGATATTATCTGGTACAGCCATCCCCCCTACACCACTCCAAACCCTCGACCGCTTCTCCCGCCATCATCAATCTAAACCACTAACTAAACTGTAGAATGAAAAAGAACTTTCTTTAATAGCTTTACTTTTAAAATGGTGAAGGATGAATGATATTTAGTTTGTGTGTGTGTGTGTGTGTGTGTGTTTCTGTGTGTGTGTGCGCGCGCGCGTGCCTAATGAATAATGAAGCAGTGACCGGTGCATAGCGAGTGCTACCTACAACTCGGTCACGAAAACTATCGATCCACAGTGAGGGTAGACACTTGTTACAAAACGTGCTTTCTCTGCACTATTCCTCTCGCTATCGCCATCTGCAACACCCAAACCATGCATCCCCATTTAAAATCCATCTAGTTAAAATGCGTGAATTGTACTGTTTATAAACCACTTGACTGCTTGACTCCTTACTTCTGAAGTGGCAGACATTGCAAGACTTCAGGGTGTTAACGCTTTGTATCTGACCACTCTAATAACAACAGTAATAATATTAAATGTGTGTACAGCACTATAGTGTCGTGATGCCAGTTAGGTCATAGATCTGTTTCATAGTAAATAAGTAATGAAGCAATTTCTGATCTACTGCAGGAACTACCTACAACATGCAGAAGACATTTTAAACGCGATACCTAGCGTTTGTTATACACTGAAGAGCCAAAGAAACTGGTGCACCTGCATAATGTCGCGTAGGACTCCCGCGAGCACGCAGAAGGGCCGGAACACGACGTGGCATGGATTCGACCAATGTCTGAAACAGTGCTGGAGGGAGTTGACGCCGTGAGTCCTGTAGGGCTGTCCATAAATCGGTAAGAGAACGAGGGGGTGGAGGCCTTTTCTGAATAGGACGCTGCAAGGCATCCCAGATATGCTCAATAATGTTCACATCTGGGGAGTTTGGTGGGCAGCGGAAGTGTTTAAACTCAGAAGAGTGTTCCTGGAGCCAGTCTGTAGCAACTCTGGACGTGTGGGGTGTCAGAATGCACAATGGACATGAATGAATGCAGCTGATCAGACAGGATGCTTAAGCACGTGTCACCTGTTAGACTAGTACCTAGACGTATCAGGGGTCCCATATCACTCAGCTGCACAAGCCCCACACCACTCCAGAGCCTCCACCAGCTTGAACAGTCTCCTGCTGACATGCACGGTCCATGGAGTCATCCGGTTGTTTCCATACTCGTATACGTCCATCCGCTCGATACAATTTGAAACGAGACTCGTCCGACCAGGCAACATATTTCCACTCAACAACAGTCCAATGTTGGTGTGGACGAGTCCAGGCGAGGCGTAAGGCTTTGTGTCGTGCAGTCATCAAGGGTACCAGCAGGCCTTCGGCTCCGAAAATCCATACAGATGATGTTGATGGCCCATCACTGAAATCTACAACAATTTGCGGAAGGGTTGCACTTATGTCACGCTGAACGATTGTTTTCAGTCGTCTTTCGACCCTTTGTTGTAGGATCTGGTCCCGGCCGCACGATGTCGGAGTTTTGATGTTTTACCAGGTTCCTGATATTCACGGTACACTCGTGAAATGGTCGCACGGGAAAATCACCACTTCATCTCTACCTCGAAGATGCTGTGTCCCATCGCTCATGCACCGACTATGACATCACGTTTAAGTTCACTTATGTATGTTGATAACTTGCCATTGTAGCGGCAGTAACCGATGTAACAACTGCGCCAGAGACTTGTTGATGTATACAGGCGTTGCCAACCGCAGCGTCGTATTCTGCGTGTTTGCATATATCTGTATTTGAATGCGCATCTCTATACGAGTTTCTTTGGCGTGCAGTGTATGTCTTATTTTCACTTTCATAGACGTACAGTTCAAAGTACATGGTCTGTATGTGCTACCTGTGACCGCCACCGCATAGTGCCATCCGTTAATGCTAGTAACAGTGGAAAAAATAATTACTGATAACTTACACTACTGGCCGCAAAAATTACTACACCAAGAAGAAATGCAGATGATAAACGGGTATTCACTGGACAAATATATTATACTAGAACTGACATTTCATTACATTTTCACGCAATTTGGGTGCATACATCCTGAGAAATCAGTACCCAGAACAGCCACCCCTGGCCGTAATAACGACCTTGATTCTCCTGGGCATTGAGTCAAACAGAGCTTGGATAGCGTGTACAGGTACAGCTGCCCATGCAGCTTCAACACGATACCACAGTTTATCAAGAGTACTGACTGGCGTATTGTGACGAGCCAGTCCGTTCACCGCGATGTCGCCAAACACGGATGCGACCATTATGATGCGTTAAACAGAACCTGGATTCATCCGAAAAAATGACGTTTTGCCATTCGTGCACCCAGGTTCGTCGTTGAGTACACCATCGCAGGCGCTCCTGTCTGTGATGCAACGTCAAGGGTAACTGCAGCCATGGTCTCCGAGCTAATAGTCCATGCTGTTGCAAACGTCGTCGAACTGTTCGTGCAGATGGTTGTTGTCGTGCAAACGTCCCCATCTGTTGACTCAGGTATCGAGACGTGGCTGCACGATCCGTTACAGCCATGCGGATAAGATGCCTGTCATTTCGACTGCTAGTGATACGAGGGCGTTGGGATCCAGCACGGCGTTCCGTATTACCCTCCTGAACCCACCGATTCCATATTCTGCTAACAGTCATTGGATCTCGACCAACGCGGGCAGCAATGTAGCGATCCGCAATCGCGATAGGCTACAATCCGACCTTTATCAAAGTTTAAGTAGGCTGTATAGGAGTTCTTATTGGCAACGTTACGTAGTGCTCTGTATGAAAATCACTGGCTGTGCTGTGTGCAGTCTGTGGCTAGTTTGCATTGTTGTCTGCCAGTGTAGTGTTGGGCAGATGGATGTGAACAGAGCGTAGCGTTGAGCAGTTGGAGGTGAGCCACCAACAGTGGTGGATGTGGGGAGAGAGATGGAGTTTTGAAAGATGTAAGACTGGATGTCATGAACCGCTATATATATTATTACTATTAAGGTAAATACATTGTTTGTTCTCTATTAAAATCTTTCATTTGCTAACTGTCCCTATCAGTAGTTAGTGCCTTCCGTAGTTTGAATCTTTTATTTAGCTGGCAGTAGTGGCGCTCGCTGTATTGCAGTAGTTCGAGTAACGAAGATTTTTGGTGAGGTAAGTGATTTGTGAAAGGTATAGGTTAATGTTAGTCAAGGCCATTCTTTTGTAGGGATTTTTGAAAGTCAGATTACGTTGCGCTAAAAATATTGTGTGTCAGTTTAAGCACAGACTTGTATAATTTTTCAAAAGGGGACGTTTCAAAAGTCGGAAACGTGATGGTACGCATTTCTCCCCCTTACACGAGGCATCACAATAACGTTTCACCAGGCACCGCCGCTCAACTGCTGTTTGTGTATGAGAAATCGGTTGGAAACTTCCCTCATGTCAGCTCGTTGTGGGTGTCGCCACCGGCACCAGCCTTGTGTGAATGCTCTGCAAAAGCTAATCATTTGCATATCACAGCATCTTCTTCCTGTCGGTTAAATTTCGCGTCTGTGGCACGTCATCTTCGTGGTGTAGCAATTTCAATGGTCAGTAGTGTATATAATCAGTATTAAAGTCTTGCAAATTTGTGATGTTTTTTGATGTGAATTTAGTTTTAAGTCTGAAACACAGTCACACTCTTTTGGTATTTTATCCGTCAGAAAATCTCATTTTTCCCCTCAGGGGGTAATTACGCCCAGGCTTGCAAGCACTGCTCTAGTGGAACCGTCGTGACCGCAGACCCGTGGCTCGCGCCTTTAAACGTCCCGACCGACAACAGTGTCCGTATGTTTGGGCTGACGATCACTCCGGAACCAGATATTCGGCTAGACGAGACAACACTCCACGAGCTTAAGTCACGGCGCGGCGCGGCGCTCGGGCCGAGGTCTCGCTTTAAAACGGGAATGGAGACAAATGAGAGCGGAAAGGTCGAGGCGGGGGACACGAGGGGAAAAAGGAAGCGCACGACCTGGAGAGGCGCAGGCAGCGGCGGCTAAAATTGGCCGCGGGAACAGGAAGCGAGCGAGGAAGCGGCGGACGGCCGAGTGCGCCGGGGCGCGCCGCGACGTGGAGCGCCGCGGCGCTGGGCGTCGCGCAGGGCACAGCGCGGGGGTCCCGCGGCCGGAACCGAGTCAGTGGCGAAGCGTGGGCGGGGGCTGTGCGGGAGCGGGGGCGTGCGGTATTGGGTGCCCCGCGAAGGGGAACAAACTGAGCCGTGGCGCTCGTTACTGGCGCGCCAGTCCCTTGGATGTCCATTATCGATCCTTCGATGTTTCTTATCTTTGATTGAATGCCGGACATTTGCCACGCAAGACATTTGCCACGCCGGACGTCTGCCACTCTTGCCCCTTCGCCAGGTAGCTTGAGTAGCGATCCCTCAGGTAAGGGACGCCCTTCCTCGTACTTCTTCTGTCCGCTTTCAAACCGCCGTCTCCACATCTTACTCCATACAACCAGTACGTAAGGGACATTCTTCTTCGACATCTTGGCGAAATACAGAACTTCTTTTCCGAAATCGAAATATTTAAAACTTCTGGGAAACGAAGGCAATACCGACGATTATCTCAAAAAAAAAAAAAAAAGTGGTTCAAATGGCTCTGAGCACTATGGGACTCAACTGCTGTGGTCATCAGTCCCCTAGAACTTAGAACTACTTAAACCTAATTAACCTAAGGACATCACACACACCCATGCCCGAGGCAGGATTCGAACCTGCGACCGTAGCAGCATCGCGGCTCCGGACTAGAGCGCCTAGAACCGCACGGCCACCACGGCCGGCGACGATTATCTCAGTATGTAATTAGTTCTGCCAAGTATAAATATAGATCCCTCTGTCTGTACGGTACCTTCCTTTCACGCTTACTGATTGCGATAGAAACAGTCCATCGATATGGGAGCAACAAGAAAGGAACGATGTAAAGAGAATGCGAATGTACGCTAATCATTTCTTTTTTATCACTGCATTTGTGCCTACTTCAGCTACTACAACTGCATGCCCAAAAGACAATAAGGAAAGAAGAAATGGGTATGTGAATGTTTGAAAAGAAGAACGACATACTCCATATTAATTTACTCCCTAAAATCCGATATCCCTTGCGGCGAAACATTAGTTAATAAAGTGTAGCGGGACAATGTTCAAAACATGACTGAAAGTACGCTCATAAACAGAGGTAAGAACATCTATGATTGACATGTGATGTAAGGCTGACGTAAAATTTTAAAATGTTAGAAATAAGGAAGTAATACAAAATGCTATGCTTGTAACTTACGTTGTTGTTCTACATTGTTTAGCTCTTTTATTAACAGGGTCACAGAGCACGCATCCGAGATTTTGAAGGGAAAAACCGTAATTGTAAAGATCTCCACTAAAACAGAAACAAGAAGCACAACTTAAGGAAAAATAATGTAACGTGTGTTCCAGCTCAGAAGCGACATTGAAGCAGATAGTTCCTGTGATTTAGTATGGCAGAGGTTATAATCGACAACCAGAATAAATTAATAACTGGCTCCTTTCACCGATCCGCGGTATCAGATGAAACAGTGGCTCAACATTTCAAAGAAAACTGGAATAGGTACCCTACTCATACAATTATAGTTGGCAGTGACTTCAATCTACCTTCCGTATGTTGACAAAAATATATTTTCAGACCCTATTGTAGATAGAAAACAACTTCTGAAATTGTTCTGAATGTTTTTTTTAAATTATTTTGAACAATTAGTTCACGAGGCCATTCAAATTGTAAATGGTTACGTAAACACACTTGAGCTCTTAGCCACAAATAATCCTGAGCATCACGACCGATACAGGGATTAGTGATCGTGCAGTCGTAGCGAGGCTCAATTTCGTAACAAAGCAATTCACCAAAACTAAGCGCGAAATATATCTTTTTATAAAAGCAACTGAAAATTCGGTTGACGTCTTTCTAAGAGACAGTCTCCAATCCTTCGAAAGTGAAGACCATATGTGGTTTAAGTTCAAAGAAATAGTATCAACAGCACTCGAGAGATATATACCAATTAAATTAATAACAGACGGAACTGATTCCTGACGGTACACAAAACACGACAGAAAGCTGCTGCAGGAGCACCAAAAAAGGCACGTATAATTTAGATGAGCGCAAAATCTCCAAGACTGGCGAAGTTTTACTGAGGCTGGAAATTTGGTGCGAATTTCAATGCGAGATGCATTTAATAGTTTCCACAACGAAACTCTCTCTAGAAATGTGGCGGAAAATCCATAGAGATTCTGGTCCTATGTTAAGTAACCAGCAGAAAGGCTCAGTAAGCACCTTTGCTGCGGGTAGAGCGATGGGTGAGGAGGAGGAGGAGGGGGGGAGGGGGAGAGGGGGAGACAAGGGACCAACCCTTTGGAGCAGGTAAAATCGTGCCAAATGTCCGGCGTGGCAAATGTCCGCACACCTCTTTGCTTGCCTTGTTGTTTTCCGCATTCGCGGAGCGAGTAGCAGTTAACGTTTGCTCGGGCTACCTGTTGAGACGCCGCGAGGTACAAGGTGGGAAGCAACCACGTATATGTGGAGTTGGTTGTACGCGGTCTGTCGGTTCAGGATGAGGATATGTGTTGGCTGCCTGCCTGTCTGCTCTCCTGATTTGCTCGCCGTGCCTTGAGAACCACCTAGCTTGGGTTGCTGCCTGGTGTATCCTACATGAGCCATACCGGACGTCCAGCAGAAGTTAAGCAGCCTAGTGTTTCTTTTAAAGAAAAGGAGCAAATGTATAATACTTTTTTGTAACCAGTTTTGGTGGCATCTTAAGTGTGGCCTTAGCGTTTACACTGCCTTTGGATAGAGCTAAACTTGCGACCTGGTGTCACTCCTTGTTAACTAATACTGGTTTATGTGTACTTAATTTTGAATTGGCCATTTGAATTAATATTTTGGAGCGCAGTATAGCACTAAGGCAACCTCACTGTATACCACCTTGTGCCCCAGTCTAGTACCTTAATTTTCAGTGGCACGAGTTAGCTCCACTACCGGTTTTACTGATGTGCTCCCTTCAAAATCTTGTCCAGTTAATGGAATCTTCATCTTGACTTGGCTTCCACTGAAGAGTTTGAGTGTAGTGTGTTTGATTTATTATTCATTTAATTACTCTAAGTTTGTTTATTCAATGGGGAGCAAGACTTTTAAAGACTGTTGGTATTAACTCCCCTAGTTGCTGGGTGTTGTTAATTCGTTCCAAATGGCCTACTACTTATTCACTGGCAAGGCTGTTGATTAGTTGGTTACTGTGAGCACAAATTCCCGCTATTTATTTGTTGCCGAAATTGTTAAAGAGTCTGTGTCGTGATTCGATCACTAGCTACGTGTTTGAGCTAAACTGATATAAACCTTACATTGCCTCCTTAAAATATGTTGCCAGCAGACACCCTTAAGACAATTAAGTTTTGTCACTGCTTATGTTAACCGTTACTGGGAGCAATATTTCATGTAGTTAAATTTTGTCTTAAAATGTGTATTTCTCTGATGTAATAAACGAGTGATAAAAGAAAAAAGCAAAGGGGCCTGGTCCTTCCTATTTTGTCCGGTTTGTAACACATATCACAAACCTCTCCTCTCTAGAACGTCACCAGTCTGGCTTCGAACAACCCTCCGCCCACCAAACCGACGAGGTCGTCAGGGATGCACCGTGTAATCCACCCCTCCCTTTCTCGTTGTTGGTACCGTCCACGATATTGAAGTCTTTTCAGAACATTCGAGAGGAGTAACACTTAAAATAAACTTCTTATACATCTTTTCTCGCATAGTTAGCTCTATTTCTCCATGCTAAGGGTCTGATTCTTGATGCTGAAATTCTCAGATTTTAAGTTCTCTTGGTTCAGTTGATCTAAATAACTTTGAAGGCTGTCTTTGCAGAAGCCGGTCGCTGTGGCCGAGCGGTTCTAGGCGCTTCAGTCCGGAACCGCGCTGCTGCTACGGTCGCAGGTTCGAATCCAGCCTCGGGCATGGATGTGTGTGATGTCCTTACCTTAGTTAGGTTTAATTAGTTCTAAGTCTAGAGGACTGATGACCTCAGCTGTTAAGTCCCATTGTGCTTAGAGCCATTTGAACAATTTGTCTTTGCAGAATTTTTGTCTTCGCGGTAATTTACTGTCTCACATTTTACTATATCAAACTGTCTCTGAATTTTTACAGTAACAGATCCGAAATTACACATTTCGTCGAAAATAGGAAAATACGTACGATCACATCGGAGGCATGCTTACTACTACCTCACTCTGCGGCAATAATAGTATCCCTAAGGGTTTACAGTTTTTCTTGACAAATCGGTTTCTATTAGTTTAGATTATTATGTTATTAACGAATCCAGAAATAAACATAATAAACAGTACTAGATTGCTTAATTAATAATGGAAATCTTAACTGTGCCAAATAATTTGTAATTTCAAACGTTTCTAAAAAAACAGGTTTAACTGTAGATTCAGAGCTAGTACATATCGATTGTAACAACGACGACAAAGTAATCCCTTTTCATAAATTTCAGCTTGAAATATAACATCTGAATTTTTTCACAACAACAGCTGTCATAATACTGACCTGTCCAAAACTGGAAAAATATTTCTGCTATCAACTGCTGCTGTTGAGTGAAAGTGATACTAGAAGAGGATGTCCCTTTACAACCGGGAAAGTATGCTTCCTCTCCACGTCGAAGAGGCCGTGATGGATGCATCAGGAAATTTGATTCCAGCGCTCCTGTTCTCCATATGTACAGATATTCATGAAGAAGGAGAACATTTAAATGTTTTATTTCACAGAAACTGCAAAGGTCAGAAGCATAATTACAATGTTTGTGGACAGAGAGGCTTCTGATTTATTAGGCTTCTGCTTTATTCCAATTGATTTTTCGTATGCTTTATCGCTCAAAACTGTTATGTAGTTGACCTACTAGGTTGGTAGGCGAGTTTACTGATATGCGAAACCGTAACAAAACGATTGTTCGGCACAAGAGTGCTTCACCTTGCCGCGGCTACATGTATTGATTACGGAGTACAGGTAAGCATGGATTTTGGCCGTAAACAATGTTTCCAAGAGGTTCATTTTGTAGAATGGGAATACTGTACAAACCTAACTACATGAAGAAAATATAATTTTAATAATTTTATTTATTTACAGTAATATCTAAAGAATACTCAGTGGATTTTGAACAAATTGTGCTAACAACACTAACACAAGGCCAAACTCAGTACTTCTTTGCGCGTGAGTGCCTGCGCCTGGCTTCAGGAACAAAGAAGGACGATAGAAAACAACGCACGAAGTGATCGGCCCCGAAAAACAACCCAAAAAGAAGACAGGACCATCCGAAGGCAATCGATGGCTTATTCCAAAAAATCAGCTCAGGCGATACGCGATGATCTACAGGTAAAACACCGGATGAACGTCCACGTTTCGACAGTTAAACGTCGGGTAGTAGCTCTAGATCTCAATGGTAGGTGAGCTTCTCGGAAACCTATCATAAGTGCAAAAAATACGAAAGTAAGACAACAGTTTGCTAAGAAGTACGTGTAACTGACCACTGACGACTACGCAAAAAGTCTATGGAGTTATGAAAGAAACTTCAATCTCTTCTCTTCAGAGTGGATTACAGTACGTTCGACGCCCGAAAAACAAGAGGCATGACAGAAAGTACGAAGTACCCACTATGAAGCGCGGTGGAAGAAGTACCTTGAAGTGGGGCTGTTTCTCAGGAAGGGGTGTAGATCCTGTGTTCAGAATTCATGGGGTAATGGATAGTCTGAAGTATGGTGAAATATTAACAGACCATATAATACTTCACGTAATTGGGAATTCCAGCATGATAACGATCCAAAGCACACTTTTGGCTATGTGAAGACAGTTCTGAAGCAGCACAAAATAAAGCTATTCGAATGGTGGAGCTAAACTCCAGACTTAAGCCCCCATAGAATATCTTTGGGTCGAGCCGGACAGACGTGTTCGCCAACAGAACTGCACCAACAAGTACGCTTTCAACAAGGAATTCTGTAAGGAATGAAAGATGATTCCACACCTACGATTGACCAAACTCGTGAATTCTACATCATCTAGGTCTGATGCACCAACACACGCAAAGGACTATGGAACCAAGTATTAAGCCAAGAAAATGACGGGTCAAGACTTCATTATTGTTTTTCTTCTCTTAAGTTTTAATCGGTCAAGACTTCATTACTTCATTACGTGTGGTTCCTGAACAGCGGCAAAAGCCATTACAGTAGTTGTAGGGGCAACAGTCTGGATGATTGACTGATCTGCAACATTAACCAAAACGGCCTTGTTGTGCTGGTACTGCCAACGACTGAAAGCAAGGTGAAACTACAGCCATAATTTTTCCCGAAGGCATGCAGCTTTACTGTATGGTTAAATGATGATGGCGTCGTCTTCGGTAAAATATTCCGGAGGTAAAATACTCCCCCTTTCGGATCTCGGGGGGGGGGGGGGGGGGCTACTCGGGAGAACGTCGTTATCAGCACAAACAAAACTGACATTCTACGGATCGGAGCGTGGAGTGTCAGACCCTCAATCGGGTAGGTAGATCAGAGAATTTAAAAACGGAAATGGATAGGTTAAAGTTAGATATAGCGGGACTTAGTGAATTTCGGTGGCCGGAGGAACAAGACTTCTGGGCAGGTGAATACAGGGTTACAAATACAAAATCAAATGGTGTTAATGCAGGAGTAGGTTTAATAATGAATAAAAAAACAGGAGTTTGGGTAAGCTACTACGAACAGCATAGTGAATGCATTATTGTAGCCAAGATAGACACGAAGCACACGTCTACCACAGTAGTACAAGTTTATATGCCAAATAGCTTCACAGATGACGAAGAGATTGAAGAAATATACGAGCGGATAAAAGAAATTATTGAGATATCTATGGGAGACGAAAATTTAATTGTCATGGGGTACCTGAATTCGATAGTAGGAAAAGGAAGAGAAGGAAAGGTAGTAGGTGAACATGGAATGGGGGTAAGAATAAAAGAGGAAGCCACCTGGTAGAATTTTACACAGAGCATAGCTTAATCATAGGTAACACTTGGTTTAAGAATCATGAAAGGAACTTGTATACATGGAAGAGGCTTGGAGACCCTGGAAGGTTTCAGATATATCATATAATAGTAAGACAGACATTTACTAACCAGGTTTTAAATTTTAAGACATTTGCAGGGGCAGATGTGGACTCTGACCACAATCTATTGTATATGAACTGTAGATTAAAACTGAAGAAACTGCAAAAAGGTGGGAATTTAAGGAGATGGGACCTGGATAAACTGAAAGAACCAGAGATTGTAGACAGTTGCAGAGAGACTGACAAAAATGCGGGAAAGAAATACAATAGAAGAAGAATGGGTAGATTTGAAAGATGTAAAAGTGTAGATAGCAGAGAGTCAAGAAGGAAAAAAGACGAGGATAGTAGAAATCCTTGGGTAACAGAAGAAATATTGAATTTAACTGATAAAAGGAGAAAATAAAAAAGTGCAGTAAATGAAGCTGACAAAAAGGAATACAAACGTCTCAAAATGACATCGACAAGAAGTGCAAAATGGCTAAGAGGGATGGATAGAGGACAAATCTAAGCATGTAGAGGCATATATCACTAGCGGTAGGATAGATACTGCCTACAGGAACATTAGAGAGACCTTTTGAATAAAGAGATCGACTTGTATGAATATCATGAGTTCAATTGGAAAACCAGTTCTAAGCAAAGAAGAGAAAGCAGAGAGGTGGAATGAGTATGTAGAGGGCCTATACAAGGGCGATGTACTTGAGGGCATTATTATGGAAATGGAAGAGTACGTAGATGAAGATGATATGGGAGATATGATGCTGCATGGAGAATTTGACACAGCACTGAAAGACCTAAGTCGAAACAAGGCCCTGGGACTGATAGCTGATAGCCCTGGGAGAGCCAGCCCTGACAATACTCTACCATCTGGTAAGCAAGACGTATGAGACAAGCGAAATATCCTCAGACTTCAAGAAGAACATAATAATTCCAATCCCAAAGAAAGCAGGTGTTGACAGGTGTGAAAATTACTGAACTATTATTTTAATAAGTCACAGCTGCGAAATACTAACACGAATTCTTTAGAGACGAATGGAAAAACTGGTGGAAGCCGACCTCGGTAAAGATCAGTTTGGATTCCATATAAACGTTGGAAGCAATACTGACCCTACGACTTATCTTAGAAGATAGATTAAGGAATGGCAGACCTACTTTTCTAGCATATGCAGACTTAGAGAAAGGTTTTGACAATATCAACTGGAATACTCACTTTCAAATTCTGAAGGTGGTGGGGGTCAAACGCAAGGAGCGAAAGGCTATTTACAATTTGTACAGAAACCAGATGGCAATTATAAGAGTCGAGTGGCATGAAAGGGAAGCAGTGGTTGGGAAGGGAGTGACACAGAGTTGTAGCCTATCCCTGATGTTATTCAATCTGTATATTGAGCAAACAGTAAAGGAAACGAAAGAAAAATTTGGAGTAGGAATTAAAATCCATGAAGAAGAAATAAAAATTTTGAGGCTTGCCGATGACATTGTAATTTTCTCAGAGACAGCAGACGACATGGAAGAACAATTGAACGGAATGGACAGTATCTTGAAAGGAGGATATAAAATGAATATCAACAAAAGCAAAACGAGGATAGTTGAATGTAATCGAATTAAATCAGGTGATGCTCAGGGAATTAGATTAGGAGATGTGAGTCACTTAAAGTAGCAGATGAGTTTTGCTATTTGGGGAGCAAAATAACTGACGATGGTCGAAGTAGAGAGGATCTAAAATGTAGACTGGCAATAGCAAGGAAAGCGTTTCTGAAGAAGAGAAATTTGTTAACATCGAGTATAGATTTAAGTGTCAGGAAGTCTGTTCTGAAAATATTTGTATCGAGTGTAGCCACGTATGGAAGTGAAACATGGACGATAAACAGTTTAGACTAGAAGAGAATAACAGCTTTCGGAATGTGGTGCTACAGCAGAATGCTGAAGATTAGATGGGTAGACCACGTAACTATGGAGGAGGTACTGAATAGAATGGGGGAGAAGAGGAACTGGACAAAAAGAAAGGATCTGCTGTAGGATATGTACTTAGGCATCAAGGGATCACCAGTTTTGTATTGGAGAACAGCTTGTAGGGTTAAAATCGTAGAGAGAGAGACCAAGAGATGAATATACTAAGTACATTGAGAAGGATGTAGGTTGCAGTAGCTACTTGGAGATGAAGAAGCTTGCACAGGATAGAGTAGCATGGGGAGCTGCAGCAAACCAGTCTCAGGACTGAAGACTACAACAACAACAAGTTTCAATAAAATTCTTTTAAACTTATGTAATTTGTTCATTTGTGTTTTATTATTTATGTAAAAATTGTAATTGTATGATATAGAGTACACTTTATACAGAGTTGTTGATTACGTTTTTCCACTTAAATTTTCTCCTAAGCAACTTGTTTTCCAAATTTATTAACTCTACAAAATAGTTTTGAGCAAAACTGTACATCATACCCTTTGCAGTTTTCCTTTATGGACCTGGAATTTCGACAGTAAGTGTACGGGACCACAAAATAAGTGACTGTTTCCAGATATGGAGATGGAGGGGGCTACTGAGGATTTCATGGAAGGACGAACGAAACAACAAATTAATCCTTCAGGAACTTTGTGTGACTGAAACTTAGACAACTGAAGGGGACCGTGTAAGAATTGATGCTTTTGAGGTGTAGACATAGAAGACGACGCTGAGAATATCACGGATTAACAAACGAACCAGAAAACCAGTCTTTCAAGAACATGGGGTAAGGAAGAGATTGTCCAGTATTTTTTTCCTGTAGAAACTCCAGTTCTTCACTCACATAGTTCTCTCACAGGAGGATACCTTGAAAAAGATGATCAGCCAAGGCAAAATTCAAGGGAAGTGTTTGCACCGAAGACCATCGAGATGATGGCTGGACTACCTAAAGGAGAAGAGAAAGCCACTGTGGGGCCAGCTGCTCCGACGTGCCGAAGACCAGGAACAACGGAGAGAGACTGTTAAGATCATGTTAAGTCGCATAGTGCTCAGAGCCATTTGAACCATTTGAACTGTTAAGATCGTGTGACCAGCTTCGAACTATGAAACACAGAGTATTGACGGTGACCATCTGCAACATTTATCTTGTACCGTGTACATGCCTAACCTAATCTAACCTACGCCAGCCGTCGTTTGATCGTGGCGAGATCGTAGGCGTCCGACAGATACCCCAGGCGCTCTTCTCTCCACTGGACGACGTATCAGATCCTTAACGTGGGTTGCGAATGGACAAACCGTTGTGCCGTAAATGTGAGCAAATTCTGTGCTCTGCAATAACCATCGGTGAGAATCGATCCTTTCCAGAAGAACCACATACTTAGTTTTATTTTCCATTCCGGATCGAACAGTCTCCACCAAATGTTTGACAGTATTAATAGCCTTATCAGCTGCTACCAATACACGTTACTTCGTTCAGGGTTGCACCATTTTTGCGCAGTTCCGTAGTTCTTAGGTGTTTTATTGTTCTGTATCGCAAACACACGAATGAACTGGCCATGGTGTATGTAAGCTACCAGCTTAGACGTCCATATCTGGTCACCCAATTCAGAGGGCACAGAGAGCACCACTACTGCCACTGGATGTTCTCAGCGCCTGGACTTCTGAATCCCAGTACATCTTAATACACTACTGGCCATTAAAATTGCTACACCAAGAAGAAATGCAGACGATAAGCGGGTATTTATTGGACAAATATATTATACTAGAACTGACATGTGATTACATTTTCACGCAGTTTGGGAGCAAAGATCCTGAGAAATCAGTACCCAGAACAACCACCTTTGGCCATGATAACGGCCTTGATACGCCTGGGCATTGAGTCAAACACAGCTTGGATGGCGTGTATAGGTACAGCTTCCCATGCAGCTTCAACACGATACCACAGTTCATCAAAAAGTAGCTAGTTTCGTGCAACACATGAATCAGTTCCTATCTAGCTAACGAATTCACAGCTTCAGCAGTTAGGTGTCGCAGATCTTAAAGAGTACCAGCCATAGGTGGCACAAGAAGAGTGTCTTTTATGGAAGCTATAATGAATGTAGCGTCCCCAGAACTTCTGCTAACGTAATGAACTGTTAGATACCATATAAATATTAGCCAGACTTGAATTGACTTTATTATGTAAATTATCTAATTCTTAATGACGAAAGCTAATTAAGTTTCCTAAAGCAAGCCTAAATTTTCTGTATTTTCAAAATTTGCAACCTTTGTTATTAGCCATTAGATCTTTAAATTTTCATGTAAATAATTATTTTCAGGAAACAATATACAAATCAAAAGTGACGAATATTTTCAATAATGAAAGCTACCTGAATGTGAAATTGATTTATTTCCGGTTCTGCAAGATTCTGGGACTTGGGTCTGTAATATAGTGGGTGATCAAAAAGTCAGTATAAATTTGAAAACTTAATAAACCACGGACTAATGTGGATAGAGAGGTAAAAATTGACCCACATGCTTGGAATGACACGGGGTTTTATTAGATGCAGGATGCAGGATGGCGCTCCACCTCATATTGCTAGATGCATGAAAGATCTCTTGCGCCAATGCCTCACCATAACTCTGGACATGCTTTACAGTGCTGTTCACATTATTCCTCGACTACAGCTATTGTTGAGGAATGATGGTGGACATATTGAGCATTTCCTGTAAAGAACATCATCTTTGCTTTGTCTTACTTTGTTATGCTAATTATTGCTATTCTGATCAGATGAAGCGCCATCTGTCAGACATTTTTTGAACTTTTGTATTTTTTTGGTTCTAATAAAACCCCATGTCATTCCAAGCATGTTCGTCAATTTGTACCTCTCTATCTACATTATTCTGTGATTTATTCAGTTTTCAAATTTGATACTGACTTTTTGGTCACCCAGTATACATAATTTTTTGGCGCATCAGGACTGTGTCAGAGTTCATCAGAGTGGGATTAGCTTTTTTAGAGTTCGGTTGATGTTGGTCTCGGCTCATGATCAGACAGATTTTCGATGAAAGTCTTTGGATTTTATGAATACGATACATTTCCTTTGTGTTATTTTGAAGACCTTTATGCAGTATTTGTGAAAATGTGTGCGCTTGAATGAGAAAATAAAAATAAACAGCCGCGGTAAACTGAAATTATTAATTCTTCAAAGTTAATAAACAACGCACAAGACTTCCTTTTATAGAATATTGCGCAGCAGGAAAAGAAACCCAGACACTGAAGCCATAAGTACCAAACCAATTATCATTTAAATCAATTGAATCCTATCCTTGAACTTGGCAATACTTGCTGCAACATCACGTAGCAATGTCATTATGAAGAACAATTGTGGAACATTTATGGGTGAGCTCATTACAACCCTCACAGATAAAATTCGTAAGGGGAAGGTCTGGAGATCTGCGAGGCCATAGACGTCGAAACTGACTTTCTGCTCCTCATCTTTCAATCTACGTACTGCAATAGTGCTATTTCAGGTAACGTTGGACATGGTTAGAGAAATGAGGCAGGGCACTGTGTTGTGAGAAGACGAAGTTACTTGAACCACTTTGGAGTTGAGGATATAGCCAGTTTTCAAGCATGTCTACAGACGACATTCCTGTGACTGTTCTCACTAAAAAATATCGTCCATAAACTTTGAGAGGCACCCACATGTCTTGCTCATACTGTGGCATCAAGCAGACAGGCCTACAAGATGAGTGGTCTGCCAAGCGAGTGGACTTATTCTTATTTATCGAGTAACATGAACTCTAGTACTCACAATTAAGTTACAAGTTATTCTCCTGTTTGAATATTACGTTGTTCTCCTGTTTCAATATTACGCAAAGGGTACGGAAACGCACATCTTACTATTAGTAATTTACACAACTCTGACTGTTCACTACGCACTGGCAATACCACATTTTCTTTCTTATTTAACGGCTTTGACCAACAAGTGGCCATCGCACTGAATATGAAAGGCGCACACATTATAGATTCTGGGTATCGTGACAACATACTATTCGAAGGAAAAGGCCATCAATCTTTTTCTTTTCACTATCTTATTTATTCCGATAAATTCTATAACCTAAACACACAAATTTTATAACCTATAACAATAACACATGAGAAATTCCGCCCAGTGGGCATGGCTTTACATTGGTGATTCTCTATCTTATGGTCTCGTAATTATTTAACACTACAGTGCACTTTCTGGATAGGATGGTGGATCTTTTTCTATATCTCACACTTCGACTCTCACACCCAGCATTACGAAAATTTCCTCCAGACCGAGCGGTACAAAAAGGAACATGCATAACCCACTGCCTCTAAAACTATCTTGTTACTCTCCCATGCCAACCACACATACTTAAATTTCATGAAATACATCACACTGGCAACATACAATACAAAGAATAGTCACAACGTTATAATCACATCACTTTCAGCTTTCGCACTTCAATTAGTATTTATCCCAGTTTCACACGACACTGCCCCACTTCGTAATTTTTCTTTCCTACTATGAACTCTGGAGGATATATGCACGTCTTCCTGTGCAATTCAAGCCTAGTGGCGTTGCTGGATAGACGGCTGACACACCTTGCTTCTCTCTCAGAGTATTATACAGTAGTTTGAATCAAGTGTCACACGAAAACATAACACGCAAAGTAATATTAAGAACATATTCATCATACGCGCGAGTCCTCAACTGATACCATGGACGAGTACTTCTCTTTATCCTTTGTCTCATACACAGATTGAGACTCACACAGTACTCACCACGTGGAAGTACTCGTCTCTAATTTCAAGTCCTGCACACGCCATTTCTTAAATATTTCCAACTTATAGTACACACGCTAGTAATTCAGCTTAACTTAAGCACGTGGTTTCATTGTGACCGTTGGTCACTTCCGAAGATTACTACGATCCCCTTAATATTACCTGCCTGACATTTAATTCTCCCCACAAAAGTTCCTGAAATAGAGAAATTATTATTCCAAACTACTCTTAAGTATTTCACATGCATGCCATGTCTCCACTCTTTTGTCTTTACAGAGCACACCTAAGACAGGTCTTACCAACACTAGATCCAGCAGCAGAGTGCTGAAACATGGCCGTTCTTCAGGTCATCTCGCACCTCCGTCGAGATGGGGGAAGACCATGCTACCCATTGGTCAGCCACATTTCAGGCGCTCAAAGCTCCGGTAAATTTCATCTCTTTGGTTCCACCAAAGGTGACCAAAAGATCGTCTCAAAGATGATCATCTATTCACATTCACTATCTGCAGTTAGCAGACGACCATACATTCATTCATTTCACAGATCTCACCAAACTGGATGTAAGGATTTATTTTGTGGGAGTGCACATGTGATCAATTGAATAAATAAATTGTCATTCTTTCCTACACTGGTATCCGGCTTCGCTGTATTAATTGAAAGTGAGTTATTTTTACAAAAAATATGTTGTTCTGACAAGAATAATGAAGTATGTTGTACCTATTTTCAATGTCGGGCGGTACTGTGCTGTTTCAACTTCATTCGCATAAATGCCACAGAGGACATAGGTGAATCTCTTATTTGCATTTTGTACAGCTTCTGATGCAGACAATTTTTTAGAATTGGCCATGCCGTTGGTTGAGAGATTTTGAGTTCATTGCTTACTCATGTTGTGGATCTGGTGGGGTACCTTTTGTAAGTTTTACGGATGCATTCGTTATTTCCATCTGATGTGCGTGGTCGTCCGGTGTTTCTCCGTTTGCAAATGCCACCGTCTCCTACGTATTTTCGATGCCAGTCACAAATCTGTTTGTGAGGCTGTAGCTCTTCGTGGAAATGTAGGTGAAACGCACGTTTCTCTTTAACAATGAACTCCAATTTTGTTAATTGTAGCAAACAAAACGATCGTTCCTATGGCGCCGTCGTTTTGCTACAAACAACC
Organism: Schistocerca cancellata; assembly: GCF_023864275.1. Taxonomy (NCBI): domain Eukaryota; kingdom Metazoa; phylum Arthropoda; class Insecta; order Orthoptera; family Acrididae; genus Schistocerca; species Schistocerca cancellata. Next base: position 95,658,553 of record NC_064634.1, on the reverse strand, counting down.
TGCAGCGCCACTACGGTTTCAAACTGAATTCTTTATGCGGGTTATTCAAAAGTTTACATTTTTCTCTTCCTAGGAACGTTGTAATTGTGTTTCTATCCTGGCGAAAGGAAAATTTATTAAATAAGCTCTTTCTTTGCGAACATATTTGTTCATAAACGACCTGGTGGGTAGCAATTGGAGAATGTTTGCTAATGTATTTCACGTTAAGTCGCAAGTGTTGCACCCGAAGTTGCCCAAAAACCAGTATTGGAGAAACAAATTTTGTTTTGATAGTCACGTACTCTCCGTTGCGTTCTTCGGACTCCGACAGTTGCTGTACTGGTTTTCATTCGAACGGACGAGATGTCAGAGGTCTTAGAAACAAGTCCGAGGAAACAGTTGCGTCGTTTAGCATTTGAGACTGATGTTTCGACAACATCTATTATGCTGAAAAAACTTAGACTGATAGCTGCGGTAGACACGAATAGAGAGAGGAATTATTCCGAAATATGAAGCTAATGTGCAAGAAACAAGTAGTGTCTGATAGAGCGCTTAATAATCTGAGCTCAAACAAGTTGTAGGAATTGGCATGTTATTTGAGCTGCTATCATACACCTTTGAAAGGGGAGATTTCTGGAAAATTATTACCATCACATTACAAAAGAACGTATCTCTGATACTTGTGAAAGCTATCGGACAATTAGACTGACAAGGCATGCTTCTTTGTTGATCAGAATAATACATAGGATAATTGCAACAAAAACTAAAGACCAACTGAGATCAACAAGAGCAATTTGGTTTCAGGATGGGAAAAGGAACCACAAGAAGTAATTATCACCATTAAGTTTAGTGAAGGAAGGCTAAGTCAAGAAACATTTAAATATATTCAAAGCAATTTAGGATACAGAAAAAAACCTTCAACGGTTTAAGATGGAATAAGATGTTCAAAATAACGAAAAGATTGGGGCTACAGTACAAAGACAGACGAATAATCTACAAGATGTTGAAATGCCAGACAGTTATGATAAAAGTGATTGATTATAATAATTTAATGCTGGCTTACGATCTATCATCGTTGCAACATATTAGGATCAATTTTATTTTTGGCTTTCCACAAAATGTTAGATGCACAGAAAAATTTCGTTTTGCTTATGGCAAAAAACAATGAAATAACACATAAAACACAAGAAATCTTATCAGAAGAAGTAAATGAAAATCTAAGAGAGATTTATAATTGTTCATCTTGTAATAAACAAACACTGAACATAACAAACTAAGCATGGATTTCTGCTTGAAGAGAGAAAAGAATTCATTATTTCATAATACATTAGCAAAGTGTCATCTGCACGCCACGTCTTAGAGTCCTGTCATCAGTATGTGAGAAAAATGCCATATAGTTACATAGTTGTTCCTGTACTCACTCCAACTTTAACTACAGAAACAACTTGTATCCTTTGACGTTACAATCCTATACACTAACATTCCCATCCCTGAAACACTCAAAATCATCAGGTCAAACTTTATAAAACATCAAAAACTATCATTGCCCAAAATTATTGAATTCATGGACCTAGTACTAAACTACAACTATTTTACATTTAATAATAAAATCTACATGCAACATAGAGGTCTTGCAATGGGCTCAAGTGTAGCTGGTACACTTAACAACATCAATTTCACACTGGAATATGAGAGCAATGGTAGCATCAGTTTCCTTGATCTAAACATGAGTAAAGAAAACAACTCACAGCTTCAAAGTTTACAGGAAGGCAACAGCAACAGATACCACCATACACAGCTCATCCTGTCACCCCACAACACACAAACTTGCTGCATACAGAGCACTAGTTAACAGAGCCAAGAATATCCCAATAGATAAATATGCACATATTGATGAGGTCAGCAGAATAAAACAAATGGCATCAACAAATGGCTATGATGAATTATTAATTGATAATCTAACACAAAAATGGAAAAACAATGATAAACCACCTTCCATATATGAAATGAAAAAGAAATCCACAGCTTGCATACCTTTCACAGGCAAACTCTCCTACAAAATAGCAAACATTCTCAGATCACACAACATTAACATTGCCTTTACAACACACAACAAACTGCAACACACACTGAGACATAATCTACACACACAGACTGAGAAATGGTCACAATCAGGCATCTATAAAATAGTATGTAATACCTGTAGGTCCCTTTATATAGGCCAAACTGGGATAGCCTTCCAAACAAGATATAATGAACACATAAATGCTTACCACATGGACAATTAAAATAGATCAGCAATAGCCACTCACATAAAAGACACAGGCCACCCATTCCATGATATTGCGAATGATTTTCATATATTACATGAAAAGGATAAGGGATACCAAATGGACTTATATGAAGAACTGGAAATCTTCGTTCATGGTGCAGCACATGGAGATGTATTATTAAATGATAAGCTTGAAAGTAATAATGTTAACTTCTTCAGAAACGTCTCCAACATTAAATGTTTATTTCATTGGCAGATTAGTTTTCAACAAGTATCCATGTAACATTCTCCATATTGCCAATACATCTAGATAAAAGTTTTCATCTTCACTACAGGTATATATTACTGTCTTTGAAATTGTAAGTAGTTCAGCTTAGATTTTATAACTCTCTTGAAAGCTGTAAACTCTCTTTGAAATTGTAAGTAGTTTATCTTAGATTTTAAAACTCTTTGGAAAGTTAAAACAGACATTTGTGAAAATGCTAAGTTGAATTTACCTATTATTGCGCTCTGTGCGCCAAAAAATGAAACTGCAAAAAAAAAGTAAGTAAACGTATTAATATACCGTATATTACGTAATCATGCTATTCACACAATGTACATGCAGTAACAGATTTATCCTTACATGCAGGTTTATTTTTCCATTCTTAACCCCACTGGCACACACAGCTAATGTATATAATCTATCATCTGATGTATAATTAACTGCATAATGCACCTGATAATGGCAGCATGCTGCCAAAATGCATTGTGCTAGTGAAACATTAGTACAAAGTGACTGCAGCAGTATAAAATTATTCCACATAATCTCATAATGCGGTCACGGATCTGAAACCATACAACATGGATAAATTGAAATTTAAAACTTACATTTACCAGTAATAAACAAATACAAAACAGTATTTTCTACAAAAGAACAAACCAGCAGAATAAACTGGTCAAAGAGATTAAATATACTACTAAAACCCAATTATTTAAGAAATAAGTTCAAGAATTCATGTTAAATATTTCATACTACGAAGTCAAGGATTATTTAGATAAAACAGAGTAGAGAGTGGTTAAAAAATTAACGGTATTTTATAATAAACAACTGTGATTCTACAGAAAACTGTCATAGTTTAATGTTTTAAATAACTCATACTACAAAGTCAAGGATTACATAGATAACACTGAGTAGAGAATGATAAAAAATTAACATTATTTAACAATAAACTACTGTGATTTTACAGCAAACTGTTATAGTTTAATGTTTCTTGATGTATGCATGATGCTTCAATAACTACCACAGCAGAATATTGACAGGTGATGTTTTCCAGATCCCATCTGGTCGACAGTGGCAACAAAGTTGGTGTCCAGTCCCTAGCGAATGAGACAGCAACTGAAATTGAGGGTAACAAAGCAAAGGCTGAAATGCTTAACTCTGTTTCCAATAATTCCTTTACAAAGGAATACCCATGAAAATTACCCCAATTTAATCCTTGTACCAACGAAAAGATGAATGGAATAAGTATTAGTGTCAGTGGTGTTGAGAAACAGTTGAAATCATTAAAATTGAACAAAGCTCCAGGGCCCGATATTCGCACTTTTGTCACATGACATACTGAATGCCTTGGATCAAGGCAATCCTGTAGATGCAGTAATTCTTAATTTCTGAGAAGTATTTAACTCGGTACCTACCCTTGTTGAAAATACGGTTTATGGTGTATCAAGTGAAATTTGTGACTGGATTAAGACTTTTTGGTAGGGAGGATGCAGCATGTTATCGTAGATAGAGAGTCATTGTCAAATGTAGAAGTAAGTTTGAGTGTACCCCAAGACAGCGTTTTGGGAGCCTTGCTGTTCATGTTGTATATTAATAGTGACATTTGGCTTTTTCCATATGATGTAGTTTTCTATAATGAAGTTCTATCTGAGAGAAGTTGTATAAATATTCATTCGTATCTTGATGAGATTTCCGTGTGGTGCAAAAAGGTTGGCAGCTTGCTTTAAATGTTCAGAAATGTAAAATTGTGTACTTCATAAAACGAAAAAACCTAGTGTGCTATGACCATAATATCAATGAGTCACTATTAGAATTGGCCAACTCATACAAATACCCGGGTGTAACAATTTTTAGTGGTATGAAATGGAATGATCACATAGGCTCAATCATTGGTAAAGCAATGTTTAGTTTATTGGTAGGATACAGAAGACTTAGAAGACCAGCTGAAAAGAATGGATAGCAAACTTTACACAGCATACGTCGCAGGGCTAGCGAACCAGGCGGAGGTAAAAAAAATGGCAGAAAAGAATGCAACAACTTCCTTAATTTCGAACTTTGTAAAGATAAAGCAGTGGAAGAAGCGAAAAAATTCACCTAACAAGATTACTTGGAAAAGCCTGACCTGCTGTAACTATCTCTCCCTTTATTATATTTGTACCTCTTCTACTGAACTACTCCTACTCTTGATGCTTATGTGCTTTAGAAGATTCTCAGACAATTGTCACATTTTCTCATTCTCTCCTTTCCATTCGAACATATTCCCCTTCTTCCCACTCCTCTTAAGTTCCAATATGTGGGTTATTACAACTCAATAATGCTTTTCTATGTCTGCACCTGGGTATGCTTCACAATCTAATATTCGATTTCTTTGTCTAACAGTGATGTGTTACCCTATATATCCTCATCTTTTGCGAGTGCAGCTTCTGCTTTTGTGAGTTTGTAGTGTAGTGTTCTGCACAGCCAATTGCATCTCACAGCAGTTCTTTAGATGCCTCTTCCTCTACTCGTACTTTTCAACAAGGCACTGTGTAAGCTGGTGGTGGTTCCATAATGGTGTGGACTGTGTTTGCATGGAATAGACTGGTCCAACTGATACGATCATTGACTGGAAATATGTATGTTCAGCTACTTGGAGGGATTTGCAGCCATTATGGACGTCATGTTCCCAAATGCGAATGATTTGGACACCCAGATCGCACGACATTAATCCCTTCTCAATTTTGTGGCACATAACAGAGAGGTCAGTTCGTGCAGAAAAACCTGCACCCAGCAACACTTTCGCAGTTATGGATTACTATAGAGGCGGTATGGCTCAATATTTCTACAGAGGAGCTCCAACGATTTGTTCCGTCATGCCCGTCGAGTTGGTACGGTATGCGAGGCAAAAGGAGATCGGGCACCATATTTTGAGATATCCTATGACTTTTTCCACGTCATTGTACAACTGTTTTATGAGAAGGTATGGAGTAAAAATACATGAAATGCGGCTACTTTGGTGACGTTGAATGGTCCGCTATCCAGAAGTTAACGCCACTTTACAAGGGAACTTCACTGCCGGGTTAAGAAACTACATCAACCAAGGGGGTTACCCTTAGAAAGTGTCGTACCATGAAACGTCTCCTTAGAACATTTTCTGGATTACTGTGCTGATAAACCTCTGGCATTATTTGCTTTTCAAACAGCTGAGCAAAGCTGAACGTACTCAAACATTCACTAAAGTGACACACAATATTTTTAGCTCAACGCAATCTGACTTTCAAAAATCCCTACAAAAGAATGGCCCTGACTAACATTAACCTATACCTTTCACAAGTCACTTACCTCACAAAAATCTTCATTACTCGAACTACTGCAATACAGCGAGCGCCACTACTGCCAACTAAATAAAAGATTCAAACTACGGAAGGCACTAACTACTGATGGGGATAGTTAGCAAACGAAAGATTTTAATAGAGAACAAACAATGTATTTACCTTAATAGTCATAATATATATAGCAGTTCATGACATCCAGTCTTACAAATTTCAAAACTCCGCCATCTCTCTCCCCACATCCACCACTGCTGGCGGCTCACCTCCAACTGCCCAACACTATGCGCTGTTCACATCCAGCTGCCCAACACTACAATGGCAGACAATAAAGCAAACTAGCCACAGACTGCACACAGCACAGCCAGTGATTTTCATACAGAGCGCTACGTAACGTTGCCAATAAGAAAACATAAACAGCCTACTTACATAGCCCCCATGCTCCCCACAAAAAATTTTACAAATTGTTTAGGGCAGTGGCCAATAATGATTTGATAAAATTTTTCATAATTACGATTAAAAAGATATCAAATGCATACACTAATTGAAACAATGTTGGTTAAAAGCTAAAATTTTCTCACAGTCCATAAAGACAGTCCTGGTCATTCATCATAATAGTAATTACAGTTTTTTTCACAAAGTCTCATCAGTAAAAGAAATTGCACACAGACGTAGTGGATTTCCATGTAGTCTTGAAGAAGTAGTGTTGTCCTTCCAACGGAAAGACAGTGCTGACTCTTGACATGCAGACAGGTAATGCAGACAGGTAATGGGCCACAACAGAGCAAACCCACAGCAGAGTCATTCGAAGTTTTGAAGAATACTGGTAGGTAGGTCATCACAGGGCAGACCCACTGTAGTCCTGGTAGAGAATATGGTATTGGTGAGTCATCAAAGGTGTAGACCCACTGTAGTCCTTGTAGAGACGGCCAGAAGCCATCTGTTGCGACTGTGCAGCTGCACAATCACCATCAAAGAGTCTTGCAGAGAATATAGCAAGTCCATAAACCACCACTTATACACTCACGAACTTTTTGGAATTGTCCTTAGAACCAGCAATGCTGTTATCCAGTCCCTTGCTGAATTATCAACACATGTGCAAACACTGCAGTCCCAACTTCTCACATATTGTCATTACTATGACCAACAGAAACGTATGCAGTGAAATGAATGCTTACAAGTTACTTAATTTGATGAACTGGTGTCAATTACAATTTTCTAACATAAGAATACAATAACAAAGGTACAAAATACACCATTAATGAACATAACAATACAGATAACATTTGTAGTAATACAGGCTTTACAAAAGAATAGAAATATACATATAAATCAGTGTTACAGGAATTATGACATAAGTACATACCTAAGGATCAGAAGAACTTTTGAAACATCACCTTCACATGTGAGCAACAAAACAGAATAAATAATGTCTAAACATCTTTACAAAGTAAATAACATAGTATTAGAAAAATTCTACAACATAGCTCTCATCAGCTAAACACATAAAGACAGGAAAAACACAAGGGTACACAAACATATAGAGGGATGACACAAAAGGGAAAGGACAGGGTTTGTTTTCCTCCAGTATTTTCCATGGAGATCTCCCTTCGTTCATCATTATTCCCAAAAAGTCCTATCTAAGCCTGCTTTCTGTATTCTGTTCACATCCTCTGTCAAAAATAGTTTTTCTCCACTGTACACTACCCTTTTTTTGCCAAACCATTTTCTTATAGCTTCTCAATGCATTTCTTATAAATTCAAAAAATGGCTCTGAGCACTATGGGACTTAACATCTATGGTCATCAGTCCCCTAGAACTTAGAACTACTTAAACCTAACTAACCTAAGGACAACACACAACACCCAGCCATCACGAGGCAGAGAAAATCCCTGACCCCGCCGGGAATCAAACCCAGGAACCCGGGCGTGGGAAGCGAGAACGCTACCGCACGACTACGAGATGCGGGCTCTTATAAATTCATCATAGTTAGTTTCTTATATAGTCTACCCTCTCTTAAGCTAACTTAAACTACTCAGCTCAGATATATATGCCAAGGGACGAGGCAATGCAGCAGCACATAGCAAATTAACACAATCGGCAATGACAAAAATTCAAATTGGCAAAGCAATTGCAATATTACAACTAATATAAGGCACTGTGCAGCAAACAAGAAAAATAAATCCGTAGTAAAACTGGCTTAACAGCGTAATACAAAGTCAAATTCAGTAACATTATGCCTGGCAAACAGCACCAGCAAATGCAATAACTTACATCTAAACATGACAAAGCTCAAGCAGAAAAAATATTACAGTAAAAATGGCCATGTTTAATACCTATGTCACATCTTAACACTAGAGTGATGCATCACAAAAACTTACTCTACCAAAAAAAATTACCAAGTAGTTGAAAAGAAAATTATGTATGCAGTTACTGTTATTAATCCCTTATTATTGTTCTTTCCATTCCAAGTGCAGATCTGTTGGCAGAAAGTGTTCACATTAGCAAATGCACTTAATTTTATTTTATAAAGCCAATGCTACAACACAGCTGGAGACCAGATATTAAACAAAATGAGCAATCTCTCAACTAGAAAGACAATAGATGTAAAATGTTTCTCATCATTTCATTAGGCATTTTAGTAAATATCATAAATTAAGAGCTCCACAGTGTAATCATATGTCTTCAAGTTTGAGTGTGTCGTATTTGCGATGCTTTCGACAAAGATATGTCAATAGCGAGGACAATGGCCTCTTTTTTTTCTCACCAGTGCCTCTGAAAGGCACACACTAATGGCTTTTTCTCCAGGCATCTGACACAGCTGGCCGCTCAAGACGCATTACAGCAAGGTCACTTGGCTTTCTTACCAAAATATTTACGACACCAGTTTGCATTAGTGACAGTCTCATATAAAAAATTTCATAGGGCGAGAATTTGCGTTGCAAATGTGTAGAAACAAAATCCTATGAATATAACAGTGTTCAAAAAGTTTTCGTCGGCATTGTGATACATTCGCGCATTTACACACATTTCATAACTCTTAAACTACGATTCTAGGTTTCCAACAACCTTTTTCACAAACCAGAGTCCCTAACCACTACTCATTATTCCTTATCTTATTACACATATACATATTCGTCGACACTTCTTCAATATTTCATCATAACAGATACGTAGCATAATCAAATTCCTCTTACAACAGCAGCTTATTGATCAGAAACATACCTCAACAGCATAATACACATCGTCGTCGTAAAAATATCATCATAACACCTCAGTCAAATCTCAAAAACGTCGTAGCTTTCTGCAATAATGTCAAAACCTAAAAAAAATTCTCTGCTCATTTCAAGTGTGTCATCTACCTCAAACATACTTTAAAATCATGCTCCCTTACCAAATATATCATTCAAAGCTCTCATAGTATCACAATGGTTCAGAAAAAATATGAACAGTTCACAAAGTACAGACAAAATACAATTTCATAAGTGTGAAGTCACCCAACTGTATAATTGCGTAAACATGTGTCACTGATGTAGTAAAAAAAATGTTTGTCTCAGTTAAATGATCAGATAGCTGTGTAATTTAAATATTAGAGAAATATGGTACCGATGTGTAAAGTTGTATAAGCAAATACCATATTAGCTACGGCTCCTTGTGCTTGCCAAACACATGGTACACAAAGTAGGCGTGTACCCCCAGAGGATTAATGTAATTATACCCTCAGGTGTTACAGATTACAGCAATGGAATGAAATGTATCACGGAAAACCTATGTATCATTGTACTCAAATATCTTTAAAAATAAATGTTTTAAGTACAAAATTAATCACTCAAATACGTGTACTGTAGCGCTAAACTGTGCGTCTTGTTGTAAGATAATCTCTGTGGTTACTTAAGGGTAAAAAATGTGCCAAGTGTCGTAATTATCGCCATCCCTAAGCAAAGTTCTGTGGAAGTCAATGTACTTACCTCATGATAAACAAAATTGAAATGCTTTGCATATAGATATCTTACTTATTACGCTTATTGCCGTGATGAACAAAGTACTGTGCTGTAACGTATTGTTGTGCTACGGAAATGGCTGTCTCACTGTAGCTATACCACAAAAGTTACTACGAAAACATGTTTTACTTTCCAGAATAATACAGAAAAACAGTGCAGATATAAAACAGATACACGTCCCCTTTGAAAAATTATACATGACTGTGCTACTCGAACTACTGCAATACAGCGAGCGCCACTACTGCCAGCTAAATAAAAGGTTCAAACTACGGAAGGCACTAACTACTGATAGGGATAGTTAGCAAATGAAAGATTTTAATAGAGAACAAACAATGTATTTACCTTATTAGTCATAATATATATAGCAGTTCATGACATTCAGTCTTACAAATTTCAAAACTCCGCCATCTCTCTCCCCACATCCACCACTGCTGGCTGCTCACCTCCAACTGCCCAATGCTATGCGCTGTTTACATCCAGCTGCCCAACACTACAATGGCAGACAACAATGGAAACTAGCCACAGACTGCACACAGCACAGCCAGTGATTTTCATACAAAGTGCTACGTAATGTTGCTAATGAGTAAACATAAACAGCCTACTTACAACCAAACAAAATGTTGAAATTTTAAACACCATTATTGGATGAGTTCCAGCAACCATACGTTATTTAATTACATGGATTACATGTAATGACGCCATCTAATTTTTTATTCTGATGGAGATTACCCTATTGGAGTCGAAACCATGGTCAATTTCACAAAAATTTTGTGCAACTGAGGTGGCTATATATACATCCTGTAATCAAAGAAAATATTATTTCACTGAAAAAAACATTCATCCAGCATTAAGAAGAAAAAGCTTACTATTTTTACTTCTCACATTGTTCAACAAACTGTCCGATATCAATGAGGGCATCTGCAGTTTGCAAAGGAATGTTGATGTTAATGTAATTTCTAGGCTTCCGAGGCCAGAGTCAATAGAAATAATTTTTTTAAAGTACCATACCGCGTCATAACCTAAAAACAGTTATGCTGGGGAAACCGATGTTTCGGCCTCGGTTACAACTGCCTTTTTCTGGGGCCGCTGTAACCGTGGCCAAAACGTTGGCTTCTCCTGCCTAGGGAGCTGGGTTTTCTTTTTTATTATGATGTGGGACGACACTCATAAATCTTTAATGTCAGTTGAATGGTTATTAGTTACAGAGTTTCTCATTTCATGAAAAAATTATTTAAAATGAAATTAGAAGTACTTCTACTTTTTGTTTTACATATGTTGTGTCATTTGCGCATCAGTCAAAAAGTGCACAAATAAAAAATGGAAAGAATAAAATCATAGATTGTGAACAAAAATCAGTGAAGACAATATTATATGCCACCACATTTCTGTAGTTGAGTTTTTAAAGACTATATTCCAAATCGGAATCCGTGTCACTACACATTTGTCCAAGCTGTATCATACACTGAAGAGCCAAAGAACCTGGTACACATGCCTAATATCGTATAGGGTTCCTGCGAGCAGGCCGAAGTACTGCAACACGAATTTGCAGGGACTCGACTAATGTCTGAAGCAGTGTTGGAGGGAAATGACACCGTGAATCCTGCAGGGCTCTCCATAAATCCGCAAGAGTACGAATGGGTGGGGTTCTCTTCTGAACAGCACGCTGCAAGGCATCCCAGATATGCTCAATAATGTTCATGTCTTGGGAGTGTGGTGGACAGCAGAAGTATTTAAACTCAGAAGAGTGTTCCCGGAGCCAATCTGTAGCAATTCTGGAAGTGTGGGGTATTGCATTGCCCTGCTGCCATTTCCCAAGTCCGTGGGAATGTACAATGGACATGAATAGATGCAGGTGATCAGACAGGATGCTTACATATGTGTCACCTGTCAGAGTCATATCTAAACGTATCGGGGATTCCATATTATTCCAACTGCACACGCCCCAAGACATTACAGAGCCTCTGCCAGTTTGGACCGTCCCCTGCTGACATGCAGGGTCCGTGGATTCATGAGGTTGTCTCCATACCTCTACATGTCTATCCGCTCGATACGTCCGACCTGGCAACAAGTTTCCAGTCGTCAACAGCCCAGTGTCGGTGTTGACGAGCCCTGACGGGGTGATTAGCTTTGTGTCGTGTGTCATCAAGGGTACACAAGTGGGCCTTCGGCTCCGACAGCCCCTATCGATGAAATTTCGTTGAATGATTCGCACGCTGACACTTGTTGATGGCTTAGCACTGAAATCTGCAACAATTTACGGAAGGGTTGCACTTCTGTCACGTTGAACGATTGTCTTCAGTCGTCATTTGACCCGAACTTGTAGGATCTGTTGCCGGCCGCAGCGATGTCAGAGATTTGATGTTTTAGCAGATTCCTGATATACACGGTACACTTGTGAAATGGTCGCCTGGGAAAATCCCCACTTCATCGCTAGTTCGGAGATGCTGAGTCCCTTGGCTCGTGCGCCAACTATAACACCACTTACAAACTCACTTGCATCTTGATAACCTGCCATTGTAGCAGCAGTAACCGATCTAACAACTGCACCAGACACTTGTTGTCTTATGTAGGCGTTGTCGACCGCAGCGCCGTATGTTGCCTGTTTGCAAATCTCTGAATTTGAATACGTATGCCTGTACCAGTTTCTTGGCACTTCAGTGTAGATGAACGGACTGCTGTCAACGTATCTGGACTAACCGCTTTGCATGCAATAGTAATTAGCTCTCACATATCTTCCACAGTCCATGGAGCCTCCTTGTATACAACATGCTTCACATGACCCGAGAATAAGAAGGTTCAGTGGCTTCAGGACAGGCATCAATGGTGCTACTTATCTCTGAACAGAACTCCTTCCCATCTCCTGGTTTGGAAATATGCTACCGAAAAATTATGGACAGGTTTTTTCGGAGACACATCGATTCACGAGTTCTCAGAGGTACGTTTTCTAATAACAGAGGTAACCTATTTACAGAAGAATGTGTGTCCTTTTCCCCATTCAACGTTGCACCAAAGTAATGAGATCCGATCACGTGCTGTCCGATTATGGCACACCATTCACCCATCCTCCACTGTCGTTGGTGGAACACCTGAAGAAACCAATCTGAGTTTTCCATTACCATTAGTGCATCTCTCTAAAATTTACATTCCTGTGATCTGTGAACGTGACCTCTTCAGTAAACCATAATTCCACCACAAAACTGTCGTTTTAAACAACACACACGAAGAGTTTAGAATTCTTAACAGTTGGTAACTGTCGCAAGTGTGAAACCTGCATATCGATACTTCTACGCCATCTCCACAGTAACCATCAGCGTCAGTCAAGATTTATTTTTGCCTTCACCACAATATAAGAGTAGTCCACAGATGGCAATCATTATACTCACAGGCGACTGTAACTGGTTGTCTTTCTTAAACACGGCTTTATTACATTGTTGGAAAATGGTTGTTACTGCAGCTGTATTTATAATGAAATGCATTTATTTCTGCATATGTTAAAATTTCTATGTAACTAATCTGTGTATATCTTATCGTAAAAAGTTTCACTTCCTAAATACTCGATTGGCTACTACTGATGTACACTGTGGTGCGTTGAGCACATATACAGGTAGCTGTAGTTGTTGTTGTTGTGGTCTTCAGTCCAGAGACTGGTTTGATGCAGCTCTCCAAGCTACTCTATCCTGTGCAAGCTTCTTCATCTCTCAGTACCTACTGCAACATACATCCTTCTGAATCTGTTTAGTGTATTCATCTCTTGGTCTCCCTCTACGATATTTACCCTCCACACTACCCTCCAATACTAACCTGGTGATCTCTTGATGCCTCAGAATATGTCCTACCAACTGCTCCCTTCTTCTAGTCAAGTTGTGCCACAAATTTCACTTCTCCTCAGTTCTGTTCAATACCTCCTCATTAGTTATGTGATCTACCCATCTAATCTTCAGCATTCTTCTGTAGCACCACATTTCAAAAGCTTCTATTCTCTTCTCGTCTAAAATATTTATCGTCCATGTTTCACTTCCCTACATGGCTACACTTTATACAAATACTTTTAAAAAAGGCTTCTAGACACTTAAATCTATACTCGATGTTTACAAATTTCTCATCATCAGAAACGCTTTCCTTGCCATTGCCAGTCTACATTTTATATCCTCTCTATTTCGATCATCATCAGTTATTTTGCTCTTCAAATAGCAAAACACATTTACTACTTTAAATGTCTCATTTCCTAATCTAATTCCCTCAGGATCACCGGATTTAATTCGACTACATTCCATTATCCTCGTTTTGCTTTTGTTGATGTTCATCTTATATCCTCCTTTCAAGACACTGTCCATTCCATTCAGCTGCTCTTCCAGGTCCTTTGCTGTCATCGGCAAACTTCAAATTTTTTATTTCTTCTCCGTGGATTTTAATTCCTACTCCAAATTTTTCTTTTCTTTGCTTTACTGCTTGCTCATTATACACATAGAATAACATTGGGGATAGGCTACAACCCTGTCTCACTCCTTTCCCATCCACTGCTTCCCTTTCATGCACCTCGACTCTTATAACTGCCATCTGGTTTCTGTAAAAATTGTAAAAAGCCTTTTGCTCCCTGTATTTTACCACTGACACCTTCAGAATTTGAAAGAGAGTGTTCCAGTCAACATTGTCAAAAGCTTTCCCTAAGTTTACAAATGCTAGAAATGTAGGTTTGCCTTTCCTTAATCTATTTTCTAAGATAAGTCATAGGGTCGTTATTGACTCATGTGTTTCAACATTAGTAGACTGTTTTTGTAGGTACTGGCTCACTAGCTCAATTTTATAAAAAATAAAAGAATTTCTCATTAACACTCACAATTTTTCATTTTCCATAAAATTGATCTAATTACCCACAGCCTACAAAAACAAACCACTTTATTTACTAAGTAGAACTTGTAATAAATGCTTTATTATGTAGAATAATCTCAATAAAGTGCTAAAAAAATAACTTATATTACATACATTTCCCATAGGGGAATGTAATAAATTAAATATAATAAATTAAATACATAAACTTACTCAATTTCTGCTTTAGCAGCCATAAGATTATTATGATCTGTTGTTTGTAATTGTTTTTGATACAATACGTATTTACAGTTCTACCACATTCACAAGTACCTTTAATTTTCTGACGTTGCTTCCAGCATTCTTTACATATGTAACAATGTTCACCTGTTTGATATTTATCTTTATAAAATGCCTCAATACTTTTTTAATTTTCAATTTCTCCAGGCGTATTTTATGACAAAATAATACAGTACATCAGCGCACCTGATGATGGCAACATGACCAATTGCTGAAATATTGTGTCCTATGCACACTCATACCAGGCTGTTCACCCGAGATTTATTTCGTCATACACTGACTACACTGTCTTTACTGTGGCTTATTGCTGTCCATTTAAAGAAAATAAAATTAACGAGAAAAATAATTTTTTTTTTAATTTTGCATTGTGAGTGTAAGTAAATAAATAAAATGTATTATTTAAAAAGTAAATTATTTTGTAAATTTTACATCGTGAACATAAGTAAATAATTAAAATGTAATAGTTAACAAAAGTAAATTGTATTGAAATTTCAGTTTTTATTTTTTCTATCACTCTTAAAATGTTTCAGAAATGTATGTAAGCATGAAGTTAGCACTTCTATAATTTTTAAAATTTTTCACTCATTTTTATAGAAACAAATATTAATAATTAAAAATTTTCAGTAAGTAATCTATGTTGTGCATCATATGGAAGATTCTTTTTACCATACATAATTACAAAAGCAAGTGTGTCATTTGGAATTTTATCATTAAACATTGCACAAAGTGTCATAGTCAGTTTTTGTGTAGTTACAACATTTTTTTCTATGTGTCATTTTTTTACATAAATTGGAAAATTATATATAAAATTAAATGGATTAATATCAATATCTGAATATGGTAAAGTAATTGTTTTAAAATCAAGAAATGCATCATATCCTTTTAGAAAATTATATGGTGGTTTAATATTCCACATTTCGTGAGGAAAAACTTCATTCCTACCATTTTTTAAATATATATACTGTAGATTAATGTGATCAAATAATGATGAATCAACTAATTGATTATTTTTACGATTTGTCTGAAATACAATCAAAACAAAATATGACATACCAAACTCTGTAGAATTATACTAATTTGTTACATCTAGTTCAAAACCCTTTTTACCAGATAATCCAGCAACTTCTACTGTTTCATAAAAAGAAATTGGAATTTTAGGATTTTGTAGAGTATTTTCATGTTCTTCAAGTTCGTAATTTGGTTCATATTTAACAACTGGTACATGTATTTCCATAGATTCTATAATTATTTTACCTTCTTTTGGAAGTGTAGTTACATCTTCAACACCAGTAGCAGTTTTATCAGACCAATGAAGAATTACATCTCCAGAAGATGAACTACATGTAAAAATTACAGTTATGTCTCCTGCAAGCATAATTTCTTTGTTATGCATTGACAATGCATAAAGTACTTCATTCCTTTTACTATTTATTTTAGCTGTATTAAGAAATGTCCTTCCAAACTTATTTTGTCAGTAACAGATCTACATCTACATGTACATCTACATCCATACTCCGCAAGCCACCAGACGGTGTGTGGCGGAGGTTACCTTCAGTACCTCTATCGGTTCTCCCTTCTATTCCAGTCTCATATTGTTCGTGGAAAGAAGGATTGTCGGTATGCCTCTGTGTGGGCTCTAATCTCTCTGATTTTATACTTATGGTCTCTTCGCGAGATATACGTAGGAGGGAGCAATATACTGCTTGACTCTTCGGTGAAGGTATGTTCTCGAAACTTTGACAACAGGCCGTACCGAGCTACTGAGCGTCTCTCCTGCAGAGTCTTCCACTGGAGTTAATCTATCATCTCCGTAACGCTTTCGCGATTCAGTAAAACAGATGAAGAAATAAAACAATATTCAATTCTAGATAATATATTATTTCCTTTTTTTATATTTACAAAGTCAAACAATTTTGCTACATATTAGCAATTAGTTTTCTGTTTGATTTTCCATCATAAGTTTGTCAATCTGTACCATCATTTCCAATTATACTAAAATTCACATACAATTGTGCATGATTTGGGTGAAGCCAAACATCACCAATATTTATTTCAATTTCTGTACCTTTATTAGGAACATTTAAATTATTTTTAGTTTTTTCATTCACAGGCAAAAAGTAAAACTGATAACTTTCAATTTTACTCATGACATAGTCTAAGACAACTTTAGTTTGTCTCTAATTTATTAAGGAAAAAATTTATCAAGATATTAAGATATTTCTAAAACAACTGTTACTGTAACACCATTAAAGGCAATTAAATTATCATTTTCATCAGTTAGAGTTACTTCTAAATCTTGAATTGTATTAAAAATAAGGACATTACAGGATAATTTGGTTCATAAATAATTGGCCCACCAAATTCTGCATTATGTTTAAATGAAGCAATAATATTCGTTTCCTTAGGAAACGATCATTATGTTTTACATACATTCCATCAGCAAGATTAAAATTTATATTTATTAATTGAAAAGGAAAAGTTTTGGGAACAAATAGCTATAGCTATAGCTTTTTCATCAGCTTGAACAATTTGATTATTAAAACCAAATAAATTTCTAATGTTATCTGCTATATCCATATACAATTTTACGTCAGTTTCAATAACAATTCTGTTTAAATTTCCTCTGCTTTAATTTGTATATTGGGTTTTTCAAATGTATAATTTTTTTAAATTTTAAAACTATATTCACCTACAGGAATTTCTGTTGTTTCTCCATCACAATAAAGTTTATTATTTTTCATTGTAATATTTGGTGATCAAAAAGTTGAATAAAAACAAGTAATGAAACATTAGTATATGTAATGAAACAGTTAATTGTATACAAGAATTATCACTAACTTGAAATAATCCACTGATCTATTATTGAAAAAATTATTAATACATGAAAAATTTATTAATAAATGAAAAAATATTAATAATTGAACGAAACAGATTAGGAATTACAAGTAAGAATTCCAGCAATTAAGTTTAAAAACAAAGATGATAAAATTTTACCAAATTCTATTAGATGTGCAATAATTGGACAAAGTGGTTGTGGAAAAACAACATTATGAATTAATGAAGAAATTATTGCTTTAGAAGAATGTGAAGATAATTCAGTTATATTTGATGATGTTACTCTTGAAAATCAAGATATTGTTAGAAATTATTTTACTAGAGGTAAACACAAGGGTATAGATAGTTTTTACTTAGCCCAAACTTATTCAAAAATACCAAAACAACTAGAAGGAGACAATTGAGATTTTTTAAGTAATTATAGACAAGATGAAACAAATTTAAATCATATTTACTATGAGTTTGTTGGTGGAGATTTAAAGTTTAGTAATTTTAAGTAATTGCGTAATAAATGTTGGAATGATGAATTTTTTAACAATAGATACGTCTAGAAAACTAAATGAAGGTCACTTTAGAAATAAATTACAACATTTCTTAACAACATAAACATAAAAATAAGTAACGTATATTCTCCAATAATACATGTTTGCAAACAATTATGAAAAAGTTGTTAAACAAGCTAAACAAAATAGAAAGGAAGCTGAAGTACTAAAATAATAATTTAAACTTTGGAGAAATCAACCAAGAACAGAATATGAAAACTGTATTAAGGAAGATTAACCTGTTATTGATGCTATTGAAAAAGTAAAAGAAGGTTTTGAAAGTTTAGGTGCTTTGTAATAAAAGCAATTGAAAACGTAGAGAAGTTGAAAAACAAATGATTTCATATCGTCATCATATAGAAGATTTTATAGATTTATCACCAATTATACCATTAACAGATTGGTCTGATGATATTAATGAATTATATGATTATACATTAAGTGAAGCAGATATTCAAGATATATTTAATAAATATGAAGAAGAAAATAAAAGTAAAAATATAAATGAAAGTACAAATATAAATGAAAGTAAAAAGTTAAATGAAACTAAAAAGACAAATGTTATTGAAAGAATGTTACAATTTATTAATCATAGTGAGGATAAAGTATTTGGTTTAACACCTGTTGGTATGTTTAAATATGTTTATATTTTACCTGTAGAACACAATGGTAAAAACTTAAAAATTGGTGAAAAGACATATGAAGGTACGGATGATTTAATGAGATTTTTAACTGAAAAATAAATTTCTATAGATGATTTAAATGAAAAATTTGATGGTGTACATTTATCAAATTATGCAGATTTATTATATAATTCAGGAGCATAGTATTCTGATAATAATCCAAATAAAATAAGATCAAGCAGAAGTAATTAATATGGTCCCGGTGGAAGTTAGAGTCCTTAGGATAATTTAGGGTAAGTAGTGTGTAAGCTTAGGGACTGATGACCTTAGTAGTTAAGTCCCATAAGATTTAAAAAGTACTTAATGTAATTACTTAATTAAAAATATGATATTGCTTATAGAGATAATGAATATTTAGAAAAAAGACATATAGCTTATAAACAACTCCAATTAGCTGCAAAAGAAAAAATGTATGCAAATGGTGCTTCACTTTGGTGAAGAAGTACCAGCAACAGCTGTTAGAAGAATAATGTATGGGAAACGAAAATTAGGTTTGGGTTTACATCTTGTTGAAAGTGGTTGGGAATCTAAAAAAAATTATAACTTTTTAAACTATATACAAAATCTTAATATATTTTAACTATTAAAATTTCTTTAAAAATTTTCAACTCTTTAAAAATCTTTATTACATTTTTAACTATATAAATGAATAACTTTAGAATTGATTAGAATTTGCTACCTAGTGGCTTAACTAAACCAAAGTCAATTAAATTAAAGTTAAAAAATGAACAATTAAATGTAATTTAACCATTTTTAACTGAACCACAAAAACGAAAGAAAAAGAAAAAACTGGTGGAAATATACTTGTTGCACTAGCTATTCCTGTTGAAAAAAGTTATTGAATATTTAACAAGAAAGAATGATGGTAAAGGATTAACACTACATGATGGAGTACTTCTACCTTTATTATTAGCTGCGATACCATATTTAATAACAATTGGTTCATTAGCTGGTGGAGCAGCAGCTGTTGCTAAGGAAGTTATAAACAAGAAGAAAAATGATTAACAATTAGAAGCACAAAAAAGACACAAATGAAATGGAAAAGAAAGCTGTCGGTAATGGAATAAAGAGAGGAAATGAAATGCAACAAGTAATTGATAAACATCCTAATGTATTAAATAAGTTTAATATAGAAAAACTTTTTACACAGTTAAAATTAAAAAACTTTCATGGTCTATATATGTTTGATAAATTAGTAACTAAACCATTAATAATTGCATGGACTATAGTAAATTTAGATACATTTGAAAATTCCTGGTATTCAATAGAGTTGTTATTACAAAAATAATGATAAAAATTATGTTATTGATTTATTTGGTGGTAATATACCAAAATAATTACTACAATGCAGATAGAATACAGAATTTTGATGAAGTAATAAGTGGTCATTTATGTTTATTTGTTTTAAAATTGCTATGTGAGAATTATAATTTAAATTATATTTTAGATTTAATAAATGGACATTTTTTGAAATAAGATGCATGTAATTAAACAAAATGAACAAGAAGTTAATATACCTACATTCATTTAGAAAAAATTAAAAAAAATTGAAAATATTATTAAACAACTTCAATCATCAATAGATCTAAGGAAAACTAATGCAATTAAACAATTTCAAAAGAATTTAATGCTATTTCTACAGTAACTAAGGGTTATATCGGTTTTAAAAATTTAAGATTTGCTAATGTAAATGCTCCAATTGATTTAAAAGATATAGTTGAGAAATAATACTTAAAAAAAGAATATCTTACAAAACCTGAAAACACAAGCATTTTATCACAAATGAATAACTATGTCACCAATACACAGTTTAATGAAAAAATTATTCAGTTGCATCAAGATAACTGCAACACATTCAAGAATTTCTAGGAAAAAAGGAAGTAGAAAAAGTTTTATCAGATTATTTTTCAAAAACAGATTTAATTCCATACTTAAATGAGTTAAGTTATCTTAATGATAAAGAGTATGATAAAGAAAGAATTGAATTTACTTTAAAAACAGGTAGTGAAGTTGAAATGTGCAATTTTGAATATGATTTCAAATTTAAAAGGATGATTGTTGGTGAAAAAAATAAATAGCGATTTAAACTTTGATGATTTTCTTATTACAGTAAGAGTAGCTGATAGGCTATATCAAATTAATAATAAGAATCAATCACTACTGGTACATAAATCAAATTTTATAACTGTAGTATTGAAATATTCTGTTAAAACTGTTCCTGTATATGTAAATATAATTATATTTGGTGAAATAATTTAAATTTAAGTTTTTTAATCTATTCACATTTTATATATATAAATGAAAAATCTTATTTCACATGAATATCTCATTTATTGTTTAAACTGTAAAAAGTTTACTGATACACACAAGCCACATAAAGTAACAACTAAAAATGGAAGTCAAGGCGTTGAAGGTATTTTGACAATTTGTTAATCTAAAAAAAGAAATTCATTAAAAAATTTGTAAATGATAAAGGTCTAAATAATATTCATGAAAATAATATGCGTCAAAATATAGCTAATAAGCTACAGAAACCAATTACAAAAAATTTTAAAAGAAGAAATGTTCTTTCTATTAATATAGATGATTTATGGCAAGCTCATTTAGTTGAAATGTATTCTGAAAATTTAGGAGGAATTTCATAAATAAACAAAGGTTATAAGTATTTATTAACAATAATTGATGTTTTTTAAAATTATGCATTTGCTGTTTCTATTAAAGATAAAAATGGTAAAAATATAGTTGATGATTTTCAGCAAATTTTGATAGTTAGAAATTCAAATAATTTACAAGCAGATAACGGTAAAGAGTATTATAACAAAGAGTTTAAAGAATTAATGGAAAATATAACATAATAATATAACTCTTTCAGAATTAAAAGCATCTGTTTTTGAACTTTTTTACAGAACACTGAAAAAAATTGAAAGAAATTAGCTTTCCATGGAAATTGTAAATGGTGAAATTTAGTTACAAATCCGATTGATGGATGCAATAACACAAAACATACTACAATAATAATGAAAATATTAGAAGTAAATGAAAAAAATTTAAACATAGGTAATATTGTATCTAATGAAGAACCTAAATTTAAAAAAAGTTGATAAAGTTAGAATTATTAAACTTTACGGTCTTACTGAAGTAGGATATACAGCTAATTGATCCATGGAAATATTTGAAATGGAAGATGTTATTCATTTTAAACCAATCACATATACATTAAAAGATATAAAAGGTAATTTTTATGAACGAGAACTACAGAAAACGAAGTAGCAACATGTATACTAAGTTGAAAAAGTTTTAAGAAAGGAGATGAAGTATATGTTAAATGGTTGGGTTTCGATAATTCACACAATAGTTGGGTGTATAAAGATAAAGTAATTTTATAAAGATAAAGAATTAGCTTACTATTTAGTTTAACTATCAATTAGTTGTTAAATAAATATGAAGTATTTCCACCAAATTTTGAATTTGAACATTTTTTACTTTAATTATTTCATTGTTTACTTTTATACTTTCATCTTTTATTTTAATTATTTCATTGTTTAAGTTATTCAATCTTTGTAGTGTTCATATATAATACTCTTTGTTTTTTATTTGATTTTTTTTGTGTTTTATTTAATACATCTAAAAAGTTTCGATTTATATAGAAAAATTTTATTAATTTCATAAAGAAATAATTTTGTTAATTTAATAACCTGTATTGACCATATGGTAATATATCTATTTTATTTGCCAATACATATCTTTTATTATCATGAGGGCTTAGTGTAGAACTAGTTCTGCAAGGTTCACAGGAGAGCTTCTGTAAAGTTTGGAAGGTAGGAGACGAGATACTGGCAGAAGTAAAGCTGTGAGACCGGGCGTGAGTCGTGCTTCGGTAGCTCAGTTGGTAGAGCACTTGCCCGCGAAAGGCAAAGGTCCCGAGTTCGAGTCTCGGTTGGGCACACAGTTTTAATCTGCCAGGAAGTTTCATATCAGCGCACACTCCGCTGCAGAGTGAAAATCTCATTCTGGAAACATCCCCCAGGCTGTGGCTAAGCCATGTCTCCACAATATCCTTTCTTTTAGGAGTGCTAGTTCTGCAAGGTTCGCAGGAGAGCTTCTGTAAAGTTTGGAAGGTAGGAGACGAGATACTGGCAGAAGTAAAGCTGTGAGACCGGGCGTGAGTCGTGCTTCGGTAGCTCAGTTGGTAGAGCACTTGCCTGCGAAAGGCAAAGGTCCCGAGTTCGAGTCTCGGTCGGGCACACAGTTTTAATCTGCCAGGAAGTTTCATATCAGCGCACACTCCGCTGCAGAGTGAAAATCTCATTCTGGAAACATCCCCCAGGCTGTGGCTAAGCCATGTCTCCACAATATCCTTTCTTTCAGGAGTGCTAGTTCTGCAAGGTTCGCAGGAGAGCTTCTGTAAAGTTTGGAAGGTAGGAGACGAGATACTGGCAGAAGTAAAGCTGTGAGACCGGGCGTGAGTCGTGCTTCGGTAGCTCAGTTGGTAGAGCACTTGCCCGCGAAAGGCAAAGGTCCCGAGTTCGAGTCTCGGTCGGGCACACAGTTTTAATCTGCCAGGAAGTTTCATATCAGCGCACACTCCGCTGCAGAGTGAAAATCTCATTCTGGAAACATCCCCCAGGCTGTGGCTAAGCCATGTCTCCACAATATCCTTTCTTTCAGGAGTGCTAGTTCTGCAAGGTTCGCAGGAGAGCTTCTGTAAAGTTTGGAAGGTAGGAGACGAGATACTGGCAGAAGTAAAGCTGTGAGACCGGGCGTGAGTCGTGCTTCGGTAGCTCAGTTGGTAGAGCACTTGCCCGCGAAAGGCAAAGGTCCCGAGTTCGAGTCTCGGTCGGGCACACAGTTTTAATCTGCCAGGAAGTTTCATATCAGCGCACACTCCGCTGCAGAGTGAAAATCTCATTCTGGAATTCAAGTTGTTGTTCAGTCATTTTTAACGTTGAATCCCTAGATAAACCTGGTGCCATAAAATACCAAGAAGGATCTAGATCATAAGCTTCAATATATGTTTTTCTAAAATTTTCCAAAAAAATCAGCTAACTGTAGTACATCAGTTTTATGATACAAATCATGGTATTCGCCATGATTTTTCATATTGAATTTTTCCCAAACTAATTTTGCACGTTTGTAATCTTCATCACTTATGTCACAATCATTCAGTCATTTGCAAAATTCTTCTTTTGGTAGTTATTGTCTTTCTTCGAATTTTTTACAAGAATTCATGTAATCATATGGATAAACACCTTTTCTAAATACTAAAATTAATAATTCTGGAGAAAAGTACTTTCTTAATATTTTAATTAATTTTTCTTTTAATTTGATGAAAGCTTATGAAGTGAAGACGGCATAAATCTAAATCTATCAACTACCCTCATTTTTAATATTTTTGTACATTTACTAAAACTAACATATTTATTTTCATTGCAAGGTATTAGTTCTATTTCTTCTTTATCATAACCAAGATCTTTTACAAAAAGCTGTGAATCATAACAAGATAAATTATGTAAATAAATAGGTACAAAATTAGATTGTTGTAGTTGAAAATTACAATTATTACACAATGGAGCATGGTACTTACCACTTAGATGATCATGATGATGAACCCTTTTATTACTTTTTGCATAATGATATTTACACAATGTACAAACTTTTGAATTAGTATACATTCTATATTCTTCAGGTGTAAGTGGTTTCATTTTTTCAGTTTCAGAATAAATTCTTCCAATTTTTTCAACTTCTTGTTTTACACATTCCATAAATTTTTATGGCAATTTGGTCCTCTATAATCTACAGGATCTTTATAATTTCCATATAGGTATTTTATTTAGCAGCAAAATCCACGTGATTCATGTTCTTGATATTTCATTTTAAATGGTGTTTCCGGATTGGTTCACAAATGTCCATTTTTAAAGGTAAACTTTTAAAATCGGCATAAATAATAAATGGAACTTTTGTGTATATTGATAATTTTGAAATCTACATATTTTACTTTATTTGGCATTTAAAATTTTAATAGGTTTTTAGTTAAACAATTTGGTGTATGATTATCTAATTTTTCTTTACCATTAAAATGTAGTAAACATAAATTGCAAAAAATTTTATTGTTTCATGATTGGTGATATGAGTTGATACAAGTCCAGATAAATTTTTTATTTAAGGACAGTGTGAATTACCATCTTTCTTGAAATAAAGTAAATTTACATGGTTTTCCTTTTTACATTTTGTTATTTTTAATGGATACACTTGATATCTTTCATCTGCATCATCAAATGACCAAACATTAATAGATACATTAATTATATTTTCTATTTTTGGAATATTGGCAACTAATACAGGAGATTCAATATTTTCAAGTTTTTTATCAATATCAACAACAATATTTTTATATTTTGTTATTCATTCTCCATTTTTATGTACAGGAAATAAAGCTGCATTTAAAGACCCTAGAAAACATCTTTGATCATTATTTTTTACATTAATACAAGTTTTTTTGTTTTTTATTACTTCAGGTAAACCAATATAAGATGATCCTTTTAATACAACGTATTTATTATTTGCTTGTTGTAGACCAATGAAACTCTTTAGTGACCATCCTGACCCTCATGCTTGAAAATTAGATATTTTTTCCAAAATATCTCTTTCACCCTTTTTAAATTTTTTATTAAAGTCTTATTCTGTTAAAATTTGCTGTTTGTTGTGTAAATTCTTGAACTTTTTCATTTATTTCTTTTGTTTGTAGTTTATATTCATAACATAAATTGAAATTTATCCTTACACCGTGATGCACAATCAATTACATATATATTATTTTCAAAATTTATAATTTGTATTATGTATGCAAATGCGTTCCCAACTAAGTAATCTTTAATTGTATTTTTATCTCTCAGTTCCTGTTTAACAATATATTTATAGAAAATGGAAGTATTCTTTTCAATGGCTTAACTTCTTTAGTTAGAAAAACATAAACATAATAATATGTAACTTTTTCCAAAAATTTTCACTGCTGAATTATTTTTAATAATTCTTTGATTTTCAGGTATATAAATATTAAAAATATTTTTATAATTTTTACATACTTTAGATTTATAATTCATATAATTTTGACTTATTTCAGACATATTATTTTTAAGAGTATTTATATTATTTCCTCTTAATTCAACGACAGCTGTAGCAGTCTCAGAACTGCATTCAGATGTATTATTTTTACTTACTACAAATGCATTATTTCCAACAATATTTGGATGATTACTAATAATAATACAACGATTACTAATAATAAATGTAATTAAATCAGCTTTATGTAAATCTGAATAACCTCATAAATTATTTATTTTACGAAATTCACGAAGTCTAGTAACAGTGAATTGTTCTAGTTAAGCAGCAAAATAACTTTCCATTTTTCTCTTCTATTTATTACAAAAAAATTCATTATATATGTAAAAAATAATTTTTAATAAAATAATAATTATTTTATAGATCGATAAGGATTATTATTTAATAGATAATTAATCAAAAAGAGAAATAGTTCGTTATTTGGTTTAACAATTAATTAGTTTTTGAACAAAGTTTAACAATGAATAAGTTTTAATAATTTATTTAATGAACCAAAAATGATTATTATTTAATAGATAATTAATCATAAAGTTCAAGATGCCCCTTCTTCTTTATCTTGCTTATTCTTAATATATTCTAAGGTATGCTTCTTACACTTATTATTTTATTTATCGTTATGTGAAGGATTAATATTAAAAAATTTTGATCTTTCTTGACAGCTATTACGTTTCTTTGTACAGGTAGATATTTCTTCAGTTACAATTTCTTCATTACTCATTGTAGATATAGATTTTTCTTCATTATCCATTGTTAATAATATTTTTAATGGTCTTCATTTGGATTTCGTCGTAAATGTTCTTTGAAATAATATTTAGTGACACTTTTTCCATATACACAAGAAATTCGATTTTTATTGTAAGTTTTTATATGATATTTATTTATACATGTTCTACAATTAGTTCTATAATCATCTTTTGTGCATTTCTGTAAGGTAAAATTATCAATTGATTTTTCTCCATTACAATATTTGTAAAATTCAGATTTCACACAAAACTCTTGTTGAACTTCCTCAATTTATATAGAAAAAAATTTTTTAGATATGTGAAAAAGTAAGTTTTTATTAAGGTTTATAATTTTTATTATTTTTAAAATTAAATTATGTAATTAATCTTTATTATAACCAGATAATGCTGCTGCACCATAAATTTTTGCTTCACCTTGAGCATCAAACAAAGCATAAATATCAATTTCAATATATAATTTAAATATATAATTAATCATTATTATAACCATAAAACGCTACTTCACCATAAATTGCTGCTTCACCTTGAGCATGAAACAAAGCATAAATATCAATTATTTTAACTGTTTCTGGTTCTTTATTTTTAATAATGGTTCTACAAAATGGACAATTTTCTTTTTCCCTCAACCATTGGTAAATACATTCTTTATGAAAAATATGCTTGCAGTGTGTTTTGACAAACTGATTATTCTTTTCATTACTTAAACAAATAGGACAATCCATGTCTTCATCAGCTTGCTTAATTAGTTCATAAGTATCTATTGCTTTAGCTTGCACTTCGTTTAGGTTTTCCATTTATAATAAATAATTTTTATTATACTTATAAAAATAAAAAATAATAATTTGCAATGAATCATTGAAAAATGACAATTTTTTATTTTTGTGAACCTAATAAATATTTTTCTAGATAAATGGAAACTACTTTAATCAAGAAGCTCAACAATGTAAATGTCTGAACAGAGATTAAAAAATAAGTGACCTACAGGTAAATGTTTTATATGATGTTACAAACAGTCTAGAACTCAATAATGATTTTAAGATTACTGTACCATATAGATTTTCTAAATTTATTGATGATTTTGATTTTGAAATAATTAAAAAAGGAAAAATGAAATTAAAATATAAAGGAATGGAAAAACTTAAAAATAGAAATAATGAATTTCACAATGTAAAATGTTTAAAATAATTTACTTTTGTTAACGAATACATTTTAATAATTTACTGATGTTCACAAGGTAAAATTTTTCAAAATTATTTTTTCATAAATTTTATTTTCTTAAATGGACAACACTAGGCTACAGTTAAGACTGTGTAGTTAATGTACGATTAAAAAAGGAATTGAGGATTTTTAAAAAGGTAAATATCGAACAGGTGGACTTTCTTATGTATTTGAAGAATGCTGGAAAGAATGTCAGAAAAATAAAGTTCCTTGTGAATGTGGTAGAAGTATAAATAAGCATTATCTCAAAAAAAATTTACAAACGACAGATGATAATAATCATATGGCTGCTAAAACAGAAAATATGTAATTTTATATATTTAATTTATTAAATATTATAAATTTATTATATTTAATTTATTATGTACACCTATGGGAAATGTACGTAAAATAAGTGATATATATCGCACTTTATTAAAATTGTTCTACTTAATAAAGCATTTATCAAAGGTTCTACTTAGTAAATATAGTGGATTGTTGTTGTAGGTTCTGGGTAATTACATCAAATTTAAGGAAAATAAAAAATTGTTAGTGTTAATGAGCAATTTTTTCATTTTTTATAAAATTGAGCTAGTGAGCCAGAAACTACAAAAACAATCTACTAACATTTCTATGGAATCGAAACTGATCTTCCCTGAGCTCATCTTCTACAAGTTTTTCCATTCATCTAAAAGAATTTGTGTTAGTACTTTGCAGCCGTGGCTTATTAAAGTTATTGTTAGGTAATTTTCACATCTGTCAACACCTGCTTTCTTTAGGATTGGTTCTATTATATTCTTCTGGAAGTCTGAGGGTATTTGAAATGCCCGGGCCCCAAACGCCGAACACAGTGGAGTTAGACAGAATGTGCCACTGGCGACAGCGGGTTGCACTGTGGCTGCAAACCCGGACTTGGGTGACTCAGAGGGGGTGCGTGGTGTGGGGGCAACGCTTGGAATAACTACAGTCGTATGCAGGACTTGTTTGTATAAACACCTCACATGGGCCACCCTGCCAGCAACAGGAAGAGAGTCCGAACGCTTCTGAAGCGAAATGGAACTATCGGATTATCGAACAAAGTGTGATTCTCGCCCCAGGGGGAAAAACTGTAATTCGAACAGGATCCTGCAAGCCTGTGGTTTAGTAACAATTTTGAGGGACGAAAGGTTAATTTTTTGGCTTTCATTTTTTCATAAAATGATGATCCATGGCGATATTTTGTATAACCTGCTAAAAAAAAGGCATATTGACCCAAGTTACACACACAATCAGCTGACAGCTTTTGAGCGTGAAATTGCGAACATTAGGGAAGGAGGGACGGAAAATTCTACAGGTTTACACGAGTACCATAAAAGAGAGAGAACTGAAGATGGCGCAGCGATGCGGGAGGCTAAAGAAGTGTCTGCTGTCGTAAGTTACGAGGCAAAAGAAAGATTCAAGTTCACT
Organism: Schistocerca cancellata; assembly: GCF_023864275.1. Lineage (NCBI taxonomy): Eukaryota > Metazoa > Arthropoda > Insecta > Orthoptera > Acrididae > Schistocerca > Schistocerca cancellata. The sequence continues at coordinate 95,629,060 of NC_064634.1, read as the reverse complement.
GGACACCTTGTTGCAGCCTCTTTCTTTCTACTAGAGAAATTCACTACTTACTCTTCCAGTTCCCAGAAACTTGTTTCAGAGCTGCTATTGAATGCTACTCTTTTTTTGGAAGCAAAGCAACTTCGTACAGAACTCTCTGTTATTTATGGAAGAGAGGAGTTAAAAGCAAGTGTGGAACTTTGAGCTTCCTGGATTACATAACAGACAATAATCTTTGTGATACACTGAGAGAATCTGTGAGGCTCCTGAAAGCGATAATTATAATTCCAATGACCACATCAGAAGCAGAACGTTGTTTTTCTTCGCTGAAATGCATCAAAACCTTCTTGCGGAATACTATGGACCAAGAAAGATCAGCACTCGCAATGCTCTCTATGAGGTATTGCGGACTTCAATCAAAGAGTGATTGAAAGATTTGCAAATATGAAGGAAGGAAGAATAGAGTTCCTGTACAAGTAATCACCACCACATCGAAATTTAGAGACATAATCGAACGGCGTTAACATCAGTCCTGCTGAAAAAGGTTAGTAGGGCATGCCTACCACTTTTTGAGTGCATAGAGCTGAAGTTGATTTTAATTCCTTTTATTCTGCAAATTTAATACTTTTTTCTGTGTACACCTTTTGGTTTTATTATGAGTAGATGCAGGAGTGACACGAGCGAGCGATCTGTTTCTATCAGTAACTACAAAAACATTGAGCAGTGTACTGATTTTCTCTCTTTTGTGGCTGTTTTCCTTCGTGAGTAAAGTGCACCACCATCTTCTTTGGTCACAGAGCGCCATTGCGTCTTGCTCACCAGATAGTAGTTTTGTCAGGGCTGGCTCTCCCAACGCTGTCAGTAGAATGTTGTCCACTCCCGGGGCCTTGTTTCGACTTAGGTCTTTCAGTGCTCTGTAAAACTCTTCACGCGGTATCATTTCTCCCATTTCATCTTCATCTGCATCGTCTTCCATTTCCATAATATTGTCCTCAAGTACATCGCCCTTGTATAGACCCTCTATATACTACTTGTAAGTAGGCTGTTTAGGTTTTTATGTTGGTAACGCCATGTAGCGCTCTATATGAAAATCACTGACTGTGCTGTGTGCAGTCTGTAGCTGGTTTGCATTGTTGGAATTTGCCATTTTAGTGTTGGGCAGTTGGATGTTAACAGCGTGTAGTATTGCGCAGTTGGAGGTGAGCCGCCAGTAGTGGTGAATGTGGAGAGAGAAATGACGGAGTTTTGAGAGCAGATGATCTGGACGTGTGTCCATCAGAGACATTAAATTTGTAAGACTGGATGTCATGAACTGCTATATATTATGACTTTTGAACACTATTAAGGTAAATACATTGTTTGTTCTCTATCAAAATCTGTTAGACAACAGTTCGGAATTAATTTCTTATGTCTTCAAAATTAAATCATGACACGTTAAAACGTCGGGCATTGTTTCTGCAAGAATTCCACTTCACAATAGTCTACATTCCTCGCAAGGAGAACATTGTTGCGGACGCACTGTCACGCGCACTGGCTGGGCTTGAGAAAAGTAACGCAGAGGGCAACCTCGAGAAAAATTTCAGTATTCTTTACATTCAGAAATTCGTCTTTGAAAACTTCATCACCACATCTTTAAAGGACATTGCTCATGAACAAGATAAAGATCCGATTTGGAAAGACATCAAAAGTAAATGGCATGAAAAGACGCACAGTCAGATTCGGCATTATTATCTGGTTAGAAGCAACATACTCTTCAAACGCTGCACTGTTGATGACAAGCTATGGGTACTTTGCATTACAGACGATTTTCTTAATAAGCTCATTTGGTACATTCATTTCAGCTACGCACATTTTGGTCCACGAAAATGTTATCATATTCTTCGAACGACTTGTTATTTTAACAATACAGAAAAGAGAATTCGAAGAGTTTTGTCTATTTGTAAACTTTGTCGAAAGGCTAAACTATCTACTATCTCACGTCGTGCTATGTTGTTCTTTATCATTCCTTATAAATTAAAAGAATTTGCTGCTATTGATCTCTTGGGACCCCTTTTCAGAACATCAAATGGATTTCCGTACATTCTAGTCGCTGTTGAACTTACTTCAATATGTTTCTTTCACTCCATCACATAAAGCCAGTGGACGGTCTGTATCCAACACCTTTGTTAAAAAATTTTTACGTGAAGTTGGACACATTAGTAACATCATTCAGATAACGGACCGCAATTCAGATCTGCTGTTTGGTCACGCATGCTTCGGAACCATAAAATCAAACCTGTTTTTATTTCATTGTAGTCACCACACTGTAACCCATCTGAACGGATTATGAAAGAAATCAATAAGCTTTGCAGACTTTATTGTCACAGAAAGCATCAGCATTGGGACAGACATTTACACTTATTTCAAAACGTGCTGAATGAAATGCCTCATGACTCCACTGCTTTACCACCTATTCTTGTACTAGAGAATGAAGAACCACAGAACAGAATCAGAGAGCTTGTACCTTTCTCGAATACACGTGAACTTCGACACAAAGACATAATTGATTTGGCTATTAAAAATATAGATTCTGCAGCAGACAAAAGGAGAAAACTACATGGTAAAGCAAATGCAAAGAAATTGTATATTGGTCAGAAAGTTCTCATTAAAGCACATTCATTGTCACATAAGAAGAAACACTCGAGTCACAAATTCTTTCTAGTTTACAATGGACCTTACAGAGTCCGAGGTATACCACATGATAATTGTGTTGAAGTTGAAACTCTGCATACTAGGAAGAGTAAAGGTTTACATAACATTTCACATGTAAAACCGTTTATTGAAAGATAATCTACTTTTTAACTTTGTCTTTGCCATAAAACTTTTCACTTCACCTTACTGGTATGCTTTGTCAGACATAGAAACTGTTAACATGCAACAATGTTTGAAGTTAAATATCCAGTCAAGAAGCGAGAGAACTTATTTAAACAGAAATTATGAATGCATTGTTATAGTGAACAGACGACACAGTGTCGTTATTTGAACATTCTTGCTTGTTAGTTGCAAGAGTACATAACGAATATATGGCTTACATACTTAGAACATATACTGCTAATGAGATTTTAATGCAACATTTTGGTTTACTTGAAAATACATTCTGGATTTAAAGTACTTTCTGAGAGATACCAGATGACACGGTGGTTAGTTTATTTGACAGCTACACGATTGTATCACGGCACTACTAATATATGACACAATTTACATTCTTGCTTTTGTGCTGTATATGTTTTATATCGGTTTTATTATTATTACGAGGTAAGTAAATTGACTTCCACAGAACTTTGCTTACGGACGACGATAATTAGACACTTGGCACATTTTTTACCCTTATGTAATGACAGAGATTATGTTACAAGAAGACGCACAATTTAGCGCGGCAATACACGTATTTGAGTGATTGATTTTGTACTTAAAACATTTATTTTGGAAGATTTTTTAAATACAAAGGAAGTTTTCCGTGATACATTTCATTCCATTGCTGTAATCTGTAACACCTGAGGGTGTAGTAACATTAACCCTCAGGGGGGTACACGCTTACTTTGTGTATCATGTGTTTGGCAAGCACAAGGAGCCCTAGCTAATATGGTATTTGCTTATACAACTTAAAACATCGGTACCATATTTCTCTAACACATAATTTCACAGCTATCTGATGATTTAACTGAGAGAGACAAACATTTATTTTACTACATCAGTGACAGATGTTTACGCAACTAAACAGTTGGATAACTTCACACTTATGAAATTGTATTTTGTCTGTACTTTGTGAACTGTTAATATTTTTTTCGGAACCATTGTGATACTATGAGAGCTTTGAATGATGTGTTTCGTATGGGATCATGAGTTTTAAAGTACACTTGAGGTAAATGGCACAATTGAAATGAGCAGAGAATTTGTTTAGGTTTTGAAATTATTGCAAAAAGCTACGACGTTTTTGAGATTTGACTGAGGTGTTATGATGTTATTATTACGATGACGATATGTATTATGCTGTTGAGGTATGTTTATGATCAATAAGGTGATGCTATATGAGTAATCTGATTATGCTATGTATTTATTATGATGAAATATTGAAGTGCCGACGCAAGATTGACGTGTCGACGAATATGTATATGTGTAATAAGGTAAGGACTAATGAGTAGTGGTTAGGGACTCTGATTTGTGAAAAAATATGTTGGAAACCAAGAATCGTACTTTAAGAGTTATGAAATGTGCATATATGCGTGAATGTATCACAATGCCAATGAAAATTTTTTGGACACTATTATATTTATAAGATTTTGTTTCTACACATTTGTAACGCAAATTCTCAACCTGTGAAATTTTTATATGAGACTGTCACTGTAGCGCAAACTGCTGTCGTAAATATTTCGGTAAGAAAGCTAAGTGACCTTGATGTAATGCGTTGTGGACACCCAGCTGAGAGATAGTCGCCTGAAAAAAGAAAGCCATTAGGTGGAGAAAAACAAATAAAGAGGCCATTATCCTCGCTATTGACATTCCTTTGTAGAAAGCATCGCAAATACGACATGCTCAAACTTGAAAACATATGATTACACAGTGGAGCTCTTAATTTATGATATTTACTAAAATGCCTAATGAAATGATGAAAAACATTTTACATCTATTGTCTGTTGCTCATTTTGTTTAATATCTAGTTTCTAGCTGCACTGCAGTATTGGTTAAAATAAAATTTAATAGATATATTAATATAGATATTTTATGCCTACAGATCCAGTAAATAATAATTTTATGATCTACTTCCAAAAAAAACGAGGGAGCCCAATAAGACATTCCCTTCACAGGAATTGCATACTTCATTTTTGTCAATGACTGGGTAACTTGTTTCGTAGTGTAAGTCAAGGTGATGCATCACTCTAGCGCTAAGATGTGACATAGTTATTAGACATTTCCTATCTTTACTGTAATATTTTTTCTGCTTGAGCTTTGTCATGTTTACGTATAAGTTATTGCATTTGCTGCTGCTGTTTGCCAAGCATAGTGCTACTGAATGTCACTTTTAATTACTCTGTTAAGCCAGTTTTACTACTGATTTATTTTTCTTGTTGCTGCACTTTGGGTCATATTAGTTGTAATGTTACATTTGCTTTGCTAATTTAGATATACTGCTGCTTGCTTTGCCAATTTCCATTTTTTTTCATTGCTGTTTGTGTTAATTGTTTTGTGCTGCTGCATTGCGTCGTCCCTTAGTTTAGCATCTGAGCTCAGTAGATTTAAGTTAGCTTAAGAGGGGGTAGGCTATATAAGAGAATGAGTTGAGATGAATTGGAATAAATGCATTGACTACTTATAATAAAGGGTGAAATAAGAGGAAACATCTATGAAATGAAGTTTTGGGTTGGACTGCAGTACCAAACGTCACACTGAATACAAATCCTGTCCTGTCCTTTTGTGTTATTCCACTATGTGTCTGTGTACCTTGTGTATTTGTGTTCTTCCTGTCTTTATGTGTTTATCTGATAAGACTTATGATGTAGAACTTTTCTAATAATATGTTATTTACTTTGTAAAGATGTTTAGACATTATTTATTCTGTTTTGTTTTAATGCTCACGCATGAAGTTGATGTTTCGAAAGTTAGTCAGACCTTTTATGTATTTAATTATGTCATAATTCCTGTAACACTGATGTATATGTTTATTTCTATTCTTTTGTAAAGCCCGTATTACTGAAAATGTTATCTGTATTGTTATGTTCTTTAATGATGTATTTTGTACCTTTGTTATTGTATTCTCATGTTATAAAATTGTAATTGACGCCAGTTCATCGAATTAAGTAACCTGTAAGCATTCATTTCACTGCACACATTTCTGCTAGTCATAGTATATGCACAATATGTGGAAAAAAAGAGAACTGTTAGTGCTCGCACTTGTGTTGGTAATTCATCAAGGGACTGGTTAACAGCATTACTGGTTCTAAGGACAATTCCAAAAACTTTGTGAGTGCACAAGTGGTGGTTTATGGACTTGCGATATTGTCTGCAAGACTCTTCGATGGTGATTGTGCACCTGCACAGTAGCAACAGATGGCTGCTGGCCACCTCTACAAGGACTGCAGTGGGTCTTCACCTTTGATGACCCACTAATAACATTATTTCTACAAGGACTGCGGTGGGTCTGCACCTCTGGAGGCCCACCAATACCATAATCTCTACCAGGACTACAGTGGGTCTGCTCTGTGATGACCTACCTACCAATATTCTTCAAAACTTTGACTGACTCTGTGGTGGGTTTGCTCTGTTGTGACCAATTACCTGTCTGTATGTGAAGAGTCAGCACTGTCTTTCCGTTGGAAGGACAACACTAGTTCTTCAAGACTGCATGGAAATCCTTTACTTCCATATGTATTTTCATTTACTGCTCAGACTTTGAGAAAAACACTGCAATTTTACTGTGATAAACGATCAGGACTGTCTTTATGGACTGTGAGAAAATCTTTGCTTTTGACCAATAGTATGTCAATAAGTGTGTGAATTTGATACCTTTGTTATTGTAATTATGAACAATTTTAACAAATATGTATTGGCCACTGCCCAAAACAGTTTGTAAAATTTTTTTGTGGGGAGCATGGGGGCTATGTAAGTAGGCTGTTTAGGTTTTTATGTTGGTAACGCCATGTAGCACTCTATATGAAAATCACTGACTGTGCTGTGTGCAGTCTGTAGCTGGTTTGCATTGTTGGAATTTGCCATTGTAGTGTTGGGCAGTTGGATGTTAACAGCGCGTAGCATTGCGCAGTTGGAGGTGAGCCGCCAGCAGTGGTGGATGTGGGGAGAGAAATCGTGGAGTTTTGAAAGCGGATGATCTGGATGTGTATCCACCAGAGACAGTAAATTTGTAAGACTGGATGTCATGAACTGCTATATATTATGACTTTTGAACACTATTAAGGTAAATACATTGTTTGTTCTCTTTCAAAATCTTTCATTTGCTAACTATGCCTATCAGTAGTTAGTGCCTTCAGTAGTTTGAATCTTTTATTTAGCTGACAGTAGTGGTGCTCGCTGTATTGCAGTAGTTCGAGTAACGAAGATTTTTGTGAGGTAAGTGATTTGTGAAAGGTATAGTTTAATGTTAGTCAGGGTCATTCTTTTGTAGGGGTTATTGAAAGTCAGACTGCGTTGCGCTAAAAATATTCTGTGTCAGTTTAGTGTTGATCAGAATAGGTAGAGAGCGAAATGTCTGAGTACGTTCAGTTCTGCTCAGCTGTTTGAAAAACAAATAACGTATGAGGTTTACGAGCACAGTCATTTCAATAATTTTTCTAAGGGGACGTTTCATCCTTCCAACTTGCTGCTTTCCCTTCTTTGCTGAGAAGTGGGTTACCATCTGAGCTCTTGATATTCATGTAAGTGGTTCTCTTTTCTCCGAAGGTCTCTTTAATTTTCCTGAAGGCAGTATCTATCTTCCCCTAGTTATATACGCCTTTACATCGTTACATTTGTCCTCTAACTATCCCTGCTTAGCCATTTTGCACTTCCTATCGATCTCATTTCTGAGACGTTTGTATTCCTTTTTGCCTGCTTCAATATCTCTTCTGTTACCCAAGGATTTCTATTAGCCCTCGTCTTTTTACCTACTTGATCCTCAGCTGCTTTCACTATTTCATCTCTCAAAGCTACCCATTCTTCTTCTACTGTATTTCTTTCCAGCATTATTGTCAGTCATGCCCTAATGATCTCCCTGAAACTCTGTACAACCTCTGGTTCTGTCAGTTTATCCAGATCCGATCTTAAATACCCATCTTTTGCAGTTTCTTCAGTTTTAAATCTACAGTTCATAACCAATAGATTGTGGTCAGAGGCCCATGGAAATGTCTTACCATTATATAATCTACCTGTAACCTTCCAGTATCTCCAGGTTTCTTCCATGTATACAACCTTCTTTCATGATTGTTGAACCAAGTGTTAGATACGATTAAGTTATTCTTTTTGCAAAATTCTACCAGGCGTCTTCCTCTATCATTCCTTACCCCCATTCCATATTCACTTACTATGTTACCTTCTCTTACTTTTCCTACTATCGAATTCCATTCACCCATGACTTTCAAATTTTCACCTCCCTTCACTATCCGAATAACTTCTTTTATCTCGTCATACATTTCATCAATCTCTTTATTATCTGCCGAGCTATTTATATTCATAAACTTGTACTACCGTGGTAGGCGTGGGTTTCGTTAGCTTACCTGCATTCCTATTTTTTTTATTCATTGTTAAACCTACTCCTTCATTACTAGTATTTGATTTTGTATTTATAACCCTGTATTCACCTGACCAGAAGTCTTGTTCCTCCTGCCACCGAACTTCACTAATTCCCACTATATCTAATTTTAATCTATCCATTTCCCTTTTTAAGTTTTCTAACCTACCTGCCCGATTGAGGGATCTGACATTCCAGTTTTCTTTCTCCTGATAACAACGTCCTTCTGAGTAGACCCGACCCGAGATCCGACTGCTAACAACCGGTCTGCAACAGTTCGTGTTGACACGTCTGGGCTCACAAGCCATCTTATCCGTGTTGTGGTAGCTGTAGCATCTGCCACTGCTGTCCTTACAATACGACGACCCTTGCAGGCGACTGTGCTGTGTGGACGTATAGAACCTCGTCTACGGGTGTGAGAGTGTTCAGGTGGCCACTGATAACAGCATCGTTGCACAGCTGACGCAACAAGCCCAACTTGTGAGGCAATTCTCCGAAAAGACTGTGCCGCCTCTCGGAAGGCCAAAATTTGACCCCCTTCAGCCTCGCGCAATTGGCTGTAAGACGCACGAATGCGTGGTTGCCTGCTTGCTTCACATGTTTGCACCACACGGAGCGTTCTGACTGTGAGCATTCCGTATTAAAGGGTAGACACATATGGCGCTCTGGTAGCTGTGCCACTATGCTATCTCTTCGTGGGTGCATCCGCTTCGGTTGTGGATGTCCCGCAGCGAGTATATAATACAGCTCTGTATGTTGACAGACGACATTGAAACCATTATCAGTATTTGTACTATCCGTGGGTGCCGTATGCAGTCATCGAATCGAAATCGGAGTCGTCTTACACAAGTATGCATCTACCTACAAGAAGCTACACTACTGGCCATTAAAGTTGCTACACCACGAAGATGACTTGCTACATACCCGAAATTTAACCGACAGGAAGAAGATGCTGTGATATGCAAATGATTAGCTTTTCAGAGCATTCCCACAAGGTTGGCGCCGGTGGCGACACCTACAGCGTGCTGACATAAGAAAAGTTTCCAACCGATTTCTCATACACAAACAGCAGTTGAAACGTTGTTGTGATGCCTCGTGTAAGGAGGAGAAATGCGTACCATCACGTTTGCGATTTTGATAAAGGTCGGATTGTGGCGTATCGCGATTGCGGTTTATCGTATCGCGACATTGCTGCTCGCGTTGGTCGCGATCCAATGACTGATAGCAGAATACGGAATCGGTGGGTTCAGGAGGGTAATACGGAACGCCGTGCTGGATCCCAACGGCCTCGTATCACTAGCAGTCGAAATGACAGGCATGTTATCCGCATGGCTGCAACGGATCGTGCAGCCACGTCTCGATCCCTGAGTCAACAGATGGGAACGTTTGCAAGACATCAAGCATCTGCACGAACAGTTCGACGACGTTTGCAGCAGCATGGACTATCAGCTCGCAGACCATGGCTGCGCTTACCCTTGACGCTGTATCACAGACAGGAGCGCCTGCGATGGTGTACTCAACGACGAACCTGGGTGCACGAATGGCAAAACGCCATTTTTTCGGATGAAGCCAGGTTCTGTTTACAGTATGATGATGGTCGCATCCGTGTTTGGCGACATCGCGGTGAACGCACATTGGAAGCGTGTATTCCTCATCGCCATACTGGCGTATCACCCGGTATGATGGTATGGAGTGCCATTGGTTACACGTCTCGGTCACCTGTTGTTCGCATTGACTGCACTTTGAACAGTGGACGTTACATGTCATATGTGTTTCGACCCGTGGCTCTACCCTTCAATCGATCCCTGCGAAACCCTACATTTCAGCAGGATAATGCACGACCGCATGTTGCAGGTCCTCTACGGCGCTTTCTGGATACAGAAAATGTTCGACTGCTGCCCTGACCAGCACATTCTCCAGACCACACAGCAACTGAAAACGTCTGGTCAATGGTGGCCGAGCAAATGACAGGCAGCTTATCCGCATGACTGTAACGGATCGTACAGCCACGTCTCGATCCCTGATTCAACAGATGGGGACGTTTGCAAGACAACAACCATCTGCACGAACAGTTCGACGACGATTGCAGCAGCATGGACTATCAGCTCGGAGACCATGGCTGCGTTACCCTTGACGCTATGTCACAGACAGGAACGAATGTGATGGTGTACTCAACGACGGACCTGGCTGCACGAATGGCAAAACTTCATTTTTTCGGATAAATCCAGGTTCTGTTTACAGTATCGTGATGGTCGCATCCGTGTTTGGCGACATCGCGGCGAACGCACATTGGAAGCGTGTATTCGTCATCGCCATACTGGCGTATCACCCGGCGTGATAGTATGGGGTGCCATTGGTTACACGTCTCGGTCACCTCTTGTTCGCATTGGCGACACTTTGAACAGTGGACGTTGCATTTCAGATGTGTTGCGACCCGTGGCTCTACCCTTCATTCGATCCCTGCGAAACCCTACATTTCAGCAGGATAATGCACGACTGCATGTTGCAGGTCCTGTACGGGCCTTTCTGGATACAGAAAATGTTCGACTACTGCCCTGGCCAGCACATTCACCAATCTCTGGTCAATGGTGGCCGAGCAACTGGCTCGTCACAATACGCCAGTCACTACTCTTGATGAACTGTGGTATCGTGTTGAAGCTGCATGGGCAGCTGTACCTGTACACGCCATCCAAGCTCTGTTTGACTCAATGCCCAGGCGTATCAAGGCTGTTATTACGGCCAGAATTGGCTGTTCTGGGTAATGATTTCTCAGGATCTATGCACCCAAATTGCGTGAAAATGTAATGACATGTCAGTTCTAGTAATATATTTGTCCAATGAATTCCCGTTCATCATCTGCATTTCCTCTTGGTGTAGCAATTTTAATGGCCAGTAGTGTAGTTTTCTCTTCCGAGAACCTTAAAAATCGTGAGGAAATCTCGTCTACTCCGAGAGCTTCGTTTCGACTTACCTGTAACGATAGATGAGGTACGGAACGGAAAAGTTCGCGTCCCGTTCGACGGAGCGTCTGCCGTGTAATTCCGGGCAGGCGCGGCGCAGTGTGACCAGTGGCCACAGGCCGAAGACGGACGCAGCCGCGGTCCGCTGGAAGTGCTGACTCAAGCGGCGGGCGACCGGCTCAAAGGACGGCGCCGCTCGTTACCGGCAGGGAGACGTGGCTTCTTGTTAGGCGAGATGACACCACGACTTGTCCGTCCGCCGGCTGATAAGGCGGCCCGCTTCGCGACGAGACGCGGCGCGCCGCGGCCAGCCCGGCAGCCGTTCGGCGCCCGCCGCCGCAGAGGGGCGGCCGGCCGGCGAGCCGGCTGCGCGCCGGGGCCTCAGCAGCGCCGTGGGTTTCCCAGCCGGCTCTCCGGACCCACCTGGGCTCGCAGTGACTCCTCGAACGTGTCGAAAAAGGAAGACCGCTGCAGCTGCTAAAAATCTTTATTCAAAGACGCGACCGGTTTCGCAAACTTTATTTGCTTCATCAGGCTTTACCGTGAGTGCTTCGTAGAACTGTGTCTGAAGCTGCAGCTCTCCTCTAAATATCGTAACCGAAAGTTCTCCCCCGCATCTAAACTGACAAATCTAAAAATAGTAGCGTTCCGTTCATACTCTGTTCTATCCTGAACTGAATGTTCTAATTTTGATTAATTTAGTAGCCACTACGTGCCCGCCACTTATCTTAGAAGCTAGATTAAGAAAAGGCAAACCTACGTTTCTAGCATTTGCAGGCTTAGAGAGAAACTTTTGGCAATGATGGGTGGAACTACCTCTTTCAAATTCTGAAGGTGGCAGGGGTAAAATACAGGGAGCGACAGGCTATTTACATTTTGTACAGAAACCATGTGGTAGTTATAAGAGTCGAGGGACATGAAAGGGAAGCAGTGGTTGGGAAGGGAGTGGGACAGGGTTCTAGCCTCTCCCCAATATTATTCAATCTGTATGTTGAGCGAGCAATAAAGGAAACAAAAGAAAAATTCGGAGTAGGAATTAAAATCTGTGGAGAAGAAATAAAAACTTTGAGGTTCGCCGATGACATTGTAATTCTGTCAGAGACAGCAAAGGACCTGGAAGAGCAGTTGAACGGAATGGACAGTGTCTTGAAAGGAGAATATAAGATGAACATCAACGAAAGCAAAACGGGGTAATGGAATGTACTCGCATTAAGTCGGGTGATGCGAAGGGAATTAGATTGGGAAATGTGACACTTAAAGTAGTAAAAGAGTTTTGCTATTTGGGGAGCAAAATAACTGATGATGGTCGAAGTTGAGAGGATATAAAATGTAGAGTGGCAATGGCAAAGAAAGCGTTTCTGAAGGAGAGAAATCTGTTAACATCGAGTATAGATTTAAGTCTCACGAAGTCGTTTCTGAAAGTATTTGTATGGAGTGTAGCCATGTATGGAAGTGAAACATGGACGATAAATACACTCCTGGAAATGGAAAAAAGAACACATTGACACCGGTGTGTCAGACCCACCATACTTGCTCCGGACACTGCGAGAGGGCTGTACAAGCAATGATCACACGCACGGCACAGCGGACACACCAGGAACCGCGGTGTTGGCCGTCGAATGGCGCTAGCTGCGCAGCATTTGTGCACCGCCGCCGTCAGTGTCAGCCAGTTTGCCGTGGCACACGGAGCTCCATCGCAGTCTTTAACACTGGTAGCATGCCGCGACAGCGTGGACGTGAACCGTATGTGCAGTTGACGGACTTTGAGCGAGGGCGTATAGTGGGCATGCGGGAGGCCGGGTGGACGTACCGCCGAATTGCTCAACACGTGGGGCGTGAGGTCTCCACAGTACATCGATGTTGTCGCCAGTGGTCGGCGGAAGGTGCACGTGCCCGTCGACCTGGGACCGGACCGCAGCGACGCACGGATGCACGCCAAGACCGTAGGATCCTACGCAGTGCCGTAGGGGACCGCACCGCCACTTCCCAGCAAATTAGGGACACTGTTGCTCCTGGGGTATCGGCGAGGACTATTCGCAACCGTCTCCATGAAGCTGGGCTACGGTCCCGCACACCGTTAGGCCGTCTTCCGCTCACGCCCCAACATCGTGCAGCCCGCCTCCAGTGGTGTCGCGACAGGCGTGAATGGAGGGACGAATGGAGACGTGTCGTCTTCAGCGATGAGAGTCGCTTCTGCCTTGGTGCCAATGATGGTCGTATGCGTGTTTGGCGCCGTGCAGGTGAGCGCCACAATCAGGACTGCATACGACCGAGGCACACAGGGCCAACACCCGGCATCATGGTGTGGGGAGCGATCTCCTACACTGGCCGTACACCACTGGTGATCGTCGAGGGGACACTGAATAGTGCACGGTACATCCAAACCGTCATCGAACCCATCGTTCTACCATTCCTAGACCGGCAAGGGAACTTGCTGTTCCAACAGGACAATGCACGTCCGCATGTATCCCGTGCCACCCAACGTGCTCTAGAAGGTGTAAGCCAACTACCCTGGCCAGCAAGATCTCCGGATCTGTCCCCCATTGAGCATGTTTGGGACTGGATGAAGCGTCGTCTCACGCGGTCTGCACGTCCAGCACGAACGCTGGTCCAACTGAGGCGCCAGGTGGGTATGGCATGGCAAGCCGTTCCACAGGACTACATCCAGCATCTCTACGATCGTCTCCATGGGAGAATAGCAGCCTGCATTGCTGCGAAAGGTGGATATACACTGTACTAGTGCCGACATTGTGCATGCTCTGTTGCCTGTGTCTATGTGCCTGTGGTTCTGTCAGTGTGATCATGTGATGTATCTGACCCCAGGAATGTGTCAATAAAGTTTCCCCTTCCTGGGACAATGAATTCACGGTGTTCTTATTTCAATTTCCAGGAGTGTAGTTCGGACAAGAAGAGAATAGAAGCTTTCTAAATATGGTGCTACAGAAGAATGCTGAAGATTAGATGGGTACATCACATAACTAATGAGGATCTATTGAATAGAATTGGGGAGAAGAAGAGCTGGTGGCACAACTTGACTAGAAGAAGGGATCGGTTGGTAGAACATGTTCTGAGGCATCAAGGGATCACCAATTTAGTACTGGAGGGCAGCGTGCAGGATAAAATTCGTAGAGGGAGACCAAGAGATGAATACACTAAGAAGATTCAGAACGATGTAGGCTTCAGTAGGTACTGGGTAATGAAGTAGCTTGCACAGGATAGAGTAGCATGGAGAGCTGCATCAAACCAGTCTCAGGACTGAAGACCACAACAACAACAACAACCCGTTCCCGCCTTTGACACTTGACTGTTTTCTTTTCTTTTTTTTTTCAGGACGACCTTAGATCTCCTTTCCTATTTATGGACCATCGAAAATTTGCGTGTAACAAATTTTAAATACGTTGATGAGAATATTGAGGAAAGTGCTTTTTCGGCTTTTAAACAGATGCTTATATGGCCTGACTCTAAGTAGACACAAAAGCAATCGCCATTATTTTTCGTTACCTGGCACTGCCAAATTCTAATAAGTTCTTTTATACGTTTGTATACAGATAAACACCAGATGATGCAAAAATAGACTGCTAGAAAAACTAATCAGCATCCCTCTTAAGACGACTCCGAGTACGATTCGATGACAGAGTACGGCACCCACGGATAGTACAAATACTGATAATGGTTTCAATGTCGTCTGCCAACAGATAGAGCTGTATAATGTGCTCGTTGCGGGACATCCTCAACCGAAGCGGATGTACCCACGAAAAGATAGCGTGGTCGCATAGCTAGCACAGCGCCATCTGTGTCTACCTTTTAATAGGTAATGCTCACAGCTATAAGGCTTCGTGTGGTGAAAGGTGTGAAGCAAGCAGGCAACCACGCATTCGTGCATCTTACAGCCAGTTGTGTGAGTCTGAAAGTGGTCAGATTTTGGCCTTCCCAGAGGCGGCACGGTCCTTTCGGAGAATTGCCTCACAAGCTGGACTTGTTGCGTCAACTGTGCAACGATCACAGTCAGTGATCAGTGATCAGTGGTCACGTGGACACTCTCACACGAGGTGCCCGCTAGGCTCGAATTGTAAGGGCAGCAATGGCAGATGGTGCAGCTACCACAACACGGATAGGAGGACTTGTGAGCCCAAACGTGCCAACACGAACTGTTGCAAACCTGTTGTTAGTAGTGGGACTACGGGCACGCACACCTGTAGCCCCGTCTTCCATTCACACCACAGCATCGGCGTTCACGGTTCGACTGATGCCGCCAGAGAATCACTTGCAAGATGGAAGTGCGCGCCGTGGCCTTCAGTGATGACAGCAGGTAGTGCCCGCAGCAGGTGATGGTCGTTTGCGCGTACGAAGTAGATCTGGTGAGCACTGTCTCGTGGAGCACCTTCGTCCAAGACACCGTCGCCCCACACCAGGCCTTCTGGTCTGGCGTGCGATAAGCAGCATCTCTGGTTCACCTATTTTGTTTCTGAAGGAGACAGCAACGAACACTCAGTACGTGTAGAATGTTGTTAGATCCGTTCTTTGGCCGTTGTTGTAACGAGAAGGTGACAGGATAATGCTCGTCCACACACTGCCCATGGAACTCTACCTGCTCTGGCCAGCACTATCTTCGGACTTGCCTGTAATCGAGCACCTGTGGGATGTGACGGGACGAGAAGTGACTCGTGTAAATGTCAACCAACAAGTCTTACAGAACTACGTGAACAGCTGGAGCAGGCGTGGCATAACGTATCCAACGACAGTGTTCTCCATCCGTACGATCGACTGGATGCTAGAATCAGGCCTGTATTGAGGTTCGTGGAGGTTACGCCACATACTACCTGAAACCTCAGACTCGCCTGTGCTATTGATCTGTAAATACACTACTGGCCATCACAATTGCTACACCAAGAAGAAATGCAGATGATAAACGGGTATTAATTGGACAAATATATTATACTAGAACTGACATGTGATTACATTTTCACGCAATTTCGGTGCATAGATCCTGCGGAATCAGTATCAGAACGACCACCTCTGGCCGTAATAACGGCGTTGATACGCCTGGGCATTGAGTCAAACAGAGCTTGGATGGCGTGTACAGCCGATGCAGATTCAACACGATACCACAGTTCATCACGAGTAGTGACTGGCGTATTGTGACGAGCCAGTTGTTCGGCCACCATTGACCAGACGTTTTCAATTGGTGAGAGATCTGGAGAATGTGCTGGCCAGGGCAGCATTCGAATATTTTCCGTATCCAGAAAGGCCCGTACAGGACCTGCAACATGCGGTCGTGCATTATCTTGCTGAAATGTAGGGTTTCGCAGGCATCGAATGAAGGGTAAAGTCACGGGTCTTAACACATCTGAAATGTAACGTCCACAGTTCAAAGTGGCGTCAATGCGAACAAGAGGTGATCGAAACGTGTAACCAATGGCACCCCATACCATCACGCCGGGTGATACGCCAGTATGGCGATGACGAAAACACGCTTCCAATGTGCGTTCACTCGGATGCGACCATCATGATGCTGTAAACAGAACCTGGATTCATCCGAAAAAATGACGTTTTGCCATTCGTGCACCCAAGTTTGTTGTTGAGTACACCATCGCAGGCGCTCCTGTCTGTGATGCAGCGTCAAGGGTAACCGCAGCCACGGTCTCCGAGCTGATAGTCCATGCTGCTGCAAACGTCGTCGAACTGTTCGTTCAGATGGTTGTTGTCTTGCAAACGTCCCCATCTGTTGACTCTGGGATCGAGACGTTGCTACACGATCCGTTACAGCCATGCGGATAAGATGCCTGTCATCTCGACGGTTAGTGATACGAGGCCGTTGGGATCCGGCACGGCGTTCCGTATTACCCTCCTGAACCCACCGATTCCATATTCTGCTAACAGTCATTGGCTCTCGACCAACGCGAGCAGCGATGTCGCGATACGATACACCGCAATCGCGATAGGCTACAATCTGCCCTTTATCAAAGTCGGAAACGTGATGGTACGCATTTCTCCTCCTTACACGAGGCATCACAACAACGTTTCACCAGGCAACGCCGGTCAACTTCTGTCTGTGTATGAGAAATTGCTTGGAATCTTTCTTCATGTCAGCACGTTGGCGCCATGCTCTGAAAAGCTAATCATTTGCATATCACAGCATCGTCTTCCGCTCAGATAAATGTTGCTTATGTAGCACGTGATCTTCGTGGTGTAGGAATTTTAATGTCCAGTAGTGTATAATCATTTCATGTACTCCATATGCACTGTTGCAACAATAGATCTTGAGTGGATTCGAAACCCATAAAAATGGCGGCGCACTAATTCGTTTTTTCCGACAATGCAGGTTGCGGAAAGGGACGTGTCTTTGAATAAAAATGTTTAAAAGTTGATTTTGTCCTTCCTATCAAGATGAAATATTTCGACTGTGGATGCCTTGTGTTATATCCCTTTAAAAGTATACACTTCGTACATACTCTGCGAGCCACCGTGAAGTGTATGGCATTGGGCGCTAGCATTGTGCCACCTCTTAGTGTTTCTTCTGGTGCTGTTGTAGCGGCGGCGATCGTTGAATGGTCCGCCAGTTGGAAGGTTACGTCACTGTCCAGAGACGCCTATGCTGTCGAGACAGGAGATACGTCGTCAGTTGCGTGTTGCCATTCGGAGGAATTACATGAAGAGCAGTGGAACAATTATGTACTCAGGATAGGTTTGTTATGAGCAGCGTTGCTACTCATTCACCGTGTGTTGCATTTTGTCAAATCGTTAATAATGCGCAAACCATTTCAGGAGTACAATAATTAGTCGACATGCTCTTAATTTATGGACAATGTGTCCAAAATGCATCAAGAATAGCAGAGCTGTATGCAAGCGATTCCCAGGCAGATGTTGTACAACTTGTACCACCATCGTCAATACAACCAAAAGACTCCCCGACACTAATAGTTTTGCCCCCCCCCCCTTCTCCCACCATAAAAAATGAATAAAAAATAAATTAATGAAATAAATACCGGGGAAGACTGGTACCAATGGGGATACAGAAGTAGCTGTTCTTTGTCATGCTGCAATAAATCCGCATGACAGTTATCGCTAAATACAGAGAGAGAGACTGGTATCAGGCAAATAAGAGATCTGTGTATTCTTCTAGACAGAAATATCACTCACTAAATATTACTCTACATCAAGAGCTACGTGGCGTATTTTAAACGTCATTTTGATTACTTTAAAACTGAATTAATAACAGTCTTGACGGTAATAAAATATTTGTAGGCAATGGTAACCGATTTATGTCAAAATATGACCATCTTCAGACTATATTACACTAAAATATAAGTATCGAATCGATTTAGAGGGGCATTTGATGATAATAGTAAAATATAAAATACACGAAACATAAGCAAGGTTAACAGAAATTATACCCGTGAAGGGTGAATGGTGGAGGTGAACGTAGCAGGTATCGCGGATGCAGGCACGTCAACTTCTGACGATAAAAACGAGTCATTGCTTAGATAAATACAGGGTTATTACAAATGATTGAAGCGATTTCACAGCTCTACAATAACTTTATTATTTGAGATATTTTCACAATGCTTTGCACACACATACAAAAACTCAAAAAGTTTTTTTAGGCATTCACAAATGTTCGATATGTGACCCTTTAGTGATTCGGCAGACATCAAGCCGATAATCATGTTCCTCCCACACTCGGCGCAGCATGTCCCCATCAATGAGTTCGAAAGCATCGTTGATGCGAGCTCGCAGTTCTGGCACGTTTATTGGTAGAGGAGGTTTAAACACTGAATTTTTCACATAACCCCACAGAAAGATATCGCATGGGGTTAAGTCGGGAGAGCGTGGAGGCCATGACATGAATTACTGATCATGATCTCCACCACGACCGATCCATCGGTTTTCAAATCTCCTGTTTAAGAAATGCCGAACACCATGATGGAAGTGCGGTGGAGCACCATCCTGTTGAAAGATGAAGTCGGCGCTGTCGGTCTCCAGTTGTGGCATGAGCCAATTTTCCAGCATGTCCAGATACACGTGTCCTGTAACGTTTTTTTCGCAGAAGAAAAAGGGGCCGTAAACTTTAAACCGTGAGATTGCACAAAACACGTTAACTTTTGGTGAATTGCGAATTTGCTGCACGAATGCGTGAGGATTCTCTACCGCCCAGATTCGCACATTGTGTCTGTTCATTTCACCATTAAGACAAAATGTTGCTTCATCACTGAAAACAAGTTTCGCACTGAACATATCCTCTTCCATGACCTGTTGCAACCGCGCCGAAAATTCAAAGCGTTTGACTTTGTCATCGGGTGTCAGGGCTTGTAGCAATTGTAAACGGTAAGGCTTCTGCTTTAGCCTTTTCCGTAAGATTTTCCAAACCGTCGGCTGTGGTACGTTTAGCTCCCTGCTTGCTTTATTCGTCGACTTCCGCGGGCTACGCGTGAAACTTGCCCGCACGCGTTCAACCGTTTCTTCGCTCACTGCAGGCCGACCCGTTGATTTCCCCTTACAGAGGCATCCAGAAGCTTTAAACTGCGCATACCATCGCCGAATGGAGTTAGCAGTTGGTGGATCTTTGTTGAACTTCGTCCTGAAGTGTCGTTGCACTGTTATGACTGACTGACGTGAGTGCATTTCAAACACGACATACGCTTTCTCGGCTCCTGTCGGCATTTTGTCTCACTGCGCTCTCGAGCGCTCTGGCGGCAGAAACCTGAAGTGCGGCTTCAGCCGAACAAAACTTTATGAGTTTTTCTACGTATCTTTAGTGTGTCGTGACCGTATGTCAATGAATGGAGCTACAGTGAATTTATGAAATCGCTTCAATCATTTGTAATAGCCCTGTACATGACGCTCCACACACACCGCACACCTTATCACACAGAGGTCATTGGATACCTCCTAATGCCGTGTAGGACTTTCTTTTGACGGGCGTAGTGCAGAATTTCGATTGTCATGGACTCAGAATGCCATTGAAACTCCCATCGCAGAAATATTGAGCCATGCTGCCTCAATAGCCGTCCAAGCGAAAGGGTTGCCGGTGCAGGATTTTGTACCATGAACGTAAGGTGTGATTCATGTAGGGCGATCTGGGTATCCAGAATATTCTTCAAACCAATCGCGAGCAATTGTGGCCCCATGATACGGCGCATTGTTATAGGCCTACATAAAAACGTGTAGTCCGAGAATGGCTGCAGATGGTCTCCATGTAGCCGGACATAAACGTTTCCAGTCAATGATCGGTTCATCTGGACAAAAGGACCCAGTCCATTCCATGTAGACACAGCCATCGCCTGTGTTGGGCCACCGCCAGCTTGCACAGATCCTCCATGACATCTTGGGTCTACGGCTTCGTGGGATCTGGGCTACACACGAACCATACCATCATATTTTACAAATTAAATCGGAATTCATATGATCCCGCCACGATTTTTCAGTCGTCTAGGGTCCAACCGATATGTTCAAGAGCCCAGCCGAGGCGCTGAAGCCGATGTCGTGCTGTTACCAGACTGTCGCCATTGTCCATTAACGCTAAATGTCGCCGAACTGTCCTAACGGATAAGTTCGTCGTATATCCCGTATTGATTTCTGCTGTTCATCTACATCTACATGATTACTCTGCATTCACATTTAAGTGCTTGGCAGAGGGTTCATCGAACCACAATCATACTATCTCTCTACCACTCCACTCCCGAAGAGCGCGCGGAAAAAACGAACACCTAAACCCTTCTGTTCGAGCTCTGATGTCTCTTATTTTATTTTGATGATCATTCCTACCTGTGTAGGTTGGACTCAACAAAATATTTTCGCATTCGGAAGCGAAAGTTGGTTACTGAAATTTCGTAAATAGATCTCGCCGCGACGAAAAACGTCTTTGCTTTAATGAATTCCATCCCAACTCGCGTATCATATCTGCCACACTCTCTCCCCTGTTACGTGATAATACAAAAAGAGATGCCTTTTTTTGCACCCTTTCGATGTCCTCCGTCAATCCCACCTGGTAAGGATCCCACACCGCGCAACAATATTCTAACAGAGGACGAACGAGTGTAGTGTAAGCTGTCTCTTTAGTGGAGTTGTTGCATCTTCTAAGTGTCCTGCCAATGAAACGCAACCTTTGGCTCGCCTTCCCCACAGTATTATCTATGTGGTCTTTCCAACTGAAGTTGTTCGTAATTTTAACACCCAGGCACTTAGTTGAATTGACAGCCTTGAGAACTGTACTATTTATCGAGTGATCGAATTCCAACGGATTTCTGTTGGAACTCATGTGGATCACCTCACACTTTTCGTTGTTTAGCGTCAACTGCCACCTGCCACACCATACAGCAATCTTTTCTAAATCGCTTTGCAACTGATACTGGTCTTCGAATGACGTTCTTAGACGGTAAATTACAGCATCATCTGCGAACAACCTAAGAGAACTGCTCAGATTGTCACCCAGGTCATTTATATAGATCAGGAACAGCAGAGGTCCCAGGATGCTTCCCTGGGGAACACCTGATATCACTTCAGTTTTACTCGATGATTTGCCGTCTATTACTACGAACTGCGACCTTCCTGACAGGAAATCACGAATCCAGTCGCACAACTGAGACGATACCCCGTAGGCGCGCAGCTTGATTAGAAGTCGCTTGTGAGGAACGGTGTCAAAAGCTTTCCGGAAAACTAGAAATACGGAATCAACTTGAGATCCCCTGTCGATAGCGGGCATTACTTCGTGCGAATAAAGAGCTAGCTGCGTTGCACAATAACGATGTTTTCTGAAACCATGCTGATTACGTATCAATAGATCGTTCCCTTCGAGGTGATTCATAATGTTTGAATACAGTATATGCTCCAAAACCCTACTGCAAACCGACGTCAATGATATAGGTCTGTAGTTCGATGGATTACTCCTACTACCCTTCTTAAACACTGGTGCGACCTGCGCAATTTTCCAATCTGTAGGTACAGATCTATCGGTGAGCGAGCGGATGTATATGAGTGCTAAGTAGGGAGCTATTGTATCAGCGTAATCTGAAAGGAACCTAATCGGTATACAATCTGTACCTGAAGACTTGCCCGTATCAAGCGATTTGAGTTGCTTCCCAACCCCTAAGGTATCTACTTCTAAGAAACTCATGCTAGCAGCTGCTGCCATCGCCCACTAACGCCAGATTTCGCCGCACTGCCTTAACGGATACTTTCGCCGCATGTTCCACATTGCTTTCCGCTGTTATTTCACTCAGTGTTACTTGTCTGTTAGCACTGAAAGCTCTACGTAAACGCCGCTGCTCTCAATCGTTAAGTGAAGGCTGTTGGCCACCGTGTTGTCCATGGTGAGAGGAGTGATGATGATGATGTTTGGTTTGTGGGGCGCTCAACTGCGTGGTTATCAGCGCCCGTACAATTATCCAATCTTTGCTCAGTCCAGTTTCGCCACTTTCCTGGATGATGATGAAATGATGAGGACAACACAAACACCCAGTCATCTCGAGGCAGGTGAAAATCCCTGACCCCGCCGGGAATCGAACCCGGGACCCCGTGCTCGGGAAGCGAGAACGCTACCGCGAGACCACGAGCGGCGGACATATGGTGAGAGGAAATGCCTGAAATTTGGTATACTCGCCACGCTCTTGTCACTGTGGATCGCACAATATTGAATTCCTTAACGATTTCCCAAATGTAATGTCCCATTCATCGAGGTACAACTACCATTCAGCGTTCAAAGTTCCTCAGTTCGTGTTGTGCGGCCACAATAACATTGAAAACTTTTCAAATGGTTCAGCTGCGCACAAATGACAGTTCCGCCAGCGCACAGCTCTCTTATACCTTGTATACGTGGTACTATCGCTATCTGTACATGAACGAATCGCTGTTCCATGACTTTTGTCACTTCAGTGTAGTATGGCTGGAAACTAATAAAGGGATTCTTTTATCACCTAGCGGCCTTCGACTCACCTCAACCAACCATCCTCCACCAAAGAACAACCATACCCTTTACAGAAAACTAACAATAAAACAAAGGTAACGAAATGAGCTCGAATTAAAACATGCGGTGCCGAGCGAATTGGATTAGGAAAGGAGACAGTAAAGGTAGTATAGGGGTTTTATTATTTGGGCAGCAAAATAAGTGACTTTACCTGAAGTACAAAGGATACAAAATGGAGACAGGCAATTGCACGTAAAGCATTTCTCAAAAAGATTGATTTTTTTAAAATATCAGATACGAATGTGAATGCTTGGAAATTCTTTATGAAGGTATTTTCAAGGAGTGTAGACTATTATGGGACTGAATCACGGACGATAAAGAGTTTAGGCACGAAGAGAGTATAAACTCATGAAGTGTGGTGCTGCATAACATTAGGTGGGTAGATCGGATAGCTAGTGGAGAGGTGATGAATCCAATCGTGCAACAAAGAACAATTCTGCGTTTTAGAAGCAGTTTCCCATTCCAATGGCAAGAGAATGCACTGAACTGCACTGAAAAATGGTATCAGTTGATGGGAGACATCCAGAGTCATCAAGGAACAGTAATTTTTTAATAGAGGGAGTCGCCGTAAGAAAAAATTGTAGACGGAGATTAATGATTCACTACAGTAAGCAGTTTTATTTCGATGTAGTTTACACACAGATGTGATGAGATTTGAGCGTGATTGAGTAGCATGGAGAGCTGCATCAAACCAGTCTTCGGACTCAAGGCAACAACAACAACAACAACAACAACAACAGCTGGGTTTTGAGTGATATTGCTGTTGGTCATGACTGGAGTTCTCAGTTTCTTTCTCTCTGCACATTAAGATATTTTGTGTAGCTGTCTCCTAGACTATGTATCTGACCGTTCAGCACACGACGTAGTTTGTCACCTCATATTAAATTAAACAAATTACGACGTCTTAAATAAACCGTTTCCTTCATACAGTGTGCGTCTTTCATAGAGACACTGTATGTGTAAAATATCAGGTGTTCCGGTTTCTACAGAAATTTCACTTATTTTTTGCTTCTTACATAAAATTGCAGAGGCAGGTTACACTCCTTCGTAGGTAATTAGTTAACGCACTTTCATACGTTACCAAACATCTGGAAGACTATTATACACTTCCCTTCCTAAACTGGTATTGTACCACATGCGCTTCTACTTATGCGTTATTGACCTTTTTATACTTCTTGTTTAAGTGATTAGTTGGCAAATTATATCCCTTACTTTTGTTGTTTTCCCTTTTCTGAGTTAATATTGGCGTCCCTTCTGCTGATCTGTAATTCGACCGGACAAATTCCACTATTCACGAAGAGTCCTTCTACCGAAGTTCCCGACTGGCATCCCAGCTCCTTATGAGGACGCTGCATCGCTTACTTCTGAAGATGTGAAAAGGTCTCACCTGCAGAAGTATCAGAGCCTACGCACTTCCACCTGTTATAATTATACGAGGGCTATTCCTTTTCTTACTTCCCCCAATCGATCAATAAATGGAAATCACAGTGAAAATCAAAAATGTCTTATTTGCAACATTTAACTACACCACTCAACTTTTGTCGTAGATTTGTACCAAATTTCCATTACCCTGGTCACAGGAGGCAACCTTCCGTGCTGCCCACGCTGTTCTATCGCTCGGGCGCGCGGGATTAGCCGAGCGGTCTGAGGCGCTGCAGTCATGGACTGTGCGGCTAGTCCCGGTGGAGGTTCGAGTCCTCCCTCGGGCATGGGTGTGTGTGTTTGTCCTTAGTATAATTTAGGTTAAGTAGTGTGTAAGCTTAGGGACTGATGACCTTAGCAGTTAAGTCCCATAAGATTTCACACACATTTGAACATTTCTATCGCTCGCTGTCTGTGCCAAAATGCTCTCTTCATAGTCAGTGCTTCGTGTGAGCAAAGAGATGAAAATCAAAGGGAGCCATGTCCTGGCTGTGTGGCGGGTGACCAAACACTTCCCAACGAAAACGCCGCAGGAGTGTCTACTGAACTGCAGTGTTCCTTCACTCTACATCTACATCTACATCTACATCCATACTCCGCAAGCCACCTGACGGTGTGTGGCGGAGGGTACCTTCAGTACCTCTATCGGTTCTCCCTTCTATTCCAGTCTCGTATTGTTCGTGGAAAGAAGGATTGTCGGTATGCCTCCGTGTGGGCTCTAATCTCTCTGATTTTATCCTCATGGTCTCTTCGCGAGATATACGTAGGAGGGAGCAATATACTGCTTGACTCTTCGGTGAAGGTATGTTCTCGAAACTTTGACAAAAGCCCGTACCGAGCTACTGAGCGTCTCTCCTGCAGAGTTTTCCACTGGAGTTCATCTATCATCTCCGTAACGCTTTCGCGGTTACTAAATGATCCTGTAACGAAGCGCGCTGCTCTCCGTTGGATCTTCTCTATATCTTCTATCAACCCTATCTGGTACGGATCCCACACTGCTGAGCAGTATTCAAGCAGTGGACGAACAAGCGTACTGTAACCTACTTCCTTTGTTTTCGGACTGCATTTCCTTAGGATTCTTCCAATGAATCTCAGTCTGGCATCTGCCCTACCGACGATCAACATTATATGATCATTCCATTTTAAATCACTCCTAATGCGAACTCTCAGATAATTTATGATATTAACTGCTTCTAGTTGCTGACCTGCTATTTTGTAGCTGCTAAACCTTCGCAGTGCAGGATTTCTTCACGTCTGCTGTCCTCAGACTCTCGTCATCTCATCACTACTTAACATCACACCTGTAACCTGCATTATCGAGGTCCATGATTCTTAACCAGGAGCGTCTATGTCACAAGCTTCAGCGTGCGACCGAGTATGGTCATGAGGAAGGATAATGCCTGACGACAATATTTGTCTTCGCTGTTCTGAATTGCCATTCGTAGGCACTTTTTTTCGAATCACCTGATCGTTGAACAAGATCATCAGTTGACACTCGCTTCCTTCCCTGAAAGCATCATGAATGTCTGTACGTCCTGCTTCAAGTGAACATATAAAACAAAAATAAATAAACCTCAGCCAATGAGCAGATCTTCATCACGGCAGTTAGATGACTTACCGTTGCTAACTATGAACTGTGACCTTTCTGAGAGGAAATCATGAACCTATTCGCACAACTGTGACAATACTCCATAGCCGCGGAATTTGATTGGAAGTGCTCATGAGAGACTGTCTCAAAAGCTATCAGCATATCTAGAAGTGTGGAGTTTACTTGAGATCCCTTGTCGACAGTACTCATTACTTCCTATGAATAAAGAACAAGTCGTGTATTGCAAAAACAATATTTTCTGACGCCATGCAGATTATGTGTGAATAAATTGTTTTCTTCGATATACGAGGTGCATTCAAGTTCTAAGACCTCCCATTTTTTTTCTAATTAACTACTCACGCGAAATCGATGAAACTGGCGTTACTTCTCGACGTAATCGCCCTGCAGACGTACACATTTTTCATAACGCTGACGCCATGATTCCATGGCAGCGGCGAAGGCTTCTTTAGGAGTCTGTTTTGACCACTGGAAAATCACTGAGGCAATAGCAGGACGGCTGGTGAATGTGCGGCCACGGACAATGTCTTTCATTGTTGGAAAAAGCCAAAAGTCACTAGGAGCCTAGTCAGGTGAGTAGGGAGCATGAGGAATCACTTCAATGTTGTTATCACGAAGAAACTGTTGCGTAACGTTAGCTCGATGTGCGGGTGCGTTGTCTTGGTGAAACAGCACACGCGCAGCCCTTCCCGGACGTTTTTGTTGCAGTGCAGGAAGGAATTTGTTCTTCAAAACATTTTCGTAGGATGCATCTATTACCGTAGTGCCCTTTAGAACGCAATGGGTAAGTATTACGCCCTCGCTGTCCCAGAATATGGACACCATCATTCTTTCAGCACTGGCGGTTACCCGAAATGTTTTTGGTGGCGCTGAATCTGTGTGCTTCCATTGAGCTGACTGGCGCTTTGTTTCTGGATTGAAAAATGGCATCCACGTCTCATCCACTGTCACAACCGACGAAAAGAAAGTCCCATTCGTGCTCTCGTGGCGCGTCAACATTGCTTGGCAACATGTCACACGGGCAGCAGTGTGGTCGTCCGTCAGCATTCGTGGCACCCACCTGGATTACACTTTTCGCATTTTCAGGTCGTCATGCAGGATTGTGTGCACAGAACCCACAGAAATGCCAACTCTGGAGGCAATCTGTTCAACAGTCATTCGGCGATCCCCCAAAACAATTCTCTCCACTTTCTCGATCATGTCGTCAGACTGGCTTGTGCGAGCCCGAGGTTGTTTCAGTTTGTTGTCACACGATGTTCTGCCTTCATTAACCTGTCGCACCCACGAACGCACTTTCGACACATCCATAACTCCATCACCACATGTCTCCTTCAACTGTCGATGAATTTAAATTGGTTTCACACCACGCAAATTCAGAAAACGAATGATTGCACGCTGTTCAAGTAAGGAAAACGTCGCCATTTTAAGTATTTAAAACAGTTCTCATTCTCGCTGCTGGCGGTAAAATTCCATCTGCCGTACGGTGCTGCCATCTCTGGGACGTATTGACAATGAACGCGGCCTCATTTTAAAACAATGCGCATGTTTCTATCTCTTTCTAGTCCGGAGAAAAAAAATCGGAGGCCTTAGAACTTGAATGCACCTCGTACTTCCTAGTTCCGTAACTCCAGAACCGTACTACAACCAGTGTCAATCACATGGGCCTATAATTCGGAGGACTTGTTTAGTTTCCTTTCTTTTGTATTGGTGTGCCGTGAGCTGTGCCACTTTCCAGTCTTTAAGAATGTATCTTACGTCGAGCAATTGGTTGCATATGTTTCCTATTTCATAAATATACTCTGAAAGAATCCGAACTGGTATATAGTCTGGGCCGGAAGACTTTCCTTTATCGAGTTGTTCACTATAGCCGGAGTACCCATTTTCAAATTACTCATACTGGCAGCTGTTCTTGATTCGAATTCTGAAATTTTCACTGTATCTTCTCTGGCGAAGGAATTTCCGAGAACCATGTTTAGTAACCCCACTTTAGCGCCGCTGTCGTTAATAACATTACCGATACCATCGGTGCTGACTGTTTGACTGTTTCTTATTACTGGCATGCTTAATATACGACCAGAATCTCTGTATTGTCTGTCAGATATCATATCGACACAGAATTTCGTTTTAGAAACTATTAAACGCATCTCGAATTTAGGTCCACAGCAAGTTTCGAACATTATTAAACTGTAGCCAGTCTTGGAGATTTTACACTTTTAAACCTCATAGGGGTTTTTCATTGATTCTACAATAATGTCCCGACTTCTTTTGTGTACCATGGATAACCTGAAACTTCCGTTCCTTCTCTTATTAATTTAGGTGCTATAGAGGTCTCAATTACCGTCAACACTATTTCTTTGAATCTGAGCAAAATTTTATTTAATATGTGTTTTTTAATACAGATATATATTGTGTCACTTTTCGTGGATACGGGTGTTCCCGTGTTCAGTCTAGTTACGATGATCTCGTGGTCACTAACTCCTGTATCCGTCATCACGCGCTCTATTAGCCCAGGATTATCCGTCACTAAGAGGTTATGTCATCACAACCATTCAAAGTTTGTGTAGGTCCGCAGCTAATGCTGAAAATAACTGACGGAGAAAGCGTTTACTACTATGTCGGACGATGTTTCATGTGTACCACCGACTTTAAACATGCGTATTTTGTGAATGTATCGAGGGTAAATTGAACTCTCCACCATCTATAATTATATAAGTCGGACCGGAGTACTCACGTCAAATTCATAATAGAGTAACATGAATCATTTACGAAGTGGAAAAACTTCTCCCTGTGACACAGTTTCTGGAAAAAGTCTAATTCATCATTAGGAAGCGACTACCCCCGCCCGCAAAAAAAAAAAAAAAAAAAAAGTAAACTACGAAAACATCAGAATTATTTTCGCCACATAAACGCGTATGAGACGTAATAATGACCCGAAAATATTGAAAGACCAAGAAATTTCATCCACGCCTTTAGGAAGCTGTAACATAAGAAGTTACTGAAGTACTCACGATTTTCCGTCACCACCTAGCTGTCGTATGCAGATTACCCACGCTGTCTGAGACTTTCAATAATAAATAACATGGTCTGTTCTCATTGGCCAGAGACAAACTCCCAAAAAGGAACGCTACATTTTGCACGTTTTTTCATAAATTTCAAGATACAAACATGTAAATTTCACTAAAAACGTTACTAGAACATACATGTGAGAGCACATTCCCCGAAAGACTCCAAAAAACACATATAATAACAAACAAAAGGAAAATGGCACAAATCAGAAATCATGTGTAGCTGTTAATAGCCCGAAAATGTGTAAGATTTGTTTATTCACATTGTTCAAATAGCAAAACGATGACAGCTTCCACTCTCGTAGGCATACGTTCAATTAGGTTTCTTGTGGAATGGCAGCCCATTCTTCATGGAGTGCTGCACTGATTAGAGGTATCAATGTCGGTCGGTGAGGCCTGGCACGAAGTCGCTGTTCCAAAACATCCCAAAGGTGTTCTATAGGATTCAGTCAGGACTCTGTGCAGGCCAGTCCATTACAGGTATGTTACTGTCGTGTAACCACTCCGCCACAGGTTGTTCATTATGAACAGGTGCTCGATCGTATTGAAAGATGCAGTCGCCATCCTCGAATTGCTCGTCAACATTGGGAAGCAAGAAGGTGCTTAAACATCAGTGTAGGCCTGTGCTGTGATAGTGCCACGAAAACAACAAGGGGTGCAAGCCCCTCCACGAAAAACACGACCACACCATATCACCACAGCCTCCGAATTTTACTGTTGGCACTACACACGCTGACAGATGACGTTCACCGGGCATTCGCCATACCCACATCCTGCCATCGGATAGCCATAATGTGTACCGTGATTCGTCACTGCACACATCATTTTTCCACTGTTCAGTCGTCCACTGTTTACGCTCCTTACACTAAGCGAGGTGTCGTTTAGTATTTACTGGCGTGATGTGTGGCTTATGAGCAGCCGCTCGACCATGAAGTCCAAGTGTTCTCACCTCCCGCCTAACTGTCATAGTCCTTGCAGTGGATCCTGATGCAGCTTGAAATTCCTGTGTGATGATCTGGATAGATGTCTGTGAATTACACATTACGACCTTCTTCCACAGTCGGCGTTCTCTGTCAGTCAACAGACAAGGTCGGCCTGTACGCTTTTGTGCTGTACGTGTCCCTTCACGTTTTCACTTCACTATTACATCCGAAACAGTGGACTTAGGGACGTTTAGGAGTGTGGAAATGTCGCGTACGGACGTATGACGCAAGTGACACCCAATCATCTGACCACGTTCGAAGTACGTGGGTTCCGCGGAGCGCGCCATTCTACTGTCTCTCACGATGTCTATGATATGGAGTACCTGGTAGTAAGGTGGCGGAACAATGCACCTAATATGAGAAACTTATGTTTTGGCGGTGTCCGGATACTTTTGATCACACAGTGTAGATGTGATGCGTGCGGAACGACGTTTTCCAGCGTTGTCTCCTGCTGTGTGGAAGTGGTAGTAGTGAAGGCGGCGTGGCGTGTCCACAAACGTTCAGGCACAACCATGGCATTCCTCATGATGTATAATCGGTTTGGCAACTACAACACTTACACGTCTGCTCCGCTGGATACGTTAGTTTGCGCTCACACTTGCCGCATACTACAATTCCGCCGTATGAAACTGTTACATAGGTTCATCTCACACTTTCAATGCATACACAGTGACATTAACGATCAGAATACTATACAGAAGGCACAGATTTCTTCTTTTTTTGTTGTTTTTTGTTTTTCTTTTTGCATTTGTCACACCATCTATTTAAATTTAAGACAACAATTACTCTCTTACAGTGCCTTCTGTCCGTCCGTCGACTGTCGATAATTCACCGCGCTCTTTGCCTCACACAAAAGTTTTAGGTGGATATTACATTTGTTGTAGCTATTATAAGGATTTACGTGAAATGGGAACCATGTGCACAAGAGAATAAGCTTGTTAATAATAACGAATACGTCGTGTAACAAAGTAAACGCCTGCACAATTACACGATATACTACTAAACAAACACTTGAACTTGGAAAGATATGTACCGTGTCACTGTAATGTGTAAGGGGGCAGTCAAACAAAAAGGAGAGAGATGGGAAAAACGTAAGTAAACTGCATATTATTTCAAAATGCGTTCATGGAAATTTGTTCACGGTTGTCTATGCAACCATAATGTTACCTAGGCGTGCACCTCTTCGTCCGAAGCAAATCGACGGCCACGAAAGTGTTTCTTCATGTCTCCGAAAGTATGTAAATCGCATGGGGAGAGATCGGGACTGCGTAGAGTATGTGTAAAGGCTTGCCAGGGAACCTTCTGTAGCGTTGTCGATACAACCATTGCAACATATGGAGGGGGTGCAGACAGGTATTGAACAACCAACTACTTATTCACCATTATGCCAACACCAAAGAATGGGAAGCCAAAATCACCAGGCGACTATAGATCGGATGTGAGGCTTTGGACTACATTGTTGATGCTCAGTTGACAGATTACCTTAAAACTAATAACATTCACGATAATTATCAATCAGGCTTCCGAAAACACAACAGCATAGCAGCTGAGTTAATCGAAGTAACTGACTACACAAAACATGTCTCAGACAAACGTGAAGCGACCGTCTTAATATTGTTTGATTTCAAATTTCAGCAAGGCTTTTGATGATGTTGATACAGGTATAGGCTACCATTTATGAAAATGAAACTGCTTAATTTCTCAGACAATGCCGTACTGTGGTTCGATAGCTACCTGAAAGCAAAAGGCGTCAGTGGGTCATCTATGGGTTGTAAAAGCCATCATGGAAAAGTTTCTCTGCAGCATCCCCCGGGGTTCAGTCCTCGGCCTATTGACTTTCTCGCAGTAGTGTTCAAATGGCTCAGAGCTCTATGGGTCGGACTCGCATTCGGGAGGACGACGGTTCAATCCCGCGCCCGGCCATCCTGATTTAGGTTTTCCGTGATTTCCCTAAATCACTCCAGGCAAATGCCGGGATGGTTCCTCTGAAAGGGCACGGCCGACTTCCTTCCTAATCCTTCCCTAATCCGATGAGACCGATGACCACGCTGTCTGGTCTCCTTCCCCAAACCAACCAACCAACCAACCACTATGGGTCATCAGTCCCCTAGAACTTAGAACTACTTAAACCTAACTAACCTAAGGACATCACACACATCCATGCCCAAGGCAGGATTCGAACCAGCGACCGTAGCAGTCGCATGGTTCCGGACTGAAGCGCCTAGAACCGCTCGGCCACCAGGCCATGCTAATCTGAGAATGAAATTTGTTCAGCGGACATTTTCGTGAAATAGTTCCTCTGGTATTTTTAATGGTGTCTAATTATCGATTCAGAAACCTGTAAAAGACCTCAGCATAATCTTTGATGATTATCAGTACTGGATAGAACAAACTGCTGCAGCATGTGGGAAATCTCCATGCGACCTAGGTGACCAAAAACACAGAACATTCGAAGCAGGGATGGAAATGAAGATACGAAGGCACCCACTGCAGCAGTGTTCTTGCCCTATTTTGGTGGCATGTCTCCAAGAATAGAAGGAATCCTCAAAAGGCACGATATCGTGTTTTTCTACCACCAGCAAAATTGAGGAATTTATTGTGCTCTGTGAAAGACGACCTTGGCTTTAGGAAATCCCACGCTAATGTGGAAAATCTTATATTGGGCAGACATGCCGAACCATCCAAGAACGTTGCGTCGAAGACCATCATCATACACGCCTGGGGCAGCCTTGTAAATATGCAGTAGCAGAGCATTGCCTGTTGCGCTGAACTGCCGATCCTGTCGCAGCAACTCAGCAACGATGTCTGCAGCAGGGGAAAGAAAGGCAATCTGCAAACCAACAGGCTTCACAACAGCCTAACAGTGTACCTTATATCGACGGTCCGCCGCAGATCAAATTATAAGTTCTTTTCCCAGTTACTTGAAAAATCCATAAAGAAAAACTTTCAACCTAAAAGATAAGGATAGACGCAGCAAAATTCACCAGTCCCTGTTGTAGACAAGTTTTATCGTAAAAAAATTTTTTTGACAGTTCAACAAAGTCACAGAGTTTCTATATATGCGGGCTGACACTCCTTGATATCTTTGCCAGAACAAATTGAAATTCTCCTGATTTTTCCTTAATTAATTAATTAATGTCACTAAAGAATAAATCCTGTTCTCATTCGACGAAATATTCCACTTTAAAACCGATCCTCCCGACCACAATCGCCGATAAAGTTTCAAAACGGAATCCTAACACACTTCACAGTATCGATTATTTTCAAAATATCAATACGTGTCGACCTCTCACCAATAAAACTTCAAACCAGTCAACCATTGAATATCGTCCACACTCTCGACAAAACCCTGCCAGAACCTCTTCAAAAAGTCTGAATTTTAATAAAACTTGCAAATCTCACACATAAGTAATATTTACGATGCATCTCGTAAGAACAGAGTCAACTGACTGTTCCAACTTCCAACTCGAAGTTTATTCAACAGATGATAACAAATTGACATCCACTTACAAACTTTATCATCCCACATTCAACATTGAACTCCTTTTCGTTTTATAAAAAAAAACATAAAACATATTTTAATGATTGTCAGCATGATGTTTCAACGGTTCTTCCAGTCGCCGGCCGTCGACCACGGTGCAATAGTGGTTAGCTCTCGTCGTCCGCCGCGTCTGGAGTCCCCACTGGATCATCTTGCTGCCACGCTCGACATGAAAGAAAAGAAACAAAATCTTTTTACATAACAAAAAATCTCCACCTAAGATACTGCATATATATACAGGGTATTACAAAAAGTTACGCCCAAACTTTCAGGAAACATTCCTCACACACAAAGAAAGAAAATATGTTATGTGGACATGTGTCCGGAAACGCTTACTTTCCATGTTAGAGCTCATTTTATTACTTCTCTTCAAATCACATTAATCATGGAATGGAAACACACAGCAACAGAACGTACCAGCGTGGCTTCAAACATTTTGTTACAGGAAATGTTCAAAATGTCCCCCGTTAGCGAGGATACATGCATCCACCCTCCTGCGCATGGAATCTCTGATGCGATGATGCAGCCCTGGAGAATGGCGTATTGTATCACAGCCGTCCACAATCCGAGCACGAAGAGTCTCTACATTTGGTACCGGGGTTGCGTAGACAAGAGCTTTCAAATGCCCCCGTAAATGAAAGTCAAGAGGGTTGAGGTCAGGAGAGCGTGGAGACCATGGAATTGGTCCGCCTCTACCAATCCATCGGTCACCGAATCTGTTGTTGAGAAGCGTACGAACACTTCGGCTGAAATGTACAGGAGCTCCATCGTGCATGAACCACATGTTGTGTCGTACTTGTAAAGGCACATGTTCTAGCAGCACAGGTAGAGTATCCCGTATGAAATCATGATAACGTGCTCCATTGGGCGTAGGTGGAAGAACATGGGGCCCAGACAAGACATCACCAACAATGCCTGCCCAAACGTTCACAGAAATGAGTCGCATGTCAACACAAGCACGGAAGTCAACATCACCATCCTTCAGTTGGGCCAACTAGCGGTGAATCGAGGAAGTACAGTACATACTGACGAAACTAAAATGAGCTCTAACATGGAAATTAAGCGTTTCCGGACACATGTCCACATAACATCTTTTCTTTATTTGTGTGTGAGGAATGTTTCCTGAAAGTCTGGCCGTACATTTTTGTAACACCATATATATATATATATATATATATATATATATATATATATATATATATCTTACCTGGCGTCGCTCAAGCGGTAAAGAAACGCGTTGTTTCCTGATTAGACTTTTGAAACACCACACTGTATACAGGACATCGTATCTTTTACGAAAAGACTGAGATTTTATTCCCAGCGTCATCTTTCTGGGACTGTGTTGTTAAGGATGCCATACATATCCATACGGCGGATAATCTTATCAACATTGATGCAGGTTTTCAACTAAACGTCGCCTGGGATCCAGCACTGGTTGCCATTAAATCAAAACAGGGAACGCATCAACTTCCGATTCATCATGCGACACAACGCACTACTGAGACATAATTCAGCCTTTAACCACAGGGGCGTCCGGCAGCACAGTTATTGCCCGTAGCGCACTCGCGGATGGTCTTCCTGCGGCTCCCAGCAGGGGCCACTAGGAGCGCCGGTTTCCTCCAACTACGAGCGTCTCTCCGCTGTCTCGTATTGCCTGCTCCCGACATAATAAATTTTGACGCCGCCGCGCATTTATTCTCACAAGGGAAGGCCACGACGTTTGGAACGCGGATTTACTTCAAACTTCGTACACTCGTAGTACTCCATGAGGACAACAAAATGTGTAAGCAGTAGCGCGTCCTTCTCAAGCGTTATAGAGAAAATCGCAAGATAATTTCGGTCGTCCAATATATACCTTGCGTGGTCATTTTTCCCAATGAACATTTTGTTCAGACTTACCCGTGTTCGACTTCCAAAGTATTTGTGTGATTCAAGAAGAATTGTTAAGTTTTATCAGTGTTCAGTTTCTACTCAGAGAAGAGGATTCTTTGTCTTTCTTACATCGGAGAATCGGGGTATTGAAGAAAAAAAATTGGTTAGCGTTCAAGCCCCGTAATCGTTGGGTCGCTGGATCGAGTCCCGTTCGTCAGTTTTTTTTTTCCTTCAATACTGTCATTTTCCTTACTATTTATATTACAATTGAGGTAATGGGAAAAATACGTGTAATCGGATGAACTTTTATTAAATTTACAATGTTATTTGACAGTCTACAAATTTTTATTATCACAAATAATATAATTTTTTATCGACTAGTAACTGACCAAACGCATAAAGTGATACTGAAAATGTATGCTTGTCCGTGATTCGAGAAATCCCTCATACATGGAAGGAGCACGTAGCGACTTGTTACCTCCAAGTTTATGAGCGTCACAGACGGCTTTCGAATGTATAATTAATCGTCGCTTTCGACGTGACAAATTGCAAGATGGTATTTTTCCTAAAACCATGGGAAACATAAAGTTAAATTGTACTAGCTGCACTGAATAAATGCTATGTTTCCGCGTACGCAAGGTCGTTTGAGGTTTTTCGTGAGGAAACAAACCTCGTTAACATTTTCAAAAACCTCTCTTTAAGACGATAATTTGAAAGCAAACCATACATAACGCTGCATTTCCTTAAATATCGGCACTACTAATTGATCATGCAGTATCGACTGTATTTTAATAGCGTCTGCACGAGAAGCGATTTCTCGTTCTCTTTCGATCAAATACGAACAATTTTGGAGACACGGACAAGCATACATTTTCAGTATCACTTTATGCGTTTGGTGGTTTACTAGTCGACAGTAAATTATATTATTTGTGATAGTAAAAATATGTAGACTGCCAAATAGCATTGTAAATTTAATAAAAGTTCATCCGATTACACGTATTTTTCCCATTAAATCCATTTTAATATAAAAAGTAAAGAAAATGCGTTGAAAATAAAAAAAAGTAACGAACGGGACTCGATCCAGCGACCCAATAGTTACGGGGATTAAACGCTCACCACTCGGCTGCCGGCGGTTGATGGTAAAAATGGCCACGCACAGGTATATACACTCCTGCAAATTGAAATAAGAACACCGTGAATTCATTGTCCCAGGAAGGGGAAACTTTATTGACACATTCCTGGGGTCAGATACATCACATGATTACACTGACAGAACCACAGGCACATAGACACAGGCAACAGAGCATGCACAATGTCGGCACTAGTACAGTGTATATCCACCTTTCGCAGCAATGCAGGCTGCTATTCTCCCATGGAGACGATCGTAGAGATGCTGGATGTACTCCTGTGGAACGGCTTGCCATGCCATTTCCACCTGGCGCCTCAGTTGGTCCAGCGTTCGTGCTGGACGTGCAGACCGCGTGAGACGACGCTTCATCCAGTCCCAAACATGCTCAATGGGGGACAGATCCGGAGATCTTGCTGTCCAGGGTAGTTGACTTACACCTTCTAGAGCACGTTGGGTGGCACGGGATACATGCGGACGTGCATTGTCCTGTTGGAACAGCAAGTTCCCTTGCCGGTCTAGGAATGGTAGAACGATGGGTTCGATGACGGTTTGGATGTACCGTGCACTATTCAGTGTCCCCTCGACGATCACCAGTGGTGTACGGCCAGTGTAGGAGATCGCTCCCCACACCATGGTGCCGGGTGTTGGCCCTGTGTGCCTCGGTCGTATGCAGTCCTGATTGTGGCGTTCACCTGCACGGCGCCAAACACCCATACGACCATCATTGGCACCAAGGCAGAAGCGACTCTCATCGCTGAAGACGACACGTCTCCATTCGTCCCTCCATTCACGCCTGTCGCGACACCACTGGAGGCGGGCTGCACGATGTTGGGGCGTGAGCGGAAGACGGCCTAACGGTGCGCGGGACCGTAGCCCAGCTTCATGGAGACGGTTGCGAATGGTCCTCGCCGATACCCCAGGAGCAACAGTGTCCCTAATTTGCTAAGAAGTGGCGGTGCGGTCCCCTACGGCACTGCGTAGGATCCTACGGTCTTGGCGTGCATCCGTGCGTCGCTGCGGTCCGGTCCCAGGTCGACGGGCACGTGCACCTTCCGCCGACCACTGGCGACAACATCGATGTACTGTGGAGACCTCACGCCCCACGTGTTGAGCAATTCGGCGGTACGTCCACCCGGCCTCCCGCATGCCCACTATACGCCCTCGCTCAGTCCGTCAACTGCACATACGGTTCACGTCCACGCTGTCGCGGCATGCTACCAGTGTTAAAGACTGCGATGGAGCTCCGTATGCCACGGCAAACTGGCTGACACTGACGGCGGCGGTGCACAAATGCTGCGCAGCTAGCGCCATTCGACGGCCAACACCGCGGTTCCTGGTGTGTTCGCTGTGCCGTGCGTGTGATCATTGCTTGTACAGCCCTCTCGCAGTGTCCGGAGCAAGTACGGTGTGTCTGACACACCGGTGTCAATGTGTTCTTTTTTGCATCTCCAGGAGTGTATATTGGACGACCGAAATTATCTTGCGATTTTCTCAATAATGCTTGAGAAGCACGCGCTACTGCTTACACATTTTGTTGTGCTACTGGAGTACTACGAGTGTACGAAGTTTGCAGTAAATCCGCGTTCCAAACGTCGTGGCCTTGCAGCACTGACAGCAGGAGCTGCCACCACCAAATGATGTCGACCAGTTGCATCGATGAAATATTGTGCGAGTAACAAAATGGTTCAAATGGCTCTGAGCACTATGCGACTTAACTTCTGAGGTCATCAGTCGCCTAGAACTTAGAGCTAATTAAACCTAACTAACCTAAGGGCATCACACACATCCATGCCCTAGGCAGGATTCGAACCTGCGACCGTAGCGGTCACGCGGTTCCAGACTGAAGCGCCTTTAACCGCACGGCCACACCGGCCGGCCGTGCGAGTAACACAATACGATCTGCCGCAAACCCAAGAAGTGTATCTGCAGCAGATCTATTCGGGAAAGCATGAAAAGTCACAAAATTACAGCCACCTAAACTGAAAAAAAATTAATCCCAAATTTAGTTGCGCCAAATGTTTACTTGTGTAAAGCAGTTCAATCACGGCACGCCTCAACGCAGAAAGTGGAGATCGGAGGCCTGTCTGCTCTGTGATGCATAACGGGCGGCGATTTGTGGCAGACCTGAGGACAGACCACAGTGCTGATGCAGCAACAAGACACTGGATCAAAACACTCAGCACACATTTTTGAACAAAGGCTCCACAGCAGACGACCCACACATGTTTCCATGCTGACCGAACGTTAAAGTCAATTACGACTGCAGTGGGTATGGGGTCATGAACATTGGACGACGGACCAACAGCAACTTTTCGCCTGGTCGCTTGAATCATCCAGGCGGACGACTGTTAGAAACATGCACCGCACGACAGACATAGGCCTGTGACGTCAGTACTATGAGAGCTATTCATCGTAGCTTCCATGGGATCTGTGATAGCGATCGAAGGCACCGTGACATCTGTGGACCACGTTCATCCATTAATGCTAGATGACTTCGCCACTGGTCAAGGCATCTCCCAACTGGATACCAGTGGGTGTTCCAATGCTAGAATAGTGCTATAGTGGTTCTAGTAGCATGACAGTGATCTGACGTTGATGTCTAGGACATCAAACTCTCTTTTTCTGATCTGATGAAACATATACAGGGTGGGCCAAATATCTCACGAAATAAGCGTCAAACGAAAAAAACTACAAAGAACGAAACTTGTCTAGCTTGAAAGGGGAAACCAGATGACGCTATGGTTGGCCCACTAGATGGCGCTGCCTTAGGTCAAACAGATATCAACTGCGTTTTTTTAAAAATAGGAACCCACATTTTTTACCACATATTCGTGTAGTATGTAAAGAAATATGAATGTTTAAGTTGGACCACTTTTTTCGCTTTGTGATAGATGGAAATGTAATAGTCACAAATATATGGCTCACAATTTTAGACGAACAGTTGGCAACAGGTAGGTTTTTTTAAATTAAAATACAGAACGTAGGTACGTTTGAACATCTTGTTTCGGTTGTTCCAATGTGATACAATACCTTTGTGAACTTATCATTTCTGACAACGCATGCTGTTAAGCGTGATTACCTGTAAATACCACATTAATGCAATAAATGCTCAAAATTATGTCCGTCAACCTCAATGCATTTGGCAATACGTGAAATGACGTTCCTTTCAACAGCGAGTAGTTCGCCTTCAGTAATGTTCGCACATGCACTGACAATGCGCTGACGCATGTTGTCAGGCGTTGTCGGTGGATCACGATAGCACATATCCTTCAACTTTCCCCACAAAAAGAAACCCGGGGACGTCAGATCCGGTGAACGTGCGGGCCATGGTATAGTGCTTCGACGACCAATCCACTTGTCATAAAATATGCTATTCAATACCGCTTCAACCGCAGGCGAGCTATGTGCCGAACACCCATCACGTTGTAAGTACATCGCCATTCTGTCATGCAGTGAAGCATTTTGTAGTAACATCGGTAGACATTGCGTAGGAAATCAGCATACATTGCACCATTTAGATTGCCATCGATAAAATGGGGGCCAATTATCCTTCCTCCCATAATGCCGCACCATACATTAACCCGCCAAGGTCGCTGATGTTCCACTTGTCGCAGCCATCGTGGATTTTCCGTTGCCCAATAGTGCATATTATAGCGGTTTACGTTACCGCTGCTGGTGAATGACGCTTCGTCGCTAAATAGAACGCGTGCAAAAAATCTGTTAACGTCCCGTAATTTCTCTTGTGCTCAGTGGCAGAACTCTACACGATGTTTACAGTCGTCGCCATGCAATTCCTGGTGCGTAGAAATATGGACGGGTGCAATCGATGTTGATGTAGCATTCTCAACACCGACGTTTTTGAGATTCCCGATTCTCGCGCAATTTGTCTTCTACTGATGTGCAGATTAGACGCGTCAGCAGCTGAAACACCTACTTGGGCATCATAATTTGCTGCATGTTGTGGTTGACGTTTCACAACGGGCTGAACACTTCCTGTTTCTTTAAATGACGTAACTATCCGCCGAACGGTCTGGACACTTGGATGATGTCGTCCAGGATACCGAGCACCATACATAGCGCACGCCCGTTGGGCATTTTGATCGGAATAGCCATACATCAACATGATATCCACCTTTTCCGCAATTGGTAAACGGTCCATTTTAACAAGGGTGTTGTATCACGAAGCAAATACCGTCCGCACTGGCGGAATGTTACGTGATACCACGTACTTATACGTTTGTGACTATTACAGCGCCATCTATCACAAAGCGAAAAAAGTGGTCCAACTAAAACATTCATATTTCTTTATGTACTACTCGAATATCTAATAAAAAATGGGAATTCCTATTTAAAAGAAACGCAGTTGATATCCGTTTGACCTATGGCAGCACCATCTAGCGGGCCAACCATAGCGTCATCTGGTTTCCAACCTTCAAACTAGACGAGTTTCGTTCTTT
Source organism: Schistocerca cancellata (assembly GCF_023864275.1). NCBI lineage: Eukaryota > Metazoa > Arthropoda > Insecta > Orthoptera > Acrididae > Schistocerca > Schistocerca cancellata. Next base: position 95,587,827 of record NC_064634.1, on the reverse strand, counting down.
GTAGTTTTTTCGTTTGATGCTTATTTCGTGAGTTATTGGGCCCGGTCACTATCAATGGACCACCCTGTTGAGACGCTATCTAGCACTATATCCACCCCTATAAACCACAGGTCCGTAATTTGCGGGAAATGCGTGACTTATGCATACACGCCTGGTGCTAAAAACCTCTACAAAAACACTAAGGGCTTGCAGAACTGTTACTGTATTGCGTTCAGAAGGTCGACCAACACGCAAAAAAGTACGAACATCTACTTGACAGGTGTTCGTAATGTTTTGGCTCAGTATATATTGTCATTTTTGTGTTTTTCATTATCGTCATCCTTATAATCATTATGTTACATTTTGCTCCTGTATTGTGGATGTACTAAAGATTAACGGTTGGATGTAAGAGAGGGCATGGCAGCCCCAGTCTTGCTAAATAAAATAAATACATAAATAAATTGACCTGCCTTTAGTATATGGTTTCACAGTGGGGGCTTTCAAAAAAAGAAAATGATGGTGAGTGAATGATGTGGGCCTCAACTACGTACCTTCCGACTCAATGTTGCAATATTAATAGTTCTGGCTGGTTTCGTTGTCTAGGGGCTGGGATACGTAGTCGCCGCATTACAAGCCAAATACTTCTGAGTCTACAGTATAGAATATGAATCCACACATGAATCGAATGGTCGAAAGTTTCTATCACTCGGCAATTGCGAATTATGAATGTAACATATAAATTTACAAATGAAAGATTGCAATTAAATAAAATCTGCAGGTACTATCTTAACGACTTTAAATGATGAGTACGATAGCAGAAGTACTTTTGAGAATGCGGTATATTTCTGCAAAACACTTATTGGTTTCGATGGTCCAGCAATTCAATAAAATATAAGTTGAATGAACAACAACACAGCTCGCGAGATATTCACTTCTAAATGCACACTACGTCTTCACTGTAGAATCCACGGAAATCTCACAAGTGCACAAGTCGGCACTCCAAAGTATTTCTATCTAGCGCGACCACGCGCAAAACCGCTCCACACTCTGCAAGTCCCTCTGCCGCGACCGAGCGTCCGTCGCGCCGTCACGTCCAGAACTTCCCGTGTCCTGTGTCGTACTCCAGAACTGCCCATACTCGCTTCCATTCAGTCTCCCCATTCACGAGCGCTGTGCTTGGCTAGAGCGTGTCTTCATGCCAACGCACCCACACAAACATAATAAAACACATTCGAAGTAGTGGATTTACATTTAACTTGAAATTATATAAATAGTCCTACGGCTGGACCATAAACACGCTCTAACACACGTGATTTAAAAAATGTTCAAATGTGTGTGAAATGTTATGGGACTTAAATGCTAAGGTCATCAGTCCCTAAGTTTACACACTACTGAACCTAAATTATCCTAAGGACAAAAACACACCCCCATGCCCGAGGGAGGACTCGAACCTCCGCCGGGTCAACTGCACAGTCCATGACTGCAGCGCCTGAGACCGCTCGGCTAATACCGCGCCGCTACACACTATTAAATAAATAAACAAATTAAATAAACATACATCAAAGAAAGGCCAGTAGCCTAATGTCTCTGTGCTTTACAAAACACAGTAAATATTTAACCAATTTCTTCATAAATAGTATATATCGGATATAAGCAAAGAAGTAGATGAATAAATATATTTATAAGCATGCTTATACCGTTTTTTCGTGTAACTGTGGAGTACTTATGGCCTGATCGGTAGGAATCGGCCAATTTTACCTCCAATAACTCATGTACTATTTAAGTTAAATGCCTGTAATTCATACCAATTTAGGTTTACACTAATAGCTTTCTAAAGACACGGCGATCGACGAAATCGGAAGAAGCGTTTACATTTTGGAAATTCGTAGCTGGATGTTACTTGTATAATTTACCATCACATACTAAAATTTAAACTAATAAAGATATTGAAAATCTTCTTACACCATCAGAATCGTCGTGCAAGTAATAGTAATGTACATGTTTCTTTTGGAGGTATGGCTCTGAGCACTTTGGGACTTAACATCTATGGTCATCAGTCCCCTAGAACTTAGAACTACTTACACCTAACTAACCTAAGGAGCCGGCCGAAGTGGCCGAGTGGTTAAAGGCGCTACAGTCTGGAACCGCACGATCGCTACGGTCGCAGGTTCGAATCCTGCCTCGGGCATGGATGTGTGTGATGTCCTTAGGTTAGTTAGGTTTAAGTATTTCTAAGTTCTAGGGGACTTATGACCACAGCAGTTGAGTCCCATAGTGCTCAGAACCATTTGAACCCATTTGAACTAACCTAAGGACATCACACAATACCCAGTCATCACGAGGCAGAGAAAATCCCTGACCCCGCCGGGAATCGAACCCGGGAACCCGGGTGCGGGAAGCGAGAACGCTACCGCACGACCACGAGCTGCGGACTTTTGGAGGTATCATGATTCATCCGGCTACTATTAATTTCTGTACGAACTGTGAAATGTCTGCCATTAAGGTTTCACAAAGTCGACCATCTTTGCCACTACCGGCATAGACATCTACTTCATGGACACAAAGCACCGTCCTCGTCACAGCCGAATTCCCAGCCACGCGGCTGGACCATGAGCTGGGGCTACCCCTCTCGTCCGGCTAACGTTTGTTGCTGAGTCCCGGCTTTGACGAGCGTCCTGTGCGGCCGCCCCAATTCCGAACATGTAATGTTTGCAGGTCGCCACAACTCGCCCGTTACCCCACAACAGGCAAACGTAGAGTACGTATTAACGATGAACACTAACCATGCAAGGATTGGGTTGCACGCCCTAGCCCACCCCTTAAGCCGTCGGCACACGGACTGTGCATCAGCACTTTGAGCGTTGAGCTCGCCGAGTTTCTGACGTCATAGCGTGGAATAGCACGCTCGGGAGTCTTTCCGAACGTGCAGAGCAATATCTGGAATGTCAGATACTCTGAGCGTGCGTCTGAGCGTTGACCAATGAGATGGCACAACGCCACCTACGTCACAAGCACGCCGTCTCCCTTCAGTACAGAGTTGTGAGGCGCCATATTGGCATTCATTTCAAGTCTGTACGTATATATGACGTTTCTGAGCACCAGCAAATTGAGAATCACTCGAAAACCCGTTGTTAACTGTGTGATTCGTTCCAATAAAATAATGAGAAACATCATATTCGTGGCAAAAGGATTATTGTAACTTGCGTATTATGAGAGTAGGCTATTTGAAGGCAGCCACACACTGATGATCCACCCAAAACGTATTGTTCTTGGTACAATTTGTTATAATTAAATTTCAATTAGTAACATATCTACGATTAAGGTTTTCAGCACGGGATAACATAATATGATAGATGTACAGGTGTGAAGTTCGTATAGTGTAATGAGTAGCGTCACTGTCCTCTGTTGAGATGGTGGTTGGGGCAGTGGTTCGCATCTTGACACTTCCAGATTTTCTTCTTAACATTCGCGTTTTTATTAGGTTCTGATACTTTATTATTAGTTTCACATAAATATACACTACAATATTTGATGTTATGTAAATATAAGTTCACCTTTTTTTGAGGGGTGACTTTGTTCGATTTGCTTAATTTACAGGACCGCTTGCGCTACTTGTATAAAGATATTTTGCTCCTTTTTCTTTCACGCTTCGTAATTCACATGTTGCAAAGATTCTGCTACTCGGTAGGAACAGTGATCAAGTTAGACTGACTCTGGTGTTTTACTAAAATGTGGGAATTATCAAATAATGTTCATCTTATGCGGAGAAGTATTCCAAATTTGTACCGCACTGTTCGTGATGGAACTTTTATAAGCCTGTCTCCTTATTGATTGGACATGGTACCTTCCTTTTCATGAACGATGGAGAAAATGAGCGTTTTAATAGAGCTTACGTGCGAATTTTACGCGCGCCCGTTGAGTAAACAGTGTGATTTACGAACTAGAAAAAAAATGGTTCAAATGGCTCCGAGCACTATGGAACTTAACTTCTGAGGTCATCAGTCCCCTAGAACTTAGAACTACTTAAACCTAACTAACCTAAGGACATCACACACATCCATGCCCGAGGCAGGATTCGAACCTGCGACCGTAGCGGACGTGCTGTTCCAGACTGTAGCGCCTAGAACTGCTAGGCCACTCCGGCCGGCACGAACTAAAAAGATCCCTCAACTGCCTCTGGAGTGCGTTCGGATCGCGTATACCACGTTGGGGCCCACGTACCATATGTACAAGTCGCATCGTTCCTGAGCGTTCAGCAGCACGTTGAACTTGGCACGCTCAATCGGCAGCACGGTCCGTGTGGCGACGGCTTTACGTGGTGGTTGACGCCGCCGGCAGCCGTGATCCAAGTGAGGCTGATGGCTGAGGGTGCGGGTTGGGGGGGGGGGGGAGGGGTCCTGTGCGCCATCCTCTTCTCTTCCTCTTCCCGCAGCTGTCAGAGCGAAGCTCCACTAGCTGGAGGATGGGATGGGATGGGATGGGATGGGGCGCTGGCAGCCATTTGTTGTTGGGTATTTTCGGGAACTCGGGCGCGCCGTGGTGGAAATAGCGATGGAGGTGGCGGAGGAGGAGGAACTCGTGGGGTTGCCGGCACAGCTGCGGGATTATGCTGGCGCGGCGTGACGCCTGCTGCACAGAGCTCCAACGGTGCAGACTCCACCGTCTTGCGGAGCTGGCGGCGCCGCGTGCAGTGTTTCTGCTGCGGCGCTCGGGCGCAGACCAGAGTCGTGGTAGCCCACTACTGGTTGCCCAGACAGAGCCAAAGGGAGCACACCGCGCGGCGGAGCACCTACTGGCAAGACAATCCAATTCACAGCAGGAGCCCCTCAGAGAAAATGTGCGAATGTAATCAGTGTTTGGTTTTGCTGATATTGTAGTTTCAGCATCATCATCATCATCATCATCATCAGCCTTCTGCTGTCTTAGTAGGTATTTTGCGTCTCCCTTTGCTGCGATACATTGCTTCGTTTTTAAAGCTGCTGTATCTGCTGCCGCCCACCATATCAACCAGATTCTGGAATCTCTTCTCCCATCGCCTCCTCTACTTTCACGTATCCCTCTTGCAGGTCCCCTCTTCTTTCTTGATATATTTCCAGTCCAGAATATTTTCCTTATTTTTACTACATCCAGTAATTGTCTTCGCTCTGTCACTCTTCTCAGCACCTCCTCATTTTTCGCCCTATCCAACCGACTTATTCTCTCTATCCTCCGTTTGACACACCTCAGCATCTCAAGGGTCTCCTGCGTTGCTAAGTCTTTCGTCCTCAGTGTCCACGTTTATGCAGCATACAACAAGACATTCGATACAAAACACTTCATTATTTTCCTCAAATTTTTGTCCTGATTTCTGCAAAAAAATTTCTTGTTGCAGAAAATTCTCCTTTTCTTACAAAATACCATTTTCGCCTTCGTTACCCTGGTTTTAATTTCTGTGCTGCACTTGCAGTCGTTTGCTACCCTTCTTTCTGGGTATTTAAAGCTGTGAACTCTCTCTAATGTTTCACCGTTCAGCATTACCTTTATCCTTTTATTTCCTACATCTACATCTACGTGATTACTCTGCTATTCACAATAAAGTGCCTGGCAGAGGGTTCAATGAGCCACCTTGAAGCTGTCTCTCTACCGTTCCACTCTCGAACGGCACGCGGAAATAACGAGCACTTAAATTTTTCTGTGCGAAAAAAATCGTGATGATCATTTCTCCCTATGTAGGTGGGTGCCAACAGAATGTTTTCGCAATCGGAGGAGAAAACTGGTGATTGAAATTTCATGAGAAGATCCCGTCGCAACGAAAAACGCCTTTGTTTTAATGATTGCTACTCCAATTCACGTATCATGTCTGTGACACTATCACCCCTATTTCGTGATAATACAAAACGAGCTGCCCTTCTTTGTACTTTTTCGATGTCATCCGTCACTCCCACCTGATGCGGATCCCACACCGTACAGCAATACTCCAGAATAGGGCAGACAAGCGTGGTGTAAGCAGTCTCTTTAGTAGACCTGCTGCACCTTCTACAGTGTTCTGCCAATGAATCGCAGTCTTTGGTTTGCTCTACCCACAATATTATCTATGTGATCGTTCCAATTTAGGTTATTTGTAATTGTAATCCCTAAGTCTTTAGTTGAATTTACAGCCCTCAGATTTGTGTGACTTATCGCGTAATCGAAATTCAGCTGATTTCTTTTAGTACTCATATGAATAACTTCACACTTTTCCTTAGTCAGGGTCAATTGCCACTTTTCGCACCATACAGATATCTTATCTAAATCATTTTGCAAGTCGTTCTGATCATCTGATGACTTTACAAGACGGTAAATGACAGCATCATTTGCAAACAATCTAAGACGGCTACTCAGATTGTCTCTTATGTCGTTAATATAGATCAGGAACAATAGAGGGCCTATAACACTTCCTTGGGGAACGCCGGATATTATTTCTGTTTTACTCGATTACTTTCCGTCTGTTACTACGAACTGTGGCCTTTCTGACAGGAAATCACGAATCCAGTCGCACAACTGAGGCGATACTCCGTAGGCACGCAGTTCGGTTAGAAGACGCTTGTCAGGAACGGTGTCGAAAGCCTCCTACTGTCCTCCTACTGTCATTACTATTGTTTTCTTTGTTTTGATTTTCCTACCATAAGTCGTTCCTTTAGCGTCAGTGGTGTCCGATATATCCTGTAATTCTTTTTCATCTGACGCTAGAAGGACCATGTCGTCTGCAAACTTCTAAGATCACATTCTTCTTCCTTCATTTTTTACCTCCTTGTCATCTATCGTGCAGCAGTCAATCATTATTTTATAAACACAGGTTGAGAAATGTAGGAGACGGGTGACAGCCTTATTGTGTAACTCCTTTTCGTAGCATACAGTTGTATCCCGCCGGTACTAAAATTTTTTGATTTAATTATAATAACCGTCTAATTCATTTCATTTTCCTGTCTGCTCTCTTTTCTTTTATTATGATTGCAAGCTTATTCTAGGCTATATTATCAAATTCCAGGTCAATAAACACGTATATAAGTCTCCCCCCCTTTCAATACTCCTCTGTCCCCAAATTCGCAAGTCTCCTGTTGCTTTTATCCTGTCAAAAATCAAGTTGATCGTCAATCAAATTGTCCTTCATTATCGTTTCCAAGCTTTTAGTAATGATTCATAATGTAAAGTCTCCTGTGTGTGAAATGAGACATTACGGTTGTCAGAAAGTTCTGTAGCTGTTCGCCACTCATATTTTGTCACACAACCGCAGTATGTTTCTTACACTTTATTGGTTCAAACATTGGTGCCTGTGAATGTGCGTCAGTTCCTTAAGTGTCGTGTGATGAACATTTTCACCTTTTATATGGTGAATTTGTACAATACCGTTTTTGGATCGCCTGATTGCTCGTTTCTGCTGCTGCTGTGTACGTTAGAGAAAGAAGTATTCTCCAGCCTGGAGGTCATTGGCCGCTCCCTCGCTAATGTCAAAGTCGTCTGTTTCCCCATGATGGTAGGTAAACTTCTAGAAGTTCTCGCAGAAACCGACAACTCACAAAAGCGCTATAAGTGGGTGTGGGAAAGAGGCAAGGAAAATGGTTAGAGTCCGTTGCTGATTGGTGCCACCTGAAGATGAAGCTTTAAGCTTAGAAACTGGTCGTGGAGTAAATTAGGAAAATGACTAACAATTGAAGCGAGTTTTTATTCTATAAATGGCTCTGAGCACTATGGGACTTAACATCTTAGGTCATCAGTCCCCTAGAACTTAGAACTACTTAAACCTAACTAACCTAAGGACATCACACACATCCATGCCCGAGGCACGATTCGAACCTGCGACCGTAGCAGTCCCGCGGTTCCGGACTGCAGCGCCTAGAACCGCATGGCCACCGCGGCCGGCCTTTTATTCTATATATGCTTCTGACTGGCAGGAAGACCTGAATGTTAAATAGTTTCTTGGAGTGGTTTCGGAGCTCGCGAAATCGAGGTGGCGGGTGTACATACGTTTTGTGCCCTGCGGGGCGGAAGTATTGTTCGTTATTGTGGATATCTGAAGTCGGGAGATGGTGATGAAACAAGTTGGTTTTGAAAACAAGTCTACAAACATCCAAAAGTGCGTTCCCATGACTTTTCTTAGGTTACTAGGTGAGTGTTGCCTTTATGTTAGCTTGTGCTCTCCACGCAGGCAGAGCCCTATATTCGTTTCCATGGGTTACTAAAGTGATGTTTTGTGTGACTTTTTCCCTTTATTTACGTTGAAGTTTATTTTTCTGTTATTATATGGAGATAATGCTCAGAAGGTCTTAGGAACCAGTAGTTGATTTCATGTTCCAAGTATCATTTTTACGATAAACCATAATGATGTGGAACGAGTCATTTTACATTCATGTAGCAAATTAGTGTGTAAATATGGCTACATGCCGAACATATATATGATTCTTTTTAATGTACAGATGAGAGTTAATAATTTTATACTCTACAATAACAGAAATTTCTTGTCGGGAACAGAAATAGCTGTCAGTTTTCAAGTTTTACTTTGCTGCCTGTCAGACATTTTGTATCGGGGGTAACTGGTCAAAAGTTTTACTTGCAGCGTTCATTGTGCACCCTTTTTCATGCTGAAGATAGCCTTATGTGGAACAACGAACGTCGTTTTTCTTCTGGTGTTGTAATTATGTACATCATTGTTCCTTTTTAACTGCAGAGGACTACTGGCAACAAACTTCATGAGGGAGTACACACACAGTCAAGTGACAAAATCCATGGGAAAGCTGTAAGCATGTATTCAGATGGCGATAGTATCTCGAACACACGGTACAAAAGGGTACAGCATTGGTGAAGCTGTCATCTATACTCAGGCTGCACGACGGGAATTAAAAGACTTTGAATGAGCAATGGTACATTGGAACATTCCATTTCAGAAATCGTCAGGGAATTCAATATTCCAAGATCAATCGTGTCAAGAGCATGCTGAGAAACCCAAATTTCAGCCGTTACTTCTCGCCGCGGACAACGCAGTGGCCTTCACTTAACGACCGAGAGCAGCGGCGTTTGCCTACATTTGTCAGTGCTAACAGACTAGCAACACTGTGTACAATAACCGTAGAAATCAATTTGGGACGTAAGACGATCGTATCCGTTAGGACAGTGCGGCGAAATTTGGCGTTAATGTGCTGTGCTGTGCTGTGGCAGCAGACGACCGACGCGAGTGTCTCTGCTAACAGCAAGACAACGCCTGCCGTGCCTCTCTTGGGTTAATGACCATATCGGTTGGACCCAAGGCGAATGGAAAACCGTGGCCTGGTCAGATGAGTCCTGATTTCAGTTGCTAAGAGTTCATGGTAGGGTCCGAGTGTGGCACAGATCCCGCGATACCATGGACCCAAGTTGTCAAGAAGGCTCTGCGCAAGCTGGTGGTGACTCCATAATAGTCTGTTCTGCGTTTACATGGAACTGACAGGGTCCTCTGGTCCAACTGAACCGATCATTGACTGGAAATGGATATGTTAGGCTATTTGTAGATCATTTGCACCCATTTGAGGAGATCGTGTTCCCTAACAATGATGGATTTTTTATGAATGACAGTGCGCCATGTCGCCGAGTCTCAATTGTTCGCGATTGGTTTGAAGAACACTCTGAACATTTCCAGCTAATGATTTTGCCACCCACGTAGCCCGACATAAATCCCATAGAACATTTACGGGACGTAATCTGAAGTCATTCCTTGCACAAAATCCTGCACCGGCAACACTTTCTCAATTATGGACGGCTACAGAGGCAGCGTGACTCGATATGCTTGCAGTTGACCTCCGACTTGCTGAATCCATGCCACGCCGAGTTGCTGCACTACGCCAGACGAGAGATCAGACACGATATTAGGAGATAACTCATGACTTTTGTAACCTCAGTGTGAATATACTGTGAAGCAGTTGCCAGAGTGCCCTACAACGGATGAAACTTCCTGGCTGATTAAAACTGTGTGCTGGACCGAGACTCGAAATCGGGACCTTTGCCTTCCCCCAGGCTGTGGCAAAACCATGTCTCCGCAATATCCTTTCTTTCAGGAGTGCTAGTTCTGCAAGGTTCGCAGGAGGGCTTCTGTAAAGTTTGGAAGGTAGGAGACGAGGTACAGGCGGAAGTAAAGCTGTGAGGAGGGGGCGTGAGTCGTGCTTAGGTAGCTCCGTTGGATATTTTGTGAGCACAGGTCTGCTTTTTAAGGTAGGATACGAAACCCTCATACGGCGGAAGAGCCACTGTGTCCGCAGTGCAATGTTATAGACACAGAGGAGCATCGCCTGATATGCGGGCCTTCGGCGGACGTATGGTGTTTGGTCAAAAAAATGATCGCCTTCCTCCTTCGGGTGGGGCCGCAAACAATAGAACCACGCACACTCCTTCTCCCAGATAGGACATATTATCCCCGAACGAAGACAAACGCAGTGACTTGGATTCGAGGTTTGACTGTGCGTTATCTTTTCCGAGACGGCAGTAAGAATGTGCTTGACTTTTGGGCCTTACTACCGGAACATCACTCACAGCTTATGAGACATCCGAGACATCGAACATATTACGCAAACTTTTTAGGGAGTGCCTTGCTTGATCCCCCACCCAATTGGGGTGTCCCGGGTAGGAGAATGTAATTATTGGCTATAAGTATCAGAACAAGAAAGGACCAGGACAGTGGAGAGGATCCACAAACACACGTGAAGACGTACCCGACACCACCGCGAGGTATGACGGGATTAGCGAGGTACGCGCCTAAAAGAAGAACGTAGACCGTTATTGTTTTGTACTGACAGGAGCAGGATATTTTATTTTATTTTTTTCACTATTATGTAAAAAAAAGTCAACTTATTTACGTTTCCCAGAAAAATTTTATTTTATACAGTCATCGTCTTACATATTTAAAAAAAATGCTAGAAGCAGTTTTTGTTTGTTATTGAAAAAAAAGCGGTTAAAGGCGCTAAAAAAAGGTCAGCGTGACGGAGTGTCAATCCTCTGGGCCCGGGTTCGATTCCCGGCTTTAAAAAAAAAAAAAAAAAAAGTTGGTAGAGCACTTGCCCGTGAAAGGCAAAGGTCCCGAGTTCGAGTCTCGAACCGGCACACAGTTTTAATCTGCCACGAAGTTTCATATCAGCGCACACTCCGCTGCAGAGTGAAAATCTCATTCCGGGATTCTTAAACGGATGTCTACAATGTCATCCTGGGTGCACACCGTATATATCCTTACATACTTTGGTGAGCAATGAAGATTTTCTTCCTTAACGATAGGTTACGCCAGAACATTATAGTTCTATATACGACATTACTGAATGAAAACGTACAAAATTTGTCAACTTACTGACTTATCTCTCCCCAAGATTTGCGATGATTCTGAGTGAAAATGTGGCTGAACTAAGCTATTTTAGGAGTTCCAAAGTGTACTAAGAATTTTGAAACTTTTATCCTGCTTATTATTCCCTTAACGTGTGCTACACTTGTCGTTAGTGTAGAACCTCTAAATATCCAGAACTGAATATGTCATGTCCGTTTAAAATTGATTATTAAGAACACTGTTTACCATTTGTCATGTATCTGTGTGTGTGATTGGACTGACTACAGTGTTAGTGTCATCTCCTAAAAGAAAAAAATTCTGCTTGTTGTGCATTAGACAGAAGATCGATTACACACACAGTAAGACTCAACCTTGGGGAACTCCATACGTGATTTATACCCTATCAGAATAACGGCCATCGACTACATAGGTTGAATTACTAAGTACAACCTTCTGCAATCTTTCGGTTGGATAACACATTATCCATTAGTTGGCTGCACCATCGATCCCACAAAACCTTCTATTTTTTCTAAGGTAATACTGCGACTCACGCAGTCAGATTCCTTACATAGGTCACAGAAAATACCAACCGGCGCTATTTTATTATTTAATGCAGTGTTCGATTTGTAATCGGTCTACATACTACATTCCAATGGTCGGAGGCCGGCCGGAGTGACCGAGCGGTTCTAGGCGATACGGGTGGAGCTATTATTTATGCAGAACATGCCAGATAGATGAATGAGACACATGCAAGCCGCGTGCAGTGGTTCGGATACTCGTCGATGTGTTCTGTTCAACCTGATGAAACACTTCCCCTTACAACACGACAGTCCGCCGGCTTCTTGGAGTGCCACAGTTTGCTCTATCGCCTGTGAATTTCCCGCTTTCCCGCAGCCGTTGTTCTACTCTGGCAAACATGAGATGAGATAGTCTACGATTGGGAAAGTACTCGTGGTGGTACACTCATTGAAGTTCTCTTCCATTACGGCGAGCTCCACCGTAAATTAACAACGTATCTGGTGTACTCTGCGAACCCGTACTCACACAACTGACGCATCACCAGGGAACAAGGCAGATGGAAACAGAGGACGTCACGTGACATCACGTCATCGTACCATTCACGAATGTGGGTAGCCTACTATTACAGGTGAACTGCGTAAAAAACGTCTAGCACGACTGAGTAGCTTTTGTTTTTCTTGGAACGTACAGAACGAGGGGGAGGAGGAGGAGATTACTGTTCAACGTCCCGTCGACAACTACGTCATTAGAGACGGACCACAAGCTCGATTAGGGAAGGATGGGGAAGGAAATCCGCCGTGCCTTTTCGAAGGAACCATCCCGGAATTTGCATGCAGCGATCTAAGGAAGCTGCGGAAAACCTAAATCAGGGTGGCCAAACGCAGATTTGAACCGTCGTCCTCCAGAATGCGAGTCCAGTGTGCTAACCACTGCTTCACCTCGTTCGGTGCTTTCCAGACCTGAGTTCCTCCGTAAAACTCGATCTACTGAGTCGCCTCTACATCCTCTAGAAGTGTGTAACATAACTTGTGAAACATACTGTATATGTCATCTTTCTTTTTTTTCTGAGTACTCCTAGCTTCAACTATGGTTGTGTTTTAAAGATTGCGCCCAGTTTTTGTTTTTGTTTCAGAAAACATATGCTTCAAACAAATAACGTAATTTCAGAGTTGAGTGTGCGGAACTATACCTTTAAAAACTTAAAATTTCGTTTTAGACTTTAAGACACACCACAAAAAGTCGAATCGATTATGCTACGCTTGAGCTGTGGCGGCTCATATCGATAGTGCCACTCTGGTGGTTTATCTTTCCTGCCACGGTCAGGGCGGTAAGCAGCGGCCTCTGGGGCCTGCGCGAGGAGTAACGAGGCGAGGTCCTGTGCGGGGTGTGTTCCGGGACGTGGGGGAAGACGGTTGTCGGGTTGACGCAGCGAGTGTGGGACCGGACCTATCGCATGTAGATGTACAAGTTGGCTCTGAACGGAAGGCGCCGTAGCAAGCAGCGGGAAGCGGGCGTCCTGTACTTCGTGTGAAGGAGTAAAGATTTTTGCATTGGATGTCCCAGTGGTTCCCGAGAGTTGCGGTGGCTGCTTTCGGAGAAGAGAATTGGTAAGAGCTTGTGTCTACGCTCTTTTCCGTGCGATGTTGCTGCCTGCCGTTATAAACGGGTGAAAATCAGGCGCTTGTATTGGCTATACGGGAACTAGTGATGTAAAATTACATTTGTGATTGAGTCTCACTTGTACTGTGACAATTTAGAGGCGAAAACTGTGTTGGTTTCATTAGCTCTGGTTCTTTGCTGAGCAACTAAGGGAGTCAGTTATTTGGGATAACTGAGGGAGCACCATCATGTTGGTCTAAGTGATACGTTCTCCACGTTTTGTCTATGGCTTTGCGGATCGAAATCGTGGGGGAGTACACATGTGAGTAATTTGCTATTGTATTGATGCTTATGTTGTACAGACTGTTCTCTGGTGTGTTAAATCACACGCTGATTTGTAGCCAATCTAAGCAGAAGTTACCATTGCTACTTGCTTATGTGCTACTGTCCTTATGATTGGTGTTGTTTGTCTTTTGATTGTGGGCGTGCTCACGTTAAAAAAAAAAAAAAAATACGGCTACTATAAGGGTTGTCTAGCAAGGAAATCGCTTAAGCTTTTATCATATGCTGGTCTGTTTGCCTATCACATTGGCTTTCTATGCAGTAACTGAAGGAATGTGTATGGTGGTTCAAGATTGTAGGCTGACTAGTATTTGAACTGGTGTTGAGGTTAAGGGCGAGATCAGCATCCTCCAAACCCACACGTGGTTAAATGCTCCGCTATTGGGGAGCCGGCTCTCTGTTCTTGGACATTGTAAGGATACGTGATGAGTGCATCGCTGTAGTTTTTCGCGTGCTAAATTGCGGGGTGTCGGTGTCGTCCTAGGCTAGACTTACGATGTAATGTTGAAAGGGAATTAACTGTACCAAACTGAAGAGAGCTTTTAGTTTGTTTTAGGTCTGTACATGGAATGATGTTGATATTTTGTCGATTGCGGCAATAACTTCCTGTGTGGGGAGATCCTCTGAGGGGCTTGTATTGTACTTTTGCAGTGCAGTCCATCTGAAATGTGCTGCTTAAAACTTGACTGCAGCTCTCTCATGTTATATATTACTGTTTAATCTTAAATTTCTTGGATGTAATATGGTTGTTGAGGATTATGTAATTAATTTTGATCGCTGGTTCCTTAAAGGAAGTATTTCGTTTTAAAATATGTGCTCGGTCAGAGCCTATTTAAATATGATCTTAACTCATCATTCAAATTTTCTAGTCTTGGTTTCTTAAAAGGCTTTCAGTTAACCGATTGCTATTTGCCTGTTTAAAAGTTTGAGTGACTTACAGGAAAAGAATATTTTGTAATTTGTACCGATTGTTCCTTCTGGGTAATACCTGACTTATGTGTTAAATAAATGAGTGTCTAATCAATGGTGATGCACTGTTCTATTGCTAGCCTACCCCTTCCACTCCACAGCCTATTGAGCTGCTTTGTGTCGAAATTGTGTTCAGAACACCCCTCTGACCTGACACCTCAACGCTGAAGTAAAAGTTCCACAAGTACGACCACCCTCCTATTTGAAATTTCTTGTTTGTCCTTCATTTTCATTGGTAATGATGAAAATCTGTATTCCATGGGCTGTAGTATCGGTCCTGGTACAGATAAACCATCCAAGTGTCGTCTCTGATAGCAGTTGGGCTTAAAAATTCATTACCTTCATTCCTATGTCGCAAAGGAAATTCAGAACACTGGATTTGTTTTGCGCACCTCTATGGTGGTGATGACGTCAAAACCGACGTACATCAGTGGTTCACATGAGAGGTAGCAGATGCTTATGAGAATGGAAATTGGACGTTGGTTGTTCGTCATAAGCGCCTTAACAGCCGTGAAAATTATGATGAGAAGTATATGATCGCTTAGGATTTTATGTAATAATGAAAATGTTATAATTTATGCTCTTGTGTTTGTTTAACATAACAATGGAACTCACTTCGACAAAAAACCTCGGTTTGTAATCTTCTTGTGGTCTTCATTCCGAAGCCTGGTTTGATGGCAGCTCTCCATGCTACTCTATCCTGCGCAAGCTTCTTCACCTCGAATAGCTACGGCAACCTTCAGCCTTCTGAATCTGCTTAGTCTTTCTCTACGACTTCTATCCTTACACTTCCCCCCACTTGGTGATTCCTTGATGTCGCAGAAAGTTTTCCACCAACCGATCCCTTCTTTTAGTTAAGTTGTACCATAATTTTTTTGCCTCCAAATTCTATTCAGTACCTTGTCAATAGTTACGTGATCTACCCACAGAATCTTCAGCATTCTCCTGTAGGACAACGTTTCGTAAGCTTCTATTCTCTTCTTGCTAAACAGTTTATCGGGCATTTATCACTACCATACCTGGCTACAAACGAGACAGATATCTTCAGGAAAGTCTTCCTAACACTTAAATCTGTATTCGATATTAACAAATTTCTGTTCTTCAGAACACTTTTCTTAGCATTGACAGTCTACATTTTATATCGTCTCTCTACTACGACCATATTCAGTTATTCTGTTGCCCAAATAACAAAATTCGTCTACTGCTTTTATTGTCTAGTTTCCTAACATAATTCCCTCAGCATCACCTGATTCAATTCGACTACATTCCATTTTGCTTGTTTTGCTTTTGTTGATGTTCATCTTATATCTTTCATTCAAGATGCTGTCAGTACCGTTCAGCTACTCTTCCAGTTTCTTTGCTGTGTGCGACAGAATTACAATGTCCTCGAAGAACCTCAAAATTTTTATTGCTTCCCCCTGGACTTTAATTCTTACTCCCAATTTTTCTTTAGTTTCCTTTACTGGTTTCTCATTGTTCAGATTGAGTAACATCGAGGATGTGCTGCAACCCCGTCTCGCTCCCTTCTCAACCACTGGTAAGCTTTCAAGCTCCTTGACTTATAACTGCCGTCTGGTTTCCGTACAAGCTGTAAATAGCGTTTTGCTCCCTATGTTGTACCCTTACTACCATTTCAAAGAGAATATTCCAGTCCAAATTGTGAAAAACTTTCTGTAAGTGTACAAGCGCTATAGCCGTTGTTTTGCCTTCCTTACCCTACCTTCTAGCCGGCCGGTGTGGCCGTGAGGTTCTAGGCGCTCCAGTCTGGAACCGCGCGACCGCTACGGTCGCAGGTTCGAATCCTGCCTCGGGTATGGATGTGTGTGATGTCCTTAGGTTAGTTAGGTTTAAGTAGGTCTAAGTTCTAGGGGACTGATGACCTCAGAAGTTAAGTCCCATAGTTCTCAGAGCCATTTGAACCACTTTTCAACTCGAATTACTCCAAATAACTCATACCTTTTTCTAATTAGCGCAAAGGGAGACATTCGACAATGGCGATAAAATTGTGCTCAAGCACGAGCATGGAAACCGAATCGCGAAATCTAATCACGATTGCCGAGCGGTTCTAGACGCTACAGTTTGGAACCACGCAACCGCTATGGTCGCAGGTTCTTATCCTGCCTCGGGCATGGATGTGTGTGATGTCCTTAGGTTAGTTAGGTTTAAGTAGTTCTAAGTTCTAGGGGACTGATGACCACAGATGTTAAGTCCCATAGTGCTCAGAGCCATTTGAATTTTGAGCCTACCTTCTAAGATAAGTCGTAGGGTCAGTATTGCCTCGCGTATCCCTACCATTTCTCCGGAATCCAAACTAATATTCCACGAGGTCGGCTGCTACCAGTTTTTCCATTCTTCTGTAAGGAATTCGGTTAGTATTTTGCTAGCACGACCTGTTAAACTGATAGTTCGGTCGTTTTCACACCTGTCAGCATCTGTTTGTTTGGAATTATATATATTGTCTCATACACCTTGCACACCAGATGGAAGAGTTTCGTTGTGGCTGGCTCTGCCAAGGCTATCAGTAATTCAGACAGAATGTCGTCTACTCCCAGGGGCAGGTTTCGAGTTATGTCTTTCAGTGCTCTGTCAATTTCTTCTCACAGCATCACCCACCCATCACATCTTGTTCTACGTCGCCTTCCATTCCCTTGATATTGTCTTCAAGTTGAAGTCCCTTGTATAAAACCTCTATAGGGTCTAGCGAGAAAGTAGAAAATAATTACGAAATAGAAAAGATTTACATGCCATAAGTCTCGGCTTTGTTATTACATCTAATTCCATTCCTTAACACTTCCAAGGCGGGTCTTCTTATTATCTTTGCCATCTCTGACCTCCAGTTAACCCTTTCGTGAGCCGTGGGAAACATGCTTCCCATTACAATGAACTCGTTCCTAGTCCCGTGGGATTCACAGTTCCCATCTCTGTACGGTACCATCACCTAGTGAACAGTATAGGATACTACTTTCAAACGGAAGTTCCCGCCGTTTCTGCTGTACCTTCGCGCAGAGGCATTGTATAGCTGAGTGTTGATCTGTAGAGGAGCCTTTCAGTGCTGTTTGCTTGACATTTTGTGATTTTTTCCTCAAAGCTATAGTATTTACCCAAATTGATGGAGGAAAAAAGTAAAATTAGAACGAGGAGAATTCCAGTTTGAAAAAAGAGCCATTTCTGTAGTAAAATGGATAGATAACCGTCCAGTCACTTTCCTGTCCTCAATTCATGAACCATGAGAAAAAGCCACAGTGAAAAGGAAAAACAAGGATGGTACTAGTACAGAGATTTCTTGTCCTGAAGTTGTGGCAGAATACAACAAAATAATGGGTTGTGTCGATAAGTTTGATCAATTACGAGAAAGGTATGCTATTGGCAGACGTTCTGTAAAATGGTGGCACAGAATATTTTATTTCCTGGTGGACGTTGCTGCAGTGAACAGTTTTATCGTGTGGAAAATAAGTAAAAGAGAAAGTAGACAGCATGATCAGCTCACATAAAGGATCCATCTAGCCAGATCCATCTAGCTCATCCCAAAAAAGGCGTGGACGAAAACCTGTCCTTCTGGCAAAAAGGGGTAAAGTACCTGAAGATTTTCGTCACGTGGCTGTAGGGGAGCATCAACCCATTTTAGGAGAAACCTACTGGACTTGCCGTCATTGTAGTACCAAAGCTGCGGAAAAGAGCACTCGCTGTGTTTGTACATATTGTCAGATACCACTTTGCATAGACCCATGTTTCAGAAAATTTCATGGCAAGTAATTGTGAACGATCATTGTAACAAGAGCAGTAAATTTATCAAATAAATATGACATGTACTGAAAAAATTGTTTTTGGTCATTTAACTCCAAGGAAGGGCAGTGGGAAGAATACTTCCCCACATTGTTGTGTGACCTCACTTTTCACAGTTGGAGCAAATTTGATATTCTGTATGATAAATATACCTATCAACTACTATCTGCTCTCCATTCATTAAAAAAAAACTGCTCAATAATTTTGCCCTCGAAAGGGTTAAAGGAGACAAGAGCTGAGGTTGTTTCATAAGTAGCAGTAAGGAAGAGGAGGAAGCGGAGAGCGCAGTGGAGGTGGGAAACGCCGGTAGGAGCGAGTAACGGTGTGGCCAAGCCATTGCCGGCTGGTTTGGAGGCGAGGCCGCAGTCGGCACGTGCTCCAGGTGGCGAAGAGGGCGGTTTTATGGGCAGCGGTCGCCGCCGCCGGGGATCAAAGTGGGGGCCGGGCGACCCGCTCTTTACGAGAGGACGTGTGTACGCGCCGCCGCGCCGGCAGCGGTGTGACAAGTGTCGCGCGTCCAACACGCTTCGTACAGCAAATCACGGTCACAAAAGTAACCGCAGGGGTGCTGCAGTGAGGAGAATCCTGTTACACCGAGCCAGTACCTTACCTTCACGCTAGGAGAAAATTAAAAATCAGCTGTGTTCTTGATTGCCAGCAATCAGAAACAAATGTAACATTTTTGTGTGACGGGTAATAGTTTCAATGCAAATGGTTTTCCCTTGACAAACAGTTTATGAAGAAAAAAAATGCAGGGTGTCCGAAAAGTCTTTCCCTGATTACATAAATTGATAACGCAGGCTAGAAGTAAGATACAAATATGAAACTGGTGTCTAATTGTTTACAAACTATCAAAGTTACACATCAGTAAACTTCCACATGAGCACCCTTGGTAGCACGTGGCACATCTAAGCGATATTCAATTTCCGTCCACACATTAGCCAACATCGCTGGAGGGATAGATTCAACGACTGTGGTTATCCATTGCCGCAGGGTTTCAAGATCTGGTACACGTGTTCGGTAGACCTCGTCCTTGACATAACCCATAAAAAGAAGTCTAATGGGGTTATGTCAGGAGAGCGTGGAGGCCAAACCGTTGGCCCATCACGACCAATCCATCGCCCAGGAAAGATCATATCGAGATAGGCACGGACGTCCAAACCTCAATGAGGCGGTTCACCGTCTTGCTGAAACAAGACATCGGGGTGATACTGAAGCAGCTGAGGAACAGCATACAGTTGCAACATGTCCAAATACACTGCAGATGTGATAGTAGCCTCAGCGAAGAAGAATAGCCCGATAATTCGATCGTGCAATAGCGCGCACCAAACATTCACCTTTGGACTGCCTCTGGTGCACTCCATGACCTCGCCAGGGGGTTGTGAACTCCAAATGCGCACATTATGGCGATTCACTACTCCACTGACAAAAAAGGTCGCTTTGTCGGAAAAGGCAATTCGTCTGAGATAACCATCATCGTCCTCAATACGTGATAGCATTTCGACCGCAAAGTCATATCGTCGTGTACTGTCATTCGGCAACAGTGGAAGTGGAAGTTTACTGATGTGGGAAAAAAACTTTGATAGTTTGTAAACAATTAGACACCTGTTTCATATTTGTATCTTACTTCTAGCCTGAGTTATCAATTTCTGTATCAGGGAAAGATTTTTCGGGCACCCTGTATAAAAAACGCTTCTCACTGTTAACCAGTGATCGATTTAATGCTGAAGATCCATCTGTTGTTACGTAAAGGAAAGTTAGATGCAGGTAAAAAATTGTTTACCTGTAAGATAATCTGAAAATTGTACTCTTCTTCGCTATGACTTTCAAGGACATAATAAATTTGTATAACTAGTTACACTGCTATGACTACAATTTTTGTTTGAATTATGGGCCTATTGAAGATATACAGCCATCATCAGGTTTTCTGCAATAGAACATCTTATAAAATTTGGTACATTTGTTGTATTGCATATGAGTTACTCACGGATAATACGATTTTACATACGTTTCCAAGTCCTGACTACCATACAATATGGTCGTTTCTGTCGCCGTCTATTTGTTACTGACATTATTTTACGTTAATGAATCAATAATAATCAGTTTTGTAGTATGTTCTGAGATTTCATTTAGTAGTGGCCAGAAATAAATCTTAGTCTGTAGATGACATTTAGTGACAGGAGTTGTGACAGATGATCAGCGATTTTGTAATATCTGTCTACTACATTCTTTCGTTTTTGTTCCAGTAATTTTATGCTGTGTGTTATGTTCTGGCATTTCATTACGAAGGGTCAGTAAAAAACTTCATTCTCAGTAGAAATTTCGTGACTCCAATTATGTCAGATGATCAGTGATATTGTATGTTTAAATCTGCTTGTTGACAATTCTATCAGAGATTTTACTCGTTTATTATGAATGCATATCTGTTCTGTTGGAGTATATAAATTTTTTCTTTGGTTGTATTATAGTTTATCCAGGATCTTGGTGGACAACGTCTTTAAAGTTTCCGATAAAATGTTTATATTTTAGGTCAATTTGTTTCTTTAGGATGTACTGTGAATATTTTCTTGTGTGCAAATGTATCTGAATTTGTTCCAATATTTTCAGTATAGGTCCTTTTGGTGTTATGTGTAAAATATCGACAGCATTTTCCAATCAGTCTGTTATGTGTAATTCATTTTTAATGTGATGGAAGAGGTGACTGGGCTGCTGCCACTTAGTCTAACATGCTCTCGATGTTTCTGCCTCTCTGTCCAATGCAGAATTTTTCGCAGTTTTGCTTTGAATTTTATATATACCCTAAGCGATCAGAAGTAACCGGACACCTGCCTGAAAATTACTTACAAGTTCGTGGTGCCCTCCATCGGTAATTCTGGAATTCAATATTATGTTGGCCCATCCTTGGCCTTGATGACAGCTTCCACTCTCGTAGGCATATGTTCAATAGGTGATGGAAGGTTTCTTGGCGAATGGCAGCCCATTCTTCACGGACTGCTGCACTGAAAAGATGTATCGATGTCGGTCGGTGAGGTCTGGCACTAAGTCGGCGTTCCAAAACATCCCAAAGGGGCTCTATAGCATTCAGGTCAGGACTCTGTAGGCCACTCCATTACAGGCATGTTATTGTCGTGTAACCACTCCGCCACAGGCCGTGCATTATGAACAGGTGATCGATCGTGTTGAAAGATGCAGTCGCCATCCCCAAATTGCTCTTCAACAGTGGGAAGCAAGAAGCTGCTTAAAACATCAATGTAGGCCTGTGCTGTGATAGTGGCACGTAAAACAGCAAGGAGTGCAAGCCCCCTCCATGAAATAGACGACCACACCATAACAGCACTGCCTCCGATTTTTACTGTTGACACTACACACGCTGGCAGATGACGTTCACCGGGCATTCGTCATACCTACACCCTGCAATCGGATTGCCACATTGTGTACCGTGAATCGTCACTCCACACAACGTTTTTCCACTGTTCAATCGTCCAATGTTTACACTTCTTACTCCAAGCGAGGCGTCATTTGGCATTTACCGGCGTGATGTATGGCTTATGAGCAGCCGTTCGACCATGAAATCCAAGTTTTCTCACCTCCCGCCTAACTGTCATAGTACTTGCAGTGGATCCTGATACAGTTTGGAATTCCTGTGTGGTGGTCTGGATAGACGTCTGCCTATTACACATTACGACCCTCTTCAACTGTCGGCGGTCTCTGTCAGCCAACAGATGAGTTCGGCCTATACGCTTTTGTACTGTACGTGTCCCTTCACGTTTCCACTTCACTATTGCATCGGAAACGTGGACATAGGGATGTCTAGGAGTGTGGAAACCTCGCGTACAGACATATGACACAAGTGACACCCAATCACCTGACCACGTTCGAAGTCCGTGAGTTTCGCAGAGAACCCATTCTGCTCTCTCATGATCTCTAATGACTACTGAGGTCGCTGATATGTAGTACCTGACAGTGGGTGGGAGCACAATGCACATAATATGAAAAACGTACGTTTTTGGGGGTGTCCGGATGGTTTTGATCACATAGTGTACCTGGGTTTGGGTATACTGGTGATTTCCCGTTGCATGACTGTATTTTTGTTTTTATGTTATAATGCTTTTGGTAAGTGAAATGTATATTGGTGTTTCTCAGCAGTGTGTTAGTTTTGTTTGATGTATTTCTCAGGTATGTGGTAGCTGTCTAAGTAATTTTCTTCTTTTTTTATATTTTCCTGATGAGTGTTATTCCTTTATGTATAGTAGGAGGTGAGAATTTTCTATATTTGTTACGTAACTCTGTGGTTATTTGTGGATTGTATTCATTCTGTTGTGCCATGTATTGCGGGGTTCTAACTTCTTTTTGTATAGCGTTTTGTTCTAGAGCCAGGTTAATCATTCTATTGATCACGATGTGAAAGCACGCGTACTATTGTAGTATCAGTTGGCAGGAATTTGCATTTATAATGTTGTCAGATGTGGTTGGCTTTCTGTATATTTCGAATTTATGACTGCTGTTACTATTACTCGTGGTCAGACCTAGGAAGTTTATTGATTTTTTGTTTCTCTTCCACAGTAAATTTCATTTTGGGGCACAAAGTGTTGACTGTTGAGTCCATGTGTTCTATGTCCTCATTCATTCCACCTATAAGCAATATTGTGTCGTCGACATAGTTGTTGTTGTTGTGGTCTTCAGTCCTGAGACTGGTTTGATGCAGCTCTCCATGCTACTCTATCCTGTGCAAGCTGCTTCATCTCCCAATACCTACTGCAACCTACATCCTTCTGAATCTGCTTGGTGTATTCATCTCTTGGTCTCCCTCTACGATTTTTACCCTCCACGATGCCCTCCAATACTAAATTGGAGATCCCTTGATGCCTCATAACATGTCCTACCAACCGATCCCTTCTTCTGTTCAAGTTGTGCCACAAACTTCTCTTCTCCCCAAACCTATTCAATACTTCCTCATTAGTTATGTGATCTACCCATCTAATCTTCAGCATTCTTCTGTAGCACCACATTTCGAAAGCTTCTATTCTCTTCTTGTCCAAACTATTTATCGTCCATGTTTCACTTCCATGCATGGCTACTCTCCATACAAATACTTTCAGAAATGACTTCCTGACACTTACATCTATACTCGATGTTAACAAATTTTTCTTCTTCAGAAACGCTTTCCTTGCCATTGCCAGTCTACATTTTATATCCTCTCTACTTCGACCATCATCAGTTATTTTGCCTCCCAAATAGCAAAACTCCTTTACTACTTTAAGTGTCTCATTTCCTAATCTAATTCCCTCAGCATCACACGACTTAATTCGACTACATTCCATTATCCTCGTTTTGCTTTTGTTGATGTTCGTCTTATATCCTCCTTTCAAGACACTATCCATTCCATTCAACTACTCTTCCAAGTCCTTTGCTGTCTCTGACAGAATTACAATGTCATCGGCGAACTTCAAAGTTTTTATTTCTTCTGAATGGATTTAAATATCTACTCCGAATTTTTCTTTTGTTTCCTTTACTGCTTGCTCAATATACAGATTCAATAACATCGGGGAGAGGCTACAACCCTGTCTTACTCCCTTCCCAGCCACTGGTTCCCTTTCATGTCCCTCGACTCTTATAACTGCCATCTGGTTTCTGTACAAATTGTAAATAGCCTTTCGCTCCCTGTATTTTACCCCTGCCACCTTTAGAATTTGAAAGAGAGTATTCCAGTCGACATTGTCAAAAGCTTTCTCGAAGTCTACAAATGCAAGAAACGTAGGTTTGCCTTTCCTTAAACTTTCTTCTAAGATAAGTCGTAAGGTCAGTATTGCCTCACGTGGTCCAGTATTTCTACGGAATCCAAACTGATCTTCCCCGAGGTCGGCTTCTACTAGTTTTTCCATTCGTCTGTAAAGAATTCGTGTTAGTATTTTGCAGCTGTGGCTTATTAAACTGATTGTTCGGTAATTTTGACATCTGTCAACACCTGCTATCTTTGGGATCGGAATTATTATATTCTTTTTGAAGTCTGAGGGTATTTTGCCTGTTTCATACATCTTGCTCACCAGATGGTAGAGTTTTGTCAGGACTGGCTCTCCCAAGGCCGTCAGTAGTTCCAATGGAATGTTGTCTACTCCGGAGGCCTTGTTTCGACTCAGGTTCTTCAGTGCTCTGTCATACTCTTCACGCAGTATCGTATTTCCCATTTCATCTTCATCTACATCCTCTTCCATTTCCATAATATTGTCCTCAAGTACATTGTAACGCCGGAAATGCATATCCTCCTATTTCCATCTATTGTACTATAATTTTTTTTCCTTGTTTTGTTACCTCAAGATATGACATTTCTGTCTCTTTATATATTGTAATTGTTTTACTGTTTGTATATATACACTCCTGGAAATGTAAAAAAGAACACATTGATACCGGTGTGTCAGACCCACCATACTTGCTCCGGACACTGCGAGAGGGCTGTACAAGCAATGATCTCACGCACGGCACAGCGGACACACCAGGAACCGCGGTGTTGGCCGTCGAATGGCGCTAGCTGCGCAGCATTTGTGCACCGCCGTCGTCAGTGTCAGCCAGTTTGCCGTGGCATACGGAGCTCCATCGCAGTCTTTAACACTGGTAGCATGCCGCGACAGCGTGGACGTGAACCGTATGTGCAGTTGACGGACTTTGAGCGAGGGCGTGTAGTGGGCATGCGGGAGGCCGGGTGGACGTACCGCCGAATTGCTCAACACGTGGGGCGTGATGTCTCCACAGTACATCGATGTTGTCGCCAGTGGTCGGCGGAAGGTGAACGTGCCCGTCGACCTGGGACCGGACCGCAGCGACGCACGGATGCACGCCAAGACCGTAGGATCCTACGCAGTGCCGTAGGGGACCGCACCGCCACTTCCCAGCAAATTAGGGACACTGTTGCTCCTGGGGTATCGGCGAGGACCATTCGCAACCGTCTCCATGAAGCTGGGATACGGTCCCGCACACCGTTAGGCCGTCTTCCGCTCACGCCCCAACATCGTGCAGCCCGCCTCCAGTGGTGTCGCGACAGGCGTGAATGGAGGGACGATTGGAGACGTGTCGTCTTCAGCGATGAGAGTCGCTTCTGCCTTGGTGCCAATGATGGTCGTATGCGTGTTTGGCGCCGTGCAGGTGAGCGCCACAATCAGGACTGCATACGACCGAGGCACACAGGGCCAACACCCGGCATCATGGTGTGGGGAGCGATCTCCTACACTGGCCGTACACCACTGGTGATCGTTGAGGGGACACTGAATAGTGCACGGTACATCCAAACCGTCATCGAACCCATCGTTCTACCATTCCTAGACCGGCAAGGGAACTTGCTGTTCCAACAGGACAATGCACGTCCGCATGTATCCCGTGCCACCCAACGTGCTCTAGAAGGTGTAAGTCAACTACCCTGGCCAGCAAGATCTCCGGATCTGTCCCCCATTGAGCATGTTTGGGACTGGATGAAGCGTCGTCTCACGCGGTCTGCACGTCCAGCACGAACGCTGGTCCAACTGAGGCGCCAGGTGGAAATGGCATGGCAAGCCGTTCCACAGGACTACATCCAGCATCTTTACGATCGTCTCCATGAGAGAATAGCAGCCTGCATTGCTGCGAAAGGTGGATATACACTGTACTAGTGCCAACATTGTGCATGCTCTGTTGCCTGTGTCTATGTGCCTGTGGTTCTGTCAGTGTGATCATGTGATGTATCTGACCCCAGGAATGTGTCAATAAAGTTTCCCCTTCTTGGTACAATGAATTCACGGTGTTCTTATTTCAATTTCCAGGAGTGTATATTTATGCATTTATGTCGATGTATAATTGGTTGTTTTGTAAATATTATTTATATTTTTACGGTGGGTCTGGTCTAGGGAAAACTATGCTATCGAACGAATACATCGGTAGGTCGTGTGGAGAACCAAAGTGTTTTGGATCTTTGGTAGTGTTAACTCTGTCGCGTGGAGCGTGGGCAGAGAGAGAGTGGCTGGAGTAGCGAGTGGAGCAGGTGTGTTGTGTGAAGCTCCCGCGAGTTGCCGCGCTTTCGGGGTTTGGCAGCATGTAATTGCGCTCGACTTGCGATGATAGTTTCTTACATGGTGTCGCGGACGGGAAGCATTAGCTGGCGCACATCAAGAGCCCGTTTCGTCTGGTGACCGTGTCGAGAAGAAGGCGCGCCAACATCCAGCTTCTGCAACAGCGACGGCCGACAATGAGTGGCTGTCGCCACTTCCTCGCGACGGCTTCAAACCTTCAATCAGCCTACAAGGAAGACTGGAAGCACGTAAAGTTTTAGAACTGTATGGCAGACCTCAGCTTTTCAAACTTTTAAAATTGTTGCATCACAAAATTACAGAAACGTAGCATGAACCTTTGTTTCTTATTGTCCCAATTGCATTACCGAGCAGGGTCCCTTCCTTTTCCGGAATGAACCCGAGTGTCGTTGAAATTCAAACGCCAGCATCAATCGATTTCATTGCTTTAATTTCAAAGTTCAGTTAAGGTATTCATAGCTGGCTACAATATTCAGATTACACACGCACAAATTAAGAGTGCGAGTTTTGTTACCAATTTTTTAGCTTACCTGTGACTGCAGCTCAGCTTGGTACGTACTAAATTTTACTACTGTTAATTGTTCAGAATCATTTAATTCAAGTTCAAAGTTAAATCCCTTATTTCTAAATTGCGTAGATTCAAGTGGCTTTTGAAATGATTGTTGAGGTAGTCCAAGACTAACCGTATTTTCCTGAATTTCGATGTGCTTCAGAAAGAAAGCTCACTATTAACTTCAGTCACTAAATTAACTTTCGATTTTCCTATTTTATTAATACTTTTGCTAAATTAAGTCAGAGTGTAACGAAATTTATTACGTGTGACAAACTTTCAGTTTTCACACTGCACGTGTCAACCTTCAGTTGCCACGCTTCTAGTGCTAATTATATGTGTAATAACCTTTCTTTTTCAGTTACTATAGTAATTGTCCTTAGGACTGGCGACCGTAATTTTCCCCAAATCTCAAATATCTAATTACCACTAGTTAGTTGTTAACGTAATGGCCACACCTTAATTTTCTTTATTAACTTTACCCCTTTTCAAAATTAATTTCCACCAGTTTCATTAGCATTTTTCCTTTCATTTAGATGTAACCCTTTCCTCCCTCGTTACCGACAAATTAACTTCGGTGACGATTGCTTTTCCCAAATTTCCATTAGGTACACGCGGTTTAATTTTTCACTGTCATTAAGGTCGATAAGTGAGGGGGAGGTTACAACATCGCCCTTATATAGACCCTCTATATACTCCTTCCACCTTTCTGCTTTCCCTTCTTTGCTTAGGACTGGGTTTCCATCTGAGCTCTTGATGTTCATACAAGTGGTTCTCTTATCTCCAAAGGTCTCTTTAATTTTCCTGTAGGCAGTATCTATCTTACCCCTAATGAGATAAGCCTCTACATCCTTACATTTGTCCTCTAGCCATCCCTGCTTAGCCATTTAGCACTTCCTGTCGATCTCATTTTTGAGACGTTTGCATTCATTTTTGCCTGCTTCATTTACTGCATTTTTATATTTTCTCCTTTCATCAATTAAATTCAATATTTCTTCTGTTACCTAAGGATTTCTACTAGCCCTCGTCTTTTTACCTACTTGATCCTCTGCTGCCTTCACTACTTCAGCCCTCAAAGCTACCCATTCTTCTTCTACTGTATTTCTTTCCCCCATTCCTGTCAATTTTTCCCTTATGCTATCCGTGAAACTCTGTACAACCTCTGGTTCTTTCAGTTTATCCAGGTCCCATCTCCTTAAATTCCCACCTTTTTGCATTTTCTTCAGTTTTAATCTACAGGTCATAACCAATAGATTGTTGTCAGAGTCCACATCTGCACCTGGAAGTGTCTTAAAATTTAAAACCTGGTTCCTAAATCTCTGTCTTATCATTATATAATCTATCTGATACCTTTTAGTATCTCCAGGGTTCTTCCATGTATGCAACCTTCTTTCATGATTCTTAAACCAAGTGTTAGCTATGATTAAGTTACGCTCTGTGCAAAATTCTACCAGGCGGCTTCCTCTTTCATTTCTTAGCCCCAATCCACATTCACCTACTACGTTTCCTTCTCTCCCTTTTCCTACTACCGAATTCCAGTCACCCATGACTATTAAATTTTCGTCACCCTTCACTATCTGAATAATTTCTTTTATTTCATCATACATTTCTTCAATTTCTTCGTCATCTGCAGAGCTAGTTGGCATATAAACTTGTACAACTGTAATAGGTGTGGGCTTCGTATCTATCTTGGCCACAATAATGTGTTCACTATGCTGTTTGTAGTAGCTTACCCGCATTCCTATTTTCCTATTCATTATTAAACCTACTCCTGCATTACCCCTATTTGATTTTGTGTTTATAACCCTGTAGTCACCTGACCAGAAGTCTTGTTCCTCCTGCCACCGAACTTCACTAATTCCCACTATATCTAACTTTAACCTATCAATTTCCCTTTTTAAATTTTCTAACCTACCTGCCCGATTAAGGGATCTGACATTCCACGCTCCGATCCGTAGAACGCCAGTTTTCTTTCTCCTGATAACGACATCCTCTTGAGTAGTCCCCGCCCGGATTTCCGAATGGGGGACTATATTACCTCCGGAATATTTTACCCAAGAGGACGCCATCATCATTTAATCATACAGTAAAGCTGCATGCCCTCGGGAAAAATTACGGCCGTAGTTTCCCCTTGCTTTCAGCCGTTCGCAGTACCAGCACAGCAAGGCCGTTTTGGTTATTGTTACAAGGCCAGATCAGTCAATCATCCAGACTGTTGCCCTTGCAACTACTGAAAAGGCTGCTACCCCTCTTCAGGAACCTTACGTTTGTCTGGCCTCTCAACAGATAGTCGACATAGCTGTAGTAATATTTTATTAATGAAAGTGTTTGTGGTTCTAAAGAATTTTTCTTCTAATGTGTTTAAGAAAATATCCTCTATTATGCCAGCAATGCTACATACCATTCCTTCTCTGTCATTTCCGTGTAAATTTTGTCAATGATGGGAATGATTAATATTCGTAAGTAACTCACATGTAATGCAACAAATGTATCAACATTTATAACATATTCTTTTACAGATAACCTGATGATGGCTTTAGGGCTGAAATAGACCTATAGTTGAAATGACAATAATATTCATACCAGAGTAACTGGTTATTATGTCCTTGAACGATATGTATTATGCAGCATGCCCAGAGGATTACAAATTCTTCACTACTAGTTACGTGGAAGTAAATCTGTCGGCACCTAGATGGCTAGTTGAAAACTAGGCTACGCCTTAAAGGTGTTTCGTTTGCGCTTGCCTTCATCCGGCCTTTGAAGTGACTTAGCCAGACAGTAATAGTGTGGCCTACAGTTCAGAATGTAATCCGAATCATTCTGCTACCTGGTCTTTTTCACATTAACAAGATGCTGCACGAGACAAACAAAGCGATGAGTTGAAAGAAAAAAAGAATCCTACGATAGACTGGGCTGTGAACGCCTGGTCTTTTGATTTGGAGCTTGACAGTAACCAACAAAGCTACCAAATAACGCTGCCAATTACGACTGGAGTACAAAAAGTTTTAATTTCTGGAGAAACTGTGCGTTTTTAAAATTTAAAATAACTAACCCTGATGCTAACGTTGTTGCTTTTAAACCACTAGTTTTGGCTTGCAGTCGGTAACATTTGTCATTTTCCCTCCAAATCGCGTTGGTGTTAGTTGTCAGTGTACATGTTTTCAAACTGTGTTTACAGTAATATTTTATGTTTCTGTGGGATACCTGAAAATCGCACTCAGTTAAAATCGCACCCAGCCAGAAATCTGTGAAATTCGCTCTCAGTTTTGCTGGAAGCTACTTGCTCAAGCGCAGACCCTACCTGCGCCCCCGGGAGTTTCGTCCACCAGAAACTATCCCCGTGCGGCACAACCTACCTGCACTCTTCAAATCCTCTTCCACTCAATTGACTGACCGCTTGGCTAGTCACAGTGTGAGTCCAACTTTCGGAGTGTTCATCTCGTTCGCCTTGTGTCTCTGTGAGCTTATACGACCGATATGGAACTATCAACAACCGCCCACGATAAACCAGGTGCCCACTAAGTTGGTTACTCGTACAGCGTAAAGAGAACCAAAGCAGATGAGACTGTGCTATGGCGCTGTTCGAAACGTAGAACAACATATTGACGAGGAATGCTTAAGACCAAAGACTGTACCGCGCTTAGTTCAAAAGAGCATCAATGTGGGGCACCGGATGACGTTCGCTTCGAAGTTAAAAAGATGTTGAATCAGGCGAAGAAGAGATCACGAAAGGAAGAGACTTCGATTTCTAAAATGTACACCGAAGAGTTAGGCGACTTGCACAATCGAGTGTATGATTTTGTTACCGAAATGCCAGAACAGCAAGCAATGAAGAGGATATTATACATGCACCGGGCCGAATCACATGGCATTCAGAAAGAGCCAGAAACACAAGAACTTGACCTTCAGAGTTACTAACCATGAATGAGGGCAGCAGTTTTCTCTTAAGTGATGACAGCTTTGGGGATAGGATCATAGTTTTTAACGGAAAAGTAGGAAGAGAGGCTCTAAAGTGTAAACAAGTCCTTTTTATGGATGGGACCTTCAAATGCTGTAGCAAGCAGTTTTTACAAAAATATACTATTCATGCAGACTTCGGAAGTTCAAAGTACGAAACAAACATCTCTCCGGTGGCCTTTGCATTCATACCAAACAAAAGAAAAGGAACATATATCCGCCTTTACCGCAATGTTGTGGATAATGTATCAGAATGCAAACCTAATAATGTCACCTTGGTTTCAAATCAGGTACGATATCTGCTCTAAAAGTTGTGATCCTGTCGGTTCAAGTGCATGGCTGCTATTTCCGTATGAAGAAATCTCTCTGCCAGAAAAGTGCAAGACTTGGGACTTACTTGCGAATACAGAGAAAACGAAGAATTAAGGCTACTAATTCGCATGTGTGCTGCTCTGGCGTTCCTTCGACCTGAAGATGTCTGTGATGGCTGGCTCGTGATACATTCACAAGCACCGGATATAGCCAAGCTTTCTCAGTTTTTCGACTGTTTTGTAGATTGATGGTTGGAAAATCACGAAAACCCGATCAGTCTTTGGAACTACCACAGACGGCGCCATCGTACCACCAACGCTGTAGAAGGATGGCACAACCTAAATTAAAGACGTGATCGAGTGTATGAAGACAGAAGCAGAGAACTCGGCATGATGTCATAATTAAGTATGGAAGGCAAACGAAAGAAAACTATTTATAGGAAACTTGATGAAAGGCTGGAAAAAATAGTAGAAAAGTATGAAGAGGATGGTGACATCAGGGCTTGTTTGAAAGCAATCTCTTATGTCCAAAAATTTAAATGAAGACATATGTCAGTGTTGGCGATATGTATGAAAATAATGACAAAATGTAAATACTAATAGTAACTTACATATTTAAAAATAAAATATTAAATTTAAAAAATTAAATATAAAAAATATAAGAAACAAAAACCTGATTTCAAACACATCTAAATGACAGTTTGCTCTTGCCATTGAGCCAGTCCAAAGCCTGGATAAAGTGTGATGGAAGTCTGCTTATTACGAAAAATCCATAGACACAACATTATCACTTCCTATAAGAAACGACGTTTCATGTATGGAGTACCATGATTAACTGTTCAAATTTTTTAGTTTTCTCTCTGACACAATCACAAAATTTTCTCGTATGGCCTGTATCGGCCAACATCGTTCATCTCCAGAAACAATCTAAAACGTATAGATAAAATGACAAACATATAATTTAAAAATCGTATCTCTTCTACTTGTCAAAAGCATACTTTAAAATAAACATAAAACTGCTCATAACTACGGATGGTATAACATGTATATGTAATGTAAAGTACATAACATGTATTATCGCATAATGTGCGACGATGAAAGCACCCTGTACAAGGGTTGCTCGAATGTAGCCCTAGGTGTGACGTGAGAAGCAGTGTACAACTAATTTCACCTATATTCGTGCCTAACCCTGGACTTTTAGTTAGTTTGACAATGTGTCTTAGATACAGTACATGTACAACATGCTGATCCATGGCTACGGACCATATTTTACATTATGTTTAAAGTATTATTTGTGAAGTAGAAGTGGTTATATCTTTAAATTCTGTGTTTGTAAATTGCTTTCTCTGTTTTCGATTGTAGTCTCTGAAGATATAGTACTGAGTAAAAACCATCTAAGAGAAAAAATGATCACTTCTCATAAGTAATGTGGCATTACGAATCTTATTCGATCATCACTAGTCCCATTCACCTGTTAACCAAGTGAGAGTATGTTTACACGGACTGTAAAAAAAATGGCTATTGCTGACAATATAGGCCGGCAGTGTTGTCTGGCAATGTCACGGCCACACGAAATACAGCCAATTGCACGGCAATATTGCCGGCCACTGTTTCCAAGCAATGTTTGCGGCGAAACATTTCCGGGCCAACGTGCCGAGCCAGACGTGTCAGGCCTCGAACTATCAACTGTCAGTTGACAGTTGATGGTTGGAGGGCTGACACGTAAGTTTCAGATTATCTGCGAATCCAGTAATGCTGGCAACTGATGAGTTATGCATGGGGAT
This sequence comes from Schistocerca cancellata, assembly GCF_023864275.1. Lineage (NCBI taxonomy): Eukaryota > Metazoa > Arthropoda > Insecta > Orthoptera > Acrididae > Schistocerca > Schistocerca cancellata. The sequence goes on along the minus strand of NC_064634.1, from coordinate 95,554,690 downwards.
CGTATCAACCTGTACCGCATCAAAACAGCCTGAAGATGACGCAATGAAGCGTCGTAACTGATAGCGACAAAATAAAATCATGAGGACGGCTGTAGGTGTTTTTGTTTTTTGTCACGAAAGACGACGTTGGTTAACTCCGAAGATCTGACGAAAACCAGTGTACCCAACTCTGCTTAGCCATTGATAGCAAACAACCTATGGTTGTAGATTTACAGCAAGATTTTGACAGTGTTGATCGGAAAATCCTTTGAAATTTGATGGTATGAGGGATGAAATATAGGAAGCGGAAATTATCTGCAACTTGTACAGAAACCTGTTTGAAGTTATACGACTAGAAGGACATGAATTGGATGCAGCAGTTGAGAAATTAGTGAGACAGGGTTGTAGTTTTCCTCAGATGTTAATTTCTGCAAGTACAAGAAACCAAAGAGAAATTTGGAAAGGCGATAACAGTTCAGGGAAAAGAAATAAAACACAGTGGTTTGCCGATGACACTGAAATTCAGAGATGGCAAAGAATTTTGCAGCGCTGACCGCTGTCAGTGGTGCGGTAGGTGTTTCAGTGAGGTTCTGGAAGGCATCGACAGGGTTGCAGCGATGTCAAAACCAATGCCGAGGCTATCTGCGCTGGATTCCTCGTTTGAGGATCCATGGCGCGCCGGCCGCTGTGACCGTGCGGTTCTAGACGCTTTAGTCTGGAACCGCGTGACCGCTACGGTCGCAGGTTCGAATCCTGCCTCGGGTATGGATGTGTGTGATCGCCTTAGGTTAGTTAGGTTTAAGTAGTTCTAAGTTCTAGGGGACTGATGACCACAGATGTTAAGTCTCGTAGTGCTCAGAGCCATTTGAACCATTTGATCCATGGCACGAGCAGTCCGATCGAGGGGGTCTTACATTCTCGATTGGGTTTTAATCTGGGAAGTTCAGTGACCAAAGGAGTACGGTAAACTCATCCTGGTATTCTTCAAATCTCACACGTAGACTGCTAGCTGTGTGGAACGCTGCATTGTCCTACTGGTATATATCATCATGCCGAGCAGGAACAAATTGCATACGGGGTTGTACGTGGATCCCAGGGACGGATGCATACTTGTGTTGGTCTACTGTGCCGTCACCCAAGCAATGCTACGAAATCATTCCTCAAAGCATAATGCTCCCTCCTCTGGCTTGAACCCTTCCGACGGTTCTTGCAGGTTGTTTGCTTTCAGACGTCTAATGCCGTGCACGCCAACGGCCATCTGTCCGATGGAGCATAAAACGCGATTCATCTGTGAAGACCACTTGTCGTCGCTCAGTGGACGTCCAGCCTTCGTCGCCGACGAACAGCAGTCGGTGTGGGTGTATGAAAGACGCGCCTGCTGCGGAGGCCCACACGCTGCCAAGTTAGTTGAACGGGCGTTGAGGAGACGCAGTTGGTAGCCCCTTGGGTCATCTGGGAGGTGAGTTCCTCGGCTCATCTGGGCGTCTATTTGCCCGTACACATCTTATCAGCCGTCGTTCGCCCCTGTCATCTAAGGCCTGTCGTGCTCCAAAATTGACTCGGCGCCGGTTTTTGGTTAGCGCCATTTTGTCATGCACAGTGTGTTTTAATCTCGGCGGCAAGCGAACAGCTTACAGAGTTAGCCGTTTCGGGAATGCTTGTCTGCTTCGATTTCAACCACGCACGCCACAAGCGGACGCTGAGTGGCGGACAGATGTTGCAGCAAGAAGACTACTAGCTGAGGCACGTCATCTTCATGTTATACTATGTCAGACGTGTATACTAAATTCCTTGAACTCTTCCTGAAGAGGATGTGAGATCAGCTGTCCATAAACAGTTTGAAAAGGCCACGCTCATTCTAATGTGGTGCTACAAAAATTTGCTGATTTATTTATATGCACCTGTCAGTTTAGTAATTGTCTGTGAACATTTTTGTAATTGTTATATTGTACAATGGGAAATGTTTCTTTGCTGATATCCGTGGATCCTAGAAGCCATTTTGAATATTTTATTCTCACAAAATGTCTGGCACATAATATGCAAGATAACAGGAAGCGTACCTTGTACCACAGACATTAGTTGCTGTACAAAGGGAGCTCCCTTGTACGCAAAAAACTAATGAGGTGACAAAAGCCACGGGATAGCGTATACAGGTGATCGCGTATACGAGGTATAGAAGAGCAGTGAATTGCCATCGCTGTCATTTGTACTCTGATGATTCACGTGAAAAGGTTTCCGACATGGTGAAACGTCCCCTTAGAAAAATTTATGAATTACTGTGCTGATAAACTTCTTACATTATTTGCTTTTCAAACAGCTGAGCAAAACCGAACGTACTCAAACATTCACTAAAGTGACACACAATATTTTTTACGCAACGCAATCTGACTTTCAAAAATCCCTACAAAAGAATGGCGCTGACTAACAATAACCTATACCTTGCACAAATCACTTACCTCACCAAAAATCTTCGTTACTCGAACTACTGCAATACAGCGAGCGCCACTACTGCCAGCTAAATAAAAGATTCAAACTACTGAAGGCACTAACTACTGATAGGCATAGTTAGCAAATGAAAGATTTTGATAGAGAACAAACAATGTATTTACCTTAATAGTGTTGAAAAATCATAATATACGTAGCAGTTCATGACATCCAGTCTTACAAATTTCAAAACTCCGCCATTTCTCTCCTCACATCCACCACTTCTGGCGGCTCACCTCCAACTGCGCAACGCTACGCGCTGTTCACATCCAGCTGCCCAACATGACAATGGCAGACAACAATGCAAACTAGCCACAGGCTGCACACAGCACAGCCAGTGATTTTCATACAGAGCGCTACGTGGCGTTAGCAATAAGACCTGCTTACAATGATTATGGCCACACGGCGGGAATTAACAGACTTTGAACGCGAAGTCGTAGTTGGAGCTAGACACATGGGACATTCCATTTCGGAAATGGTTAGGGAATTCCATATTTCGGAATCCATAGTTACAAGAGTATGCCGACTGCTTACCACGGACAACGCAGTGGTGTAAAGGCTCCTCAGAAAAAAAAAATTGTTTATTACTGAAGCTCTACAGGACCTTTATACTGAAATGTTTCCCACACCACCTTGTATTGTCTTTCTATGTATGTGAGTAACTGTATGTTCACTGTTGTGGGTAAATACATAGCGCGTAGCCCGCCGATGTGGCCGTGCGGTTCTAGGCGCTACAGTCTGGAACCGAGCGTCCGCTACGGTCGCAGGTTCGAATCCTGCCTCGGGCGTGGATGTGTGTGATGTCCTTAGGTTAGTTAGGTTTAATTAGTTCTAAGTTCTAGGCAACTGATGACCTCAGAAGTTAAGTCGCATAGTGCTCAGAGCCATTTGAACCATACCGCGTACACAGAGCGATGTGTGATACTGATACCGATTACACACTTCCGCTGTTGTAGAAATCTGCTCCAGCTGATGTAGATACCATGTTGAGCTGAAAGTGGTAACCAAAGTACGGAGAAATATTCTTCGTGGCTCTGTTGCATAGCAATCAGACTGCTTTCAGTTCGGAGAAATGTCCAGGTGCAATTGTGGATTTGAATGATCCAGGAAGTGACTTCTTTTCCGAAGAAATCATCGAACTATTTCACTAGAACTCAACTTTCCCGTCGGAACTGTTCTCAAGCTGGTATTTATTATTAAATCACAAGAGAAGTATACGCTGGTTGTAGAATAACACGTACCTTCTTAAAATGAACAATATTTTATTGTTCTATTAACTGATTTCCTTCCATGCACACATATGTTTTACAATGTGAATCAAAATCTCGCAATGGCGTCGATTTTTACATCACAAGAATGGCTCTCTTCTTGTAAAATTAACAAGAACAAAAGCTCTATATCCTAAGAATAATTATGTGAGCGCTGACCGCCACAGAGTAATAAACAATATCTTTGTCTCTCTCTCTCTCTCTCTCTCTCTCTCTCTCTCTCTCTCGCACTGTCACAGAAAGTTACGCTGCATGATACATCATATATGCCCCTCTTGTGGACGAACGTTTTTGGGCAAAAACAAACACGAGCGTTCACACAACACTATATCGGTGATTGTTTATGACGCTGTATTAATGTCCACTAGAGTATTAATGTCCACTATATTTCTTATTATATTTTGGTATTAGTGAATGACTATCTAAACGGAAATTATAGATCTGGGCGCATATACTGCTGACAAAACCTGTGCTGCTTACGCTGCATGATACATCATAGTGGGCGACGGTCCTCACTTAATGATCGAGAGAAGCGGCGTTAGTGTTGATTTGTCAGTGCTAACAGACAAGCAACACTGCGTCATATAACGGCAGAAATCAATATGGGACGTACGACGAACGTATCCGCCAGGGCAGTGAGGCGAAATGTTGCGTTAATGAGCTCTGACAGCAGACGATCGCCGCGAGTAGCTTTGCTAACAGCACGACATCGCCTACAGCGCCTCTCCAGGCCACGTGACCACATCTTTTGGATCCTAGACGACGGGAAAACCGTGGCCTGGTCAGATAAGTCTCGATTTCCCTTGGTAAGAGGTGATGGTAGTGTTCTAGTGTGACACAGACCCCACGAAGCGATGGACCCAAGTTGTGAACAGGGCACTGCGCAAGCTGGTGGTGGCTCCACAATGGTGTGGGCTGTGGTTACGTTCAATGAAATGAGTCCTCTGGTCTAGCTGAGACGATCAGACTGGAAATGGTTACGTTCGGCTACTTCGTTTACAGCCAATCAGGGACGTCATGCTACGAAACAACGATGGAATTTTTGTGGATGACGGCGCACCATATTAACGGGCTAAAATTGTCTCTATTGTTTTGAAGAACATTCTGGATAATTCGGGCGAATAGTTTGGTCACCTAGATCGCCGGGGAAGTACCCCATCGAACAAGTCGTGCACAAAATACAGCACCGACAACATTCTCGCAATTACGGACCGCTATAGCGGTAGCATGGCTCAGTATTCCTGCAGGCGACTTCCAACGACTTTTTGAATCCATGCAATGAAGAGTTGCACTACGTCCGGAAAAAGGAGGCCCGACACAATATTACGAGGTAACCGATGACTATTACCACCTCAGTGTATATCCACAACACAATTAATATTGCAACACAAAGCCGCGCGGGATTAGCCGAGCTGTTTAAGGCGCTACAGTCATGGACTGTGTGGCTGATCCCAGCGGAGGGTCGAGTCCTCCCTCAGGCTTGGGTGTGTGTGTTTGTCCTTAGGATAATTTAGGTTAGGTAGTGTGTAAGCTTAGCAGTTAAGTCCCATAAGGTTTCACTCACATTTGAACAATTTTTTTGGCAACGCAAAGCGAAACAAATAACAAGCATTTACTAAAATTATTACTACTTGCAGCCATATTTTAAAAATAATATACAGAGATACAATGAGCTTTGAATGATGAATGGTACATGGCTCTGAAATTACAGTCCTACACCCTAATAAAATTTATCATCGTGAAAGAGAACTATCTGATCCATGGAAGTTCAGTCTGGACTCCTACTACTGACTGTTTATAGTTCAGGCTACAGAATCAGGAACACTTTGACACTCGGCGTTTGCTGCCAGACGAACAGTCAGCGATAGTGGCGGCTATAATGGTAGCAAAGATGGTTCAAATGGCTCTGAGCGCTATGGAACTTAACAACGGAGGGCATCAGTCCCCTAGAACCTAGAACTACTTCAACCTAACTAACCTAAGGACATCAAACACATCCACACCCGAGGCAGGATTCGAACCTGCGACCGTAGCAGTAGCGCGGTTCCAGACTGAAGCGCCTAGAACCGCTCGGCCACACCGGCTGGCTATAATGGTAGCAGATGGAACATTTCGGTGACTAGTGTGTTACTGCAACTGTTGCAGGTGATGAACTCGCTAGCCGGCCGAAGTGGCCGTGCGGTTAAAGGCGCTGCAGTCTGGAACCGCAAGACCGCTACGGTCGCAGGTTAGAATCCTGCCTCGGGCATGGATGTTTGTGATGTCCTTAGGTTTAACTAGTTCTAAGTTCTAGGGGACTAATGACCTCAGAAGTTGAGTCCCATAGTGCTCAGAACCATTTGAACCATTTTTTTGAACTCGCTGAGTGTGGATGTGTGTGTCCTTATTTATCCATGAAGGACGGTAGAAGAAAACGTCGTTCTTCTTTTAGTAACGACAGGTGGTATAGCAAAATATGTAACAAAAAAGAGGCGAGAATTAGCAGTCAGGTAATGTACTGCTCGGACTGCAGCTTATCTAGTGACACTGGAGTTACTTGTGCTAATCTACTCTCGGTAGCTGCACCTCCGTCGAATCCGAGTGAAAAGTGGCTGTCAAAAATAGGCTATTTTAAATTATGATGCCTACACTAGGTTTGCAATCCACACACTTTAATTACGCTTACATGGTGATTAGCCTACTGTTTATGGCGTGTTCGTGATTCATATAACATAATTTATGCACAGATATGCGGTTAGCCACATACTACACTAGACTGATGTCGTATAGTACGATTGCTCGGGTGCTGTAATCTAACATAAACGCAATTATTCACAATAGTTCACGCGTGGCGAGCAAATAATTAACACAGTCACTGCATAAGGTTCTTGAATCACTGGCCTTGAGGTCTGTCATGTTAATATGAAAAATAACGTGCACAGTAAATAACTATTGGGAGTAACAACATAGTTCCCAGTTTGACCTTATTATGACGGCACATGGTCATTAGTGAATTTTGACACAGCCGACAGTGATAATTCCACATTGTCCCATTAATCGACGAAAACTGTCACTAAATAACAGAATAGCCTCCCGGGTGCGCATTTCAGATAAAACTCGGCTCACCGTACCAGTTAGGGTTTTTTGCTGACCAGCCAAGATATTTCCACCTAGTACCTTCAGATAAAACAGTAATTTCTGTAGGATTACACTGTCTAATTTGCAAAAATACTACATAGTTTTTCAGAAACAATGTTGTAGTTGAGGATGCCAATTACTCTGGAGTCAAATGAATGCAAAAGTGGCCAACATATTTTCAACATCAGCTGTATAATTTCTGCAGTCTGGAACCGCACGACCGCTACGGTCACAGGTTCGAATCCTGGCTCGGGCATGGATGTGAGTGATGTCCTTGGGTTGGTTAGGTTTAAGTAGTTCTAAGTTCTAGGGAACAGATGACCTTAGATGTTAAGCCTCATAGTGCTCAGAGCCATTTGAACCATTTGTATAAATTCTGCTGTCTCTTACATGGCTTTTTCATGTAGATAATCAGGAAATTATCAATCAGGTGTATGTTAGCACATGAAAAATCATAGCGAGGCTTTATATTACTGGTATTTGTATTTAGTACTGTTTTAGGTAACGTAAGTACACTTATGAGTTTCAGTTAAGCAAAAGTATGTAATCGATAATAAAGTTAAGTTGGCTAAGAGCTGAGTTAATATTCAAGATTTCTGGTGCTGTGCACATGCAGTGTAGATAACAAACACTACTCAAGATATTTGAAAAAAAGTAATTTCGGGGGGAAAGAAATAAAATAACAGGAGGAAAACATCCACCTGCCTAGTTACAGTGTGTGCAGTATTTCGTTTCCTACTGGGTTCGAGAGACTACTTCCGCCCTCCTCTCTTTAAAAAGGCATGACGAAAATATGTTAATTACTAGGCTGTTGGCGACTGGAAGAATAAATAGCTGACATATAACTAATCCGGTCATATAAAATACTTAGTTAAAATGACTTTTCCTTGTAGTAACAAACTAACTGACCAGTTAAACGTTCCTGAGATATGCCCACTCCCTCAGCAATGCAGCGTTCTGTCACACACCGGTCTGCCATGGTTATAACCCGGATTGCCGTGACGTTTTCCTGCGTACTGCCCTTCACCGCTCTTCCACTGCGAGGTGCACCTTGGTCAGAGGTGTTGGCTCGCTTGAATTCTGCCTCCCACTTTTTCACAGTGGGATAGGAAGGGGAATCGTCCCCTAATGTTTCAAATGGTTCAAATGGCTCTGAGCACTATGGGACTTAACATCTTAGGTCATCAGTCCCCTAGAACTTAGAACTACTTAAACCTAACTAACCTAAGGACATCACACAACACCCAGCCATCACGAGGCAGAGAAAATCCCTGACCCCGCCGATAATCGAACCCGGGAACCAGGGCGTGGGAAGCGAGAACGCTACCGCACGACCACGAGATGCGGGCCTAATGTTTGCAACATGTCAATATACACTCCTGGAAATGGAAAAAAGAACACATTGACACCGGTGTGTCAGACCCACCATACTTGCTCCGGACACTGCGAGAGGGCTGTACAAGCAATGATCTCACGCACGGCACAGCGGACACACCAGGAACCGCGGTGTTGGCCGTCGAATGGCGCTAGCTGCGCAGCATTTGTGCACCGCCGCCGTCAGTGTCAGCCAGTTTGCCGTGGCATACGGAGCTCCATCGCAGTCTTTAACACTGGTAGCATGCCGCGACAGCATGGACGTGAACCGTATGTGCAGTTGACGGACTTTGAGCGAGGGCGTATAGTGGGCATGCGGGAGGCCGGGTGGACATACCGCCGAATTGCTCAACACGTGGGGCGTGAGGTCTCCACAGTACATCGATGTTGTCGCCAGTGGTCGGCGGAAGGTGCACGTGCCCGTCGACCTGGGACCGGACCGCAGCGACGCACGGATGCACGCCAAGACCGTAGGATCCTACGCAGTGCCGTAGGGGACCGCACCGCCACTTCCCAGCAAATTAGGGACACTGTTGCTCCTGGGGTATCGGCGAGGACCATTCGCAACCGTCTCCATGAAGCTGGGCTACGGTCCCGCACACCGTTAGGCCGTCTTCCGCTCACGCCCCAACATCGTGCAGCCCGCCTCCAGTGGTGTCGCGACAGGCGTGAATGGAGGGACGAATGGAGACGTGTCGTCTTCAGCGATGAGAGTCGCTTCTGCCTTGGTGCCAATGATGATCGTATGCGCGTTTGGCGCCGTGCAGGTGAGCGCCACAATCAGGACTGCATACGACCGAGGCACACAGGGCCAACACCCGGCATCATGGTGTGGGGAGCGATCTCCTACACTGGCCGTACACCACTGGTGATCGTCGAGGGGACACTGAATAGTGCACGGTACATCCAAACCGTCATCAAACCCATCGTTCTACCATTCCTAGACCGGCAAGGGAACTTGCTGTTCCAACAGGACAATGCACGTCCGCATGTATCCCGTGCCACCCAACGTGCTCTAGAAGGTGTAAGCCAACTACCCTGGCCAGCAAGATCTCCGGATCTGTCCCCCATTGAGCATGTTTGGGACTGGATGAAGCGTCGTCTCACGCGGTCTGCACGTCCAGCACGAACGCTGGTCCAACTGAGGCGCCAGGTGGAAATGGCATGGCAAGCCGTTCCACAGGACTACATCCAGCATCTCTACGATCGTCTCCATGGGAGAATAGCAGCCTGCATTGCTGCGAAAGGTGGATATACACTGTACTAGTGCCGACATTGTGCATGCTCTGTTGCCTGTGTCTATGTGCCTGTGGTTCTGTCAGTGTGATCATGTGATGTATCTGACCCCAGGAATGTGTCAATAAAGTTTCCCCTTCCTGGGACAATGAATTCACAGTGTTCTTATTTCAATTTCCAGGAGTGTAGATTTCCTGCGCACTCATGTCGTTTTCAGCAGGTATTGCATGACATTCCGCTTGCTCTCTTCATTTAGTTTTTGAAATGTGTACAACTTAGTCACTTCAGACTCTCATATCTTAAACCAAAAAAGATGTTAAAGTAAAATTTTATAAGTAACGTAGCAAAGGAATGTATTATTTGCTAAACTGCCACGAGAAGTATTTCATGAGTCGGCCGAGAACTTCTCGTAGGCCAGTTTCAAAAATGTTAGTACTGTGAGGTAACGGGCGAATTGTGGCGCCCTGAAAATATTCAAAGTTGGCTTGGCCGCACGAGCCGATCGGCCAGCTGCGGCCCGGCAGCAAACACGTGGTGGCGAACGTTAGCTGGACGAGAGGGGTAGCCCCAGCGCATGGTTCAACCATGTTGCTGGGAATTCCGCTGTGACGAGGACGGTGCTTTGTGTCGATGAAGGAGATGTCATGCCGGGAGTGCCAAAGATGGTGGACTTTGTGAAACCTTAATGGCAGACATTTCATAGTTCGTATAGAAATTAATAGTAGCCAGATTAATTATGATACCTCAAAAATAAAAATAAATGGTTCCAATGGCTCTGAGCACTATGGGACTTAACTTCTGAGGTCATCAATGCCCTAGAACTTAGAGCTACTTAAACCTAACGAACCTAAGGACATCACGCACATCCATGCCCGAGGCAGGATTCGAACCTGAGACCGTAGCGGTCGCGCGGTTCCCGACTGTAGCGCCTAGAACCGCTCGGCCACTCAGGCCGGCTCAAAAAGAAACATGTACATTAGTATTATTTGCACGACGGTTCTGATGGTGTAATCAGGTTTTCAATATCTTTGTTAGTTTAAAGTTTAGTATCTGACGGTAATTATACAAGTAACACCCAGCAACGAATTTCCAAAATATAAACCCTTCATTCGATTTGGTCGACCGCCATGTCCTTAGAAGGCTATTAGTGTAAACCTAGATTGGTATGAATTACAGCATGTAACTTCAGTGGTACATATTGGAGCTGAAAGTGGCCGATTACTATCGATCGCGTCAGGCCATAAGTCCTCCACAGTTACACGAAGAAACGGTAGCAGCATGCTTATAAACATATTTGTTCATCTATGTCTTTGTTTATATCCGATATATATCCTATTCATGAAGAAATTGGTTAAATATTTACTGTGTTTTAGAAAGCACAGAGACATTAGGCTACTGGCCTACCTTTTGTTCTGTTCCTTTGATATATGTTTATTTAATTTGTTTATGTATCTAATAATGTGTGTTAGAGCGTGTTTATGGTCCGGCCGTGGGATTATTTATTTAATTGAAATGTAAATCTAGTATTACGTATGTACTTAAACATATTTGTGAGCGTACGTTCGCTTGGAGACGTAGAGGGAGCGGTCTAGCCAATCATAGCGCTCGTTAATGGTCAGACTGTATTGAGTAGGGGAAGGAGGATCGTTTCGAGAGATGACACGAGGTAGTTCTGGGGAGTGCGACGCGGGGACAGTCGCACAGGACGCGGAGTCGGCGGAAAGACTTGGAGAGTGGAGCAATTCGCGCGTGGTCCCGGCAGAGAGAAATTCTGTGTGCCGACTTGTGCACTCGTGAGGTTTCCGTGGCTTCTACAGTGAAGACGTAGGGCACGTTTAGAAGTGAATATCTCCCGAGCTGTGTTGTTGTTCATAACTAATTACGTGCTGTAGGATTCCATTGTACCCATGTTATTCAACATATATTTTATTTAATTGCTGGATCATCGACACCAATAAGTGAGTGAGCCTTGAGCAGCCGCTGGTGAAGTATCAGTGCAGCAGCAGTGCAGTAGCGAGTCGCATATTTAGCTTTCATATTTATTTTGTAGTTTGATTCTTAATTCCTTTCCGAGTGTTTGTGCGCTTGTATATTTAATTACATGAAATCCTTGCAGATTCTCGTGTTTGAGAGGAGTAATATTGCTTATTGATCTCACCCCTAAGGGGAAGCCCTGCTCTAGAGCAAAGGAGGCGTTCTTTTCGTGAATCGCTCCTGAGGAAGTTTAGAGAACCAGCATTTGAGGCGGACTGCAGTACAATTTTACCACCGCCAACTTACATTTCGCGGAAAGACCACAAAGCTAAGAGAGATTAGGGCTCGTAAAGAGGCATATAGGCAGTCATTCTTCCCTCGTTCTGTTTGGGAGTGGAACATGGAGAGAAGATGCTAGTTGTGGTACGAGGTACTCTCCGCCATGCACCGTGTGGTGGATTGCGGAGCATGTATGTATATATCGATGTAGATGTTTTGCAGAAATATACCGCATTCTGAAAAGTACTTCTACTATCGTATTCATCATTTAAAGTCGTTAAGATAGAACCTGCAGATTTTATTTCATTGCAATCTTTCATTTATAAATTTATATGCTACATTCATCATTCACAATTACCGAGTGATAGAAACCTTCGACTACTCGATTCATGTGTGTATTCTTATCGTATACTGCAGACTCAGCAGTATTTGGCCTGTAATGCGGCTACTACATATCCCAGCCCCTAGACAACGAAACCAGCCAAAACTTTTAATTTCGCAACCTTGAGTCGGAGGGTGCATAGTTATTTGAAAGCCCGCAGTACTACTGAAGACATCAATAAAATTTGCTGTCAAATACATCACAAGAAATGATTGGTGCATCAGTGTTGGGAGGGTAGTCTTATAAGACAACAAGTGCGGAAACAACAGACCTAACTCGTTGGTTAACTAAAACCCCGTTCTGAGTCTCATATGTAATCCCACAAATCCTAACGGGGAAAGAAATGACTACAAGTTTGGTCACAAGTTAATGAGATCAAACAGCGGCGGCGCGGTTCTTTCCGTCCCGTTACGACGGACCCGCACTTACCTGTGAACATTATCTCAGCAGATCATCAGAAGGGAAGCAGAGTGTAACCTACTGTACTTCGACGTGAACAAGGCTGAAATTAAAGTCACTAATCTACGTTTCGGGAGAAAGTTTTCATATGAAATGAAAGGTTGGAAATTTTGTCCTCAATTAATATATTCTGAAACTTAGATGAACAAGTATCACTGCCAAGCCTGTGCTAGTCTTAACACACTCACTCACAATCCCTTTCACTCACGTTAGCAAGTTTATGGTGTTGCATTTCCCGAAAACGTAATAGCTACAAAAATACTGATTGTTTTAGATCGATAATGCTCGCCAAATATTAAGTCTGTCGGTACCTGATGCAGTCACATCGGAATAATTATGCCGTCACTTTCCAACACTTTTGATGTATGAAACACTGCTAGATCCGGCAACTTATCATTTCTATCGGAACTACTACTGCACACGTCGGATCTCTTTCATGGCTAGGCTTCGACTCCTCTCTAGAACACTCTAAGTCTTCTCTACCAGCAGAGAAAAGCGCGCGAAGAATATTGCTTTACCATTGGTCAGTTTACTCAACAGCCAATAGCAAAACAACATTCTCCCGCGTCAGTCCGCGCTTTTCATCAATAACCAATCGCAAAATAGTAAACCTAACGACTGAACTTTTTACCGACGTAATTATCTAATATGCTGAAGTTTTGTTTATGCGTAAAGTTATTTACTATTGTTATTTATAACTGAATTAACTTTCCCTTTTACCATAAACTTACTTTACAAAACTATTCTACAAAAATCCCCTTTGTTCATATCCATACTTGTTCGAAATGTTCCCACACTAAATCCTACTACATAACTCGTTAAACAATTATCTTCATATTAACATTAATCCACACTCAAGCGTCATTCACACTGCTAAAACACATTTATAACATTTTAGATAGACAAAAAGACATAAAAACACTTTATTTAAATACTAGAACAGTTTATGAAAAACATTCTATTACTTTAGTGCACTGTACTGGGCACAATCGAAACTAAATCAGTCCCCTATCCAATACTGTCCTCTATCGGCTGATACATAAACTACGTGCGCATCCAGCCTCGCGTCATCATCTGTCACTATCCAGCTCTGAGACACATCTCCCACTTAACCGGCTCCAAGGCAGGATCGTTATCCGGCGCTACGCCTCAAAACATTCAAAAATTCTCATTTTTCGTAGACACAGTACCCCACCTCGAAATTTCCATTCACTCATAACGCCTAAAACAAGTTATGGGCCAATATAACAAGCAAATGTAGACATAAAATTGGGCTTTTTATTGTGTTAACGGCGGAAGAAATGAGATGCTAAAGAGGAAATCCACTGTCATCAAAATTGCGAGACACTAACCTCTCCTGCTAGTAGGCAATGAACTCTGAACTGCTTGCTGAAGTGACGAATTGCACAGTCATCCTCGGTGCGGGTGAATTAATTTCGCAAACACACAGCTACATCTCGCAGGTGACTGTTCCTGCCCTCGGCCACCAGGTGCCACCATCCGCTCACCTCCTGACTACTGCGTCACGGCAAGTGCTGTGAGCAGGAGGTCGCCGTAGGGGGCGGTGCGGCGCGGCGCGGCGCGCTGCGGCGATATTCGCAGAGCGCTGCGATGCGGCGGCCCGGCCCAGAATAGCCGCGGCTGTCACAACACGGCGCGCTCCCCCGCCGCCGGCGATGACGGACCTGTCCCAACCGCGGGGCTCTTGTCTAATAGCGGCCTCAATGGCCGGCCTTCCCGCGGGCCGCGGGCCGCGGGCGTAGGCGCCCGCCACCGGCTGCACTGTCGAGGTCGCCAACTCGAGCAACTGAAGCGGGGATAGGCACTGCGAAAATTCAGCCGCGCTACTTCGTTTACATTGCAATATTCCACATGGCGTATAGATGTTGTGATGATACATTGAAAAATTCATAATGTTCCCAATAGATCGGTGTTTTTAGCAGTCGAATACGGGTATTGCTTACTTAAGCCTGTACCGGGAATGAAACAGACCCTTTCATAGTAGTTATCAGTGTATAAAACAGACAATAAAACAGATAATTTCATAGTAGATGTTGTTATTGTGGTCAGCAGTCCTGACACTGGTTTGATGCAGCTCTCCATGCTACTCTATCTTGTGCAAGCTTCTTCATCTCCCAGTACCTACTGCAACCTACATCCTTCTGAATCTGGTTAGTGTATTCACCTCTTGGTCTCCCTCTACGATTTTTACCCTCCACGCTTCCCTCCAATACTAAACAGGTGATCCCTTGATGCCTCAGAACATGTCCTACCAACCGATCCCTTCTTCTAGTCAAGTAGTGCCACAAACTCCTCTTCTCCCCAATTCTATTCAATACCTCCTGATTAGTTACGTGATCTACCCATCTAATCTTCAGCATTCTTCTGTAGCACCACATTTCGAAAGCTTCTATTCTCTTCTTGTCCAAACTATTTATCGTCCATGTTTGACTTCCATACATAGCTACGCTCCATACAAATACTTTCAGAAACGACTTCCTGACATTTAAATCTATACTCGATGTTAACAAATTTTTCTCCTTCAGAAACGCTTTCCTTGCCATTGCCAGTCTACATTTTATATCCTCTCTACTTCGACCATCAACAGTTATTTTGCTCCCCAAATAGCAAAACTCTTTTATTACCTTAAGTGTCTCATTTCCTAATCTAATTCCCTCAGCATCACCCGACTTAATTCGACTACATTCCATTATCCTCGTTGTGCTTTTGTTGATGTTCATCTTATACCCTCCTTTCAAGACACTATCCATTCCGTTCAACTGCTCTTCCAAATCCTTTGCTGTCTCTGACAGAATTACAATGTCATCGGCAAACCTCAAAGTTTTTATTTCTTCTCTCTGGATTCTAATTCCTACTCTAAATTTTTCTTTGGTTTCCTTTACTGCTTGCTCAATATACAGATTGAATAGCATCGGGGAGAGGCTACAACCCTGTCTCACTCCCTTCCCAACCACTGCTTCCCTTTCATGCCCCTCTACTCTATTAACTGCCATCTGGTTTCTGTACAAATTGTAAATAGCCTTTCGCTTCCTGTGTTTTACCCCTGCCACCTTCAGAATTTGAAAGAGAGTATTCCAGGCAACATTGTCAAAAGCCTTCTCTAAGTCTGCAAATGCTAGAAACGTAGGTTTGCCTTTCCTTAATCTAGCTTATAAGATAAGTCGTAGGGTCAGTATTGCCTCACGCGTTCCAATATTTCTACGGAATCCAAACTGATCTTCCCCGAGGTCGGCTTCTATCAGTTTTTCCACTCGTCTGTAAAGAATTCACGTTATTATTTTGCACCCGTGACTTATTAAACTGATTGTTCGGTAATTTTCACATCTGTCAACACCTGCTTTCTTTGGGATTGGAATTATTATATTCTTCTTGAATTCTGAGGGTATTTCGCCTGTCTCATACATCTTTCTCACCAGATGGTAGAGTTTCGTCAGGACTGGCTCTCCCAAGGTCGTCAGTAGTTCCAATGGAATGTTATCTACTCCCGGGGCCTTATCTACTCCCGGAGCATAGTAGTTATCAGAGTTTAAAACAGCCAATGTCTTTTATAATACAATGTAATAGGCGGACCAACGCACTAATTAGCTAGACACCTTGCCTCAATGCTGCAGCCTTATGTTCGTAGGACGGACAGTCATATTAAAAATTCAGATCATTTCATTGACAAGTTAAAGGAAACGAGCGTGGGTCCGGATGATATCCTCGTCAGATTTGAAGTTGTGTCGTTATTTACCATGATCCCGGTAAACGAAGCAATCTTATTCGTAACGGATATTTTTCCTACCGATATTGTGGCATTATTCCGACTCTGCCTCAACACAACCTACTTTCAATACAATAATAACTTTTATGAACAGATTGACTGGGTGGCTATGGGCAGTCCTCTCAGTCCTGCTGTGGCTAACTTATTTATGGAGACTTTTGAACAACGGGCGTTGCAGACTGCCAGTAGGAGACCAGCCAGATGATGTCGCTATGTTGATGACACATTCGTAGTATGGACACACGGAGCAGAGGAGTTGCATGCCTTCCTGACACATTTAAACAGCATTAATACGAAAATCCAATTCACTATGGAGACGGAACGGAATGGGCAATTGAACTTCCTGGATGTGTCTGTGATTAAACGACGGGAGGGAACGTTGGGCCATAAGGTGCATAGAAAACCCTCACATACTGATCGTTATCTACACAAAGATTCAAACCACCACCCTAGACAAAAAAGAGGTGTAATGAAAACTTTGGTAGACAGGGCGTACAAACTTTGTGAACCTGTTTATTTAAAAGATAAGATTGATCATCTAGGGTCATTCTGAAAACATCCACCAGGCTGTGGCTAAGCCACGTCTCCGCAGTATCCTTTCTTTCAGGAGTGCTAGTTCTGCATGGTTCGCAGGAGAGCTTCTGTAAAGTTTGGAAAGTAGGATACGAGGTACTGGCAGAAGTAAAGCTGTGAGTACCGGTCGTGAGTCGTGCTACGGTAGCTCAGATGGTAGAGCACTTGCCCGCGAAAGGCAAAGATCCCGAGTTCGAGACTCGGTCGGGCACACAGTTTTAATCTGCCAGGAAGTTTCATATCAGCGCACACTCCGCTACAGAGTGAAAATCTCATTCTGGAAACATCCACCAGGCTGTGGCTAAGCCATGTCTCCGCAGTATCCTTTCTTTCAGGAGTGCTAGTTCTGCAATGTTCGTAGGAGAGCTTCTGTAAAGTTTGGAAGGCAGGAGACGAGGTACTGGCAGAAGTAAAACTGTGAGTACCAGGAGTTAGTCGTGCTTCGGTAGCTCAGATGGTAGAGCACTTGCCCGCGAAAGGCAAAGGTCCCGAGTTCGAGTCTCGGTCGGGCACACAGTTTTAATCTGCCAGGAAGTTTTACACACACCCATGCCCGAGGGAGGACTCGAACCTCCGCTGGGACCAGCCACAGTGCATCTACAGAGATGACAAGAGGATGGCGTTGCTGACATCATGACATGCCGTCATCTTCTCTGGAGAGCCACCTCCACGCCATCCATTTTCATCTCAGTGCAAAAGAAATTTTATGGTGATCACTAAAAGTGACACCAGTGAGTTTGGTCAGTTTGTTTCGCACTTGCTGTCTTATACGTCTACCCGTCCCAAAGTTCAACGTTCATGTGTTGAATGTATGTGACCCGTGGCTGTCTCATGTTAGACGTTGGGTAAAACCTTGGTTGCTATTCTCTGTTTAGTCTCCCGCGGTTATCATGATTATGCTGTTATCCTCTCTCTCCACGAATGGCAGCAGCGGTGTGTATCGATATTCGCACCTTGTACTATCTTTGGCCTCTCGCTTATAATTTCCGGCTGTGCTGTGTGCGGGCAGTTAGTCGGTTGACGTGGAGCAGCGAGGAAATCTCCGCGGCTCGTAGTTTGGCCGAGATCGCTGGCGGCGTCCACGCGCGGTCGGAGTGTGTGGTGCTGTTCCCATTGCTACGAGGTCCGTGGCTCGCCGATCCTGGAGACGAAAGTTGAGTAGATTTCGCTATCGGCTGTTGAGGCATTCCCGCGAGCAACAACGTGTGTTTCAAGTTGGCAAATTTTAGCCCCCCCCCCCCTCCTACCCTGGTGGAGTTTTACTGCACTTGGTTATTTTGTATTGGTGCACCAGCGGAATCTTCTGTCTTGTGGCCTTTAACGTTACCTGCCCTGGCCGTTGACGTAAATTCAGGCAGTGTACTTTCCTCATCGTGTTGTCGCTGTCCAGCACGATGGGTAATTTGACAGCTCAATGTATGCTTGGTTGTGGGTGCCAATACCTTCTACGTTGTTCCATTGAACTCCCTGTTGTGTGCTGGTCGGCTGGAGTGGAAGTTATCTCGTCGGTGGGCCCGTTGACTGTCGGTCGGTTGGGCTGTCGTCGGATCGGGAATGGTTGGGCCGACTGCCTTTCTCACCTAAGCGAGCGTTAGTGTTTGAATTTCAGGCCGACCTTTGAAAACTTCTGAGCGCCGTTGGGTGTACTGCCTTTTCTTATTTGTTCTTGTTGTTTGTATTTGTATGGATTCTATCCGATTTTTAAATTAAGGTTGTTTTGCCCATAAGGTGTGTGATTGTTTTGGCCTTCAGCCTAATTTAAAGAACTGTTTTAAGGTAAGGCCTTTGGCCTTACAAAAATTTATTCTGGTTTGAGTCTTAAGAGATGGGCCTTCAGCCGTTTTTTTTTTTTATTACAATTGTTTTGCTCTTAAGGTGTGGGATTGTTTGGCCCTGCAGCCTGATTAAAAGAACTGATTTAAACTGATTTAAGATAAGGCCTTCTGCCTTTTAGATTTCTGATTTTGGTTTGAGTCTTAAGTTATTGGCTTTCAGCTATTTTAAATTAAAGTGGTTTTGCCCTTAAAGCATGAGATTGTATGGCACATTAAGCCTGTAATTAAGTTCCAAAATTTAATGCTGTGTTGTTTTTTTTTAATTTTCTTGGCTCTTGTAATGTTTAGTCAAATAAATAAAGTTGTATGTTCGAGTGTAACTGACAGCCGCTTATTTTGGCCTCTTTCCACAATTGAAACTACCTGTCCTATCCTGCGGGTTTAGCAGGGCGTCTCAGTATGATCTCATTACCCAGTGACCAAACTTGCCGTCACTGTTTTCCCCATTAGGATTTGTGGGATTAAATCTGAGCCACAGATCCGGTTCTGAGTTAACAGGGCGGGACTTTTAGGAAGTGGAGCAACACTGTTATCCATAATACTCTAACACTGTTAAGTTTATACCGATAGCGTTTGCCAGTCGTTTTATTGTCTGTTTTTCATGAGTGACCATAACCAATGTTTCAACGCAATAAACTTGAGCGTCTAAACGACAGGTTTTTTTTTTACCCGATCTGTTCCAATCACTTGATATTTTCTGTGCAAATTTTCACCTTAGGACTTACACCTAGGGCGTAATGCCGCGTTATCCACCTCAAACTGCACACGTGTAAATTCATAGATTAAGTCTTAGAGAAGTGGCCTGCCCATAATTTTTTTACTGGTTTGGGAGACAGATCGATGAAAAGGGTGTACATGCCTAAGAATTAGGAGATGGGCCAGCCGTAGACAGTAAAAAATTGCACCACACAGTGGTAACAGTCATAGCCGGCACCACACTAGAGCAAGATTCCCGTTATGAGCTACTTGTCCGTATGCGGGGTTTTAGTGTAACTAGTGCCAAAAGGAGCCTTACAAATAGTAGAGGATTTTGAGGCAGAGGCATCTAGGGCCCAGTAGCACCACCAAATGGTTCAAATGGCTCTGAGCACTATGAGACTCAACATCTGAGGTCATCAGTCCCCTAGAACTTAGAACTACTTAAGCCTAACTAACCTAAGGACATCACACACATCCATGCCCGAGGCAGGATTCGAACCTGCGACCGTAGCGGTCTTGCGGTTCCAGACAGCAAAATTTATACAGCTGATGTTGAAAATGTGTTGGCAACTTTCGCATTCATTTAACTCTAGAATAATTGGCATTCTCAACTACAACATCGTTTCCGAAAAGCTATATCGTATTTTGGCAAATTAGACAGTGTAATCCTACATAAATTATTGTTTTATCTGAAGGTACTGGCTGAAACTATTATCTTGGCTGGTCAACACAAACCCTAACTGGTACGGTGAGCCGAGATTTGTCTGAAATTCGCACCCGTAATGCTATTCTGTAATTTAGTGACAGTTTTCGTCGATTAATGGGACAATGTGTAATTATCATTGTCGACTGTGTCAAAATTCACTAATGATCATGTGCCGTGATAATAAGGTCAAACTGAGAACTATGTTGTTACTCCCAATAGTTATTTACTGTGCACGTTATTTTTCATATTAATATGACAGACTTCAAGGACAGTGATTCAAGAACTTTATGCAGTGACTGTGTCAATTATTTGCTCGCCACGCGTGAACTTTTGTGAATAATTGCGTTTATGTTAGATTACAGCACTCGAACAATCGTATTATAGGACATCAGTCGAGTGTAGTATGTGGCTAACCGATTATCTGTGCATAAATTATGTTATATGAATCACGAACACGCCATAAACACTAGGTTAATCACCATGTAAGCGTAATTACAGTGAGTGGATTGCAAACCTAATGTAGTCATCATCATTTAAAATAGCCTATTTTTGACAACCACTTTTCAGTCAGATTCGACGGAGGTGTAGCTACGGAAGCCAGTACGCGGGAAAACATCACGGCAATCCAGGCTATAACCATGGCAGTCCGGTGTGTGACAGAACGCTACATTGTTGAGGGAGTGGGCATATCTCAGGAACGCTTAACTGGTC
Source organism: Schistocerca cancellata (assembly GCF_023864275.1). NCBI lineage: Eukaryota > Metazoa > Arthropoda > Insecta > Orthoptera > Acrididae > Schistocerca > Schistocerca cancellata. The sequence continues at coordinate 95,533,830 of NC_064634.1, read as the reverse complement.
AGTTAGTTTCCGCGCCTCCAGACTGTAGCGCCTAGAACCGCTCGGCCACTCAGCCGGCAGCACCACCAGAACGCCGTGTCCACGCTGGACAATGAGAAGACTGGGCACCTCCAGATGCAGCCATGGGTTCGAGACCGGGTCAGACCAGACACGCCAGCATTGAGCTTCCTTGTGGGAAGCACAGCGCCACTATACTGTCATCTAAACTTACTACCGTCCGACGTCGGCCGATGGGCAGCGGGTCACGTCTCTTGCACAGCAGCATATCTCCGCCTACGCAGTGGGCACACGTAAGCCGATCGACCATCACTCTACCCAACGTGAGCATCGGAGGGCACTGACGCCCTTATCTCCAGGGCGAAAGAATGGATCGCTGGAGTGGAACGAGTCTGCCCCACAGTCCTAACAAAGTAATGTGTATCTGAGGTTAATAATTGTTCTTTCTACATCTACACCTACATTTATACTCCGCAAGCCACCCAAAGGTGCGTGGCGGAGGGCACTTTACGTTCCACTGTCATTATCTCCCTTTTCTGTTGCAGTCACGTGTGGTTCGCGGGAAGAACGACTGTCTGAAAGCCTCCGTGCGTGCTCGAATCTCTCTGATTTTACATTTGTGATCTCCTCGGGAGGTATAAGTGGGGGGAAGCAATATATTCGATACCTCATCCAGAAACGCACCCTCTCGAAACCTGGCGAGCAAGCTACACCGCGATGCAGAGCGCCTCTCTTGCAGAGTCTGCCACTTGAGTTTGTTAAACATCTCCGTAACGCTATCACGGTTACCAAATAACCCTGTGACGAAACGCGCCGCTCTTCTTTGGATCTTCTCTATCTCCTCCGTCAACCCGATCTGGTACGGATCCCACACTGATGAGCAGTACTCAAGTATAGGTCGAACGAGTGTTTTGTAAGCCACATCCTTTGTTGATGGACTACATTTTCCAAGGACTCTCCCAATGAATCTCAACCAGGTACCCGCCTTACCAACAAATAATTTTATATGATCATTCCACTTCAAATCGTTCCGCACGCATACTCCCAGATATTTTACAGAAGTAGCTGCTACCAGTGTTTGTTCCGCTATCATATAATCATACAATAAAGGATCCTTCTTTCTATGTATTCGCAATACATTACATTTGTCTATGTTAAGGGTCAGTTGCCACTCCCTGCACCAAGTGCCTATCAGTTGCAGATCTTCCTGCATTTAGCTACAATTTTCTAATGCTGCAACTTCTCTGTATACTACAGCATCATCCGCGAAAAGCCGCATGGAACTTCCGACACTATGTATTAGGTCATTTATATATATTGTGAAAAGCAATGGACCCATAACACTTCCCTGTGGCACGACAGAGGTTACTTTAAAGTCTGTAGACGTCTCTCCATTGATAACAACGTGCTGTGTTCTGTTTGCTAAAAACTCTTCAATCCAGCCACACAGCTGGTCTGATATTCCGTAGGCTCTTACTTTGTTTGTCAGGCGACAGTGCGGAACTGTATCGAACGCCTTCCGGAAGTCAAGGAAAATGGCATCTACCTGGGAGCCTGTATCTAATATTTTCTGGGTCTCATGAACAAATAAAGCGAGTTGCGTCTCACACGATCGCTGTTTACGGAATCCATATTGATTCCTACAGCGTAGATTCTGGGTTTCCAAAAACGACACGATACGCGAGCAAAAAACATGTTCTAAAATTCTACAACAGATCGACGTCAGAGATATAGGTCTATAGTTTTGCGCATCTGCTCGACGACCCTTCTTGAAGACTGGGACTACCTGTGCTCTTTTCCAATCATTTGGAACCTTCCGTTCCTCTAGAGACTTGCGGTACACGGCTGTTAGAAGGGGGGCAAGTTCTTTCGCGTACTCTGTGTAGAATCGAATTGGTATCCCGTCAAGTTCAGTGGACTTTCCTCTGTTGAGTGATTCCAGTTGCTTTTCTATTCCTTGGACACTTATTTCGATGTCAGCCATTTTTTCGTTTGTGCGAGGATTTAGAGACGGAACTGCAGTGCGGTCTTCCTCTGTGAAACAGCTTTGGAAAAAGGTGTTTAGTATTTCAGCTTTACGCGTTTCATCCTCTGTTTCAATGCCATCATCATCCCGGAGTGTCTGGATATGCTGTTTCGAGCCACTTACTGATTTAACGTAAGACCAGAACTTCCTAGGATTTTCTGTCAAGTCGGTACATAGAATTTTACTTTCGAATTCACTGAACGCTTCACGCATAGCCCTCCTTACGCTAACTTTGACATCGTTTAGCTTCTGTTTGTCTGAGAGGTTTTGGCTGCGTTTACACTTGGACTGAAGCTCTCTTTGCTTTCGCAGTAGTTTTCTAACTTTGTTGTGGAACCACGGTGGGTTTTTCCCGTCCCTCACAGTTTTACTCGGCACGTAACTGTCTAAAACGCATTTTACGATTGCCTTGAACTTTTTCCATAAACACTCAACATTGTCAGTGTCGGAACAGAAATTTTCGTTTTGATCTGTTAGGTAGTCTGAAATCTGCCTTCTACTACTCTTGCTAAACAGATAAACCTTCCTCCCTTTTTTTTATATTCCTATTAACTTCCATATTCAGGGATGCTGCAACGGCCTTATGATCACTGATTCCCTGTTCTGCACTTACAGAGTCGAAAAGTTCGGGTCTGTTTGTTATCAGTAGGTCCAAGATGTTATCTCCACGCGTCGGTTCTCTGTTTAATTGCTCGAGGTAATTTTCGGATAGTGCACTCAGTATAATGTCACTCGATGCTCTGTCCCTACCACCCGCCCTAAACATCTGAATGTCCCAGTCTGTATCTGGTAAATTGAAATCTCCACCTAAGACTATAACTTACTGAGAAAATTTATGTGAAATGTATTCCAAATTTTCTCTCAGTTGTTCTGCCACTAATGCTGCTGAGTCGGGAGGTCGGTAAAAGGAGCCAACTATTACCCTAGCTCGGTTGTTGAGCGTAACCTCCACCCATAATAATTCACAGGAACTGTCCACTTCTACTTCACTACAGGATAAACTACTACTAACAGCCACAAACGCGCCACCACCGGTTGCATGCAATCTGTCCTTTCTAAACACCGTCTGTACCTTTGTAAAAATTTCGGCAGAATTTATCTCTGGCTTCAGTCAGCTTTCTGTACCGATAACGATCTCAACTTCGGTTCTTTCTATCAGCGCTTGAAGTTCCGGTACTTTACCAATGCAGCTTCGACGGTTAACAATTACAATACCGATTGCTGCTTGGCCCCCGCATGTCCTGACTTTGCCCCGCACCCTTTGAGGCTGCTGCCCTTTCTGTACTTGCCCGAGGCCATCTAACCTAAAAAACCGCCCAGCCCACGCCACACAACCCCTGATACCCGTGTAGCCGCTTGCTGCGTGTAGTGGACTCCTGACCTATCCAGTGGAACCCGAAACCCCACCACCCTATGGCGCAAGTCGAGGAATCTGCAGCCCACACGGTCGCAGAACCGTCTCGGCCTCTGATTCAGACCCTCTACTCGGCTCTGTACCAAAGTTCCGCAGTCAGTCCTGTCGACGATGCTGCAGATGGTGAGCTCTGCTTTCATCCTGCTAGCTGACTGGCAGTCTTCACCAAATCAGATAGCCGCCGGAAGCCAGAGAGGATTTCCTCCGATTCATAGCGACACACATCATTGGTGCCGACATGAGCGACCACCTGCCGATGGGTGCACCATGTACCCTTCATGGCATCCGGAAGAACCCTTTCCACATCTGGAATCACTGCCCCCGGTATGCACACGGTGTGCACATTGGTTTTCTTCCCCTCTCTTGCTGCCATATCCCTAAGAGGCCCCATTACGCGCCTGACGTTGGAGCTCCCAACCCTACCAGTAAGCCCACCCCCTGCAACCGCCCGGATATTGCAGACTGAGGGGCAACCTCTGGAACAGGACAAGCAGCCATGTCCGGCAGAAGATCAGTATCAGCCTGAGACAGAGCCTGAAACCGGTTCGTCAGACAAACTGGAGAGGCCTTCCGCTCAGCCCTCCGGAATGTCTTTCGCCCCCTGCCACACCTCGAGACGACCTCCCACTCTACCACAGGTGAGGGATCAGCCTCAATGTGGGCAGTATCCCTGGCAGCCACAGTCGTAGTCCGATCGGGGGATGCGTGGGACGAGCTGGCTGTCCCCGACAAACTCCCATCCGGACCCCCACAGTGATGCTCATTGGCAACAGCCTCAAGCTGTGTGACCGAAGCCAACACTGCCTGAAGCTGGGAGCGAAGGGATGCCAACTCAGCCTGCATCCGAACACAGCAGTTGCAGTCTCAGTCATCAGTGTATCTATTGCGCCCAAATGGCTCGCAACTACACCACTCACCCCATCGAGTGCCGCAGGCACGCATCAGGGGAGACATAAACCCAACTCTCATCGATGAAACCAGCAGCAGTCTTATAAACAAATTTTTACAGTTTTGGAGTGTCATAGTTCGTCAACAGCGCAACACCAGTATCAAAAACCTCGGCAACAGTAACAGACAATGTTATTACGAATACAGACTGGAACACTGTGTTGCACATATAAAGAATCTTGGAGTCTGAGGTCATTTTCGCTAATTAATAAAGGTGAAGTCTGCGTTGGATAGGCCTACAAAAGATCTCTTTAAAAACCTAAAATTCCAAATTTTTCGTGGGTGTCAGTGCATCAAAGATAGGAATGGAGTGTACAGAGAAAACAATGAAGATACAAAGTTCACGAAATCCCCTAAAATATTTAAACTAAACTTTGAGAAGTCATTTCCAAAATTATCCAATAAAGGTAAGTGGATAAAAACGGCTATAAGAAAGTCCTCCCAGATAGTGAAACACTTCAATTCCATTAACAAAAGCTCAAAGTGAAACATTGTTCCTAGGATTTACAGGAATGCGTTGCTTGCCACAAAAAAATGAACAAATGAGAAAAGATTACATAATACTAATACTGAAAGCAAGGGAGTCGGGAATGTTGTAAAACAAGGTTCACGTGGTTCAGGGGAACAGTATCGGACTCGCAATAACTCACAGATAAAAGACAGTTTGAATAATTGGTGATCGATAATAACTACTAAATTTTGTGAATGAACTTTCCTCAAGTACAGCAAAGAGACTACAGCAAAATTCAAAAAGTAAAGAGTTGAGGTAAAAATAACATGAGAAAGGTACAGTCATATTGCTAGCCACTAGAGAGTATGAAGTCATGGCAACAATTCAAAACTTAAAAAACAATAAGACAACCGGCTTTGTTGAAGTGACAGTTTCGAATTTAAGAACCAGGCACATATCGTAATTGGTTCAAAATGGTTCAAATGGCTCTGAGCACTATGCGACTCAAATGCTGAGGTCACCAGTCGCCTAGAACTTAGAACTAATTAAACCTAACTAACCTAAGGACAGCACACAACACCCAGCCATCACGAGGCAGAGAAAATCCCTGACCCCGCCGGGAATCGAACCCGGGAACCCGGGCGTGGGAAGCGAGAACGCTACCGCACGACGACGAGATGCGGGCCATATCGTAATTCGTACATATAAAAATACAGATGGACTGACTGACTTTTCTATGTGATGGACACACGCGTCCGATTTCATAACAAGTGTAAAGTTGTTCTGAATTAGGTGTCGTGGTAAGCGTCTAGCCTCTACTATTTTAAAAGCTGATTTGATATCTGTAGCTATTTCATATTAATATTCATCGAATTATACATCGACTCCCCTAATTAAACCATGTTTTCGTATCATAGGTTTCTAAAAATGGTTCATATGGCTCTGAGCACTACGGGACTTAACTTCTGAGGTCATCAGTCCCCCAGAACTTAGACCTACTTAAACCTAACTAACCTAAGGAAATCACACACATCCATGCCCGAGGCAGGATTCGAACCTGCGACTGTAGCGATCGCGCGGTTCCAGACTGAAGTGCCTAGAATCGCTCGGCCACAACGGCCGGCATAGGTTTCTAACTTAAGCTCTGCAGGCACAGAAAGTGAGACAAGTTTGTCGGCTGTGGCAGGTCTATCAGTTTCAGATTTTATTCTAGTGATACCTACTGGTAAAACTTTTGCTACACGGCCTCTCAGTTCCGGAATGTATGTGAACTATTTTCGCAAGAGTCATGGGGTCCTTACTTTCAACGTACATATAGTAAGAACCTCAATCAACTAGATTATACGTATTGGTGGAATTTGCTGTTGAAGACGTCTTACTCCGCAGTAATGTTACTGAAGGCCCTCTAAGATTATTCTCTGAGAGCTGGGGAGACACTGCTACACTCGACTGGCGCTCCCCCGTACGTACGTCTATGCAATTAGACGGAGGTGCGGCAATGGCGATGCGATTCTACGTTTGAGCAACAGAACTACGCGAAGTAGTAGGGACAGGAAACAACTGTCTTATTTTTTGTGGAAATCGGTGTCACTCAATGTCGATTTCGGTGTTATTTTCTGACGGCTTATATTTCAGATATTTCCTATCTTTCATTGGTATCCAGCGCTATGTTGAAAATGAGAATATACCTATGAATCACATTATTATTATGATTATTATTAACATCATACATCTCACACATTTTGACTATTGTCATAATTTCAAAAATACTTGCTGAGAAACTAAGCCACCATAAAGTGAAAAGTGTCGGTCGGACTCAGTGCTTGAACATGTCTTCAAGCTCAAACCCTCAATTAAACTCCGTATTTTCGTAGTACGTAAGGATATAAACGTGAAACACCCAGACCAGCCCGTTACCTTACAAGGAAAAGAACTGGTGCCAGGTTGGTTTGTTTCTATTAGCCGATCACAAAAATGGGTAAAATGGCTCTGAGCACTATGGGACTTAACTGATGAGGTCATCTGTTCCCTAGAACTACTTAAACATAACTAACCTAGGGATATCATACACATCCATGCCCGTAGCTGTCGCGCGGTTCCAGACTGTAGCGCCTAGGCGATCACAGCACAGTGTATGTAACGTCAGGCAAACGTCTTTCTGACGGTGCAACAGAACAGTTACAATGTTTATCTAAGTATTGTTTGTACTATTTTGTAAAATGGAGTCTGCGTGTCAGTCTGACCTGCAGCGCAGTTCAATACCTGATTGTCTGATATTAGCAAACCGAGCAGGCACCATGCTGCCATATGTAGTTGTAAAGCTAAAGTGCAATACGTTGGTTTGCGTACTACGCAACTGTGTAGTTCAATAGGTACACCACATTAGATGTCTCCCCGGAACGTGTCGTTTTTGCTATGATTTGTTGCACAAAAGGGTCGAGAAATTTGACGCGGGAAATAAACGATCATTTTAGGGTTGTATTCGTACCTCACCCCTAAGAGAAGAGTTAATATCCAATTTCAAAATTAAATACCAATCAGTTGCCAATATTGGTATCCTGTAGCCTTCACGTTTAGAGTGTTCGTAGACAGGAACGGCGAAAACAGCAAATTTCTCTACATTTTTTAAACAGTCAAATTCTTGCTGTTTCTGTAAAATCCTCTGATTTCGTGTTATTTATCGTGTTATCGTTTACGCGAAATTTTCTTGTCCCTACAGTAAGGTTTCCATTTACATGGCCTGCCGGAGTGGCCGAGTGGTTCTAGGTGCTACAGTATGGAACCGCGCGACCGCTACGGTCGCAGGTTCGAATCCTGCCTCGGGCATGGATGTGTGTGGTGTCCATTGGTTCGTTAGGTTTAAGTAGTTCTAAGTTCTAGGGAACTGATGACCTCAGCAGTTAAGTCCCATAGTGCTCAGAGCCATTTGAACCATTTACATGGTTACAGTGACATTTTTTTCAACGAACAGTCTTCTAACTTCTATGCTAAGTACTTTTCACTTGTCACTATGATCTTCTTTTCGATACAGAACTGAGATACTTTCTTCTAGGTCCACGTCACTTCCGTTCGGAACATGACCACTTAGAGAAATAATCACAACCTTTACTGCTGAGCCTAGATCCTGAGTGTGTGAATCACCTTTATTTTACTCAGACACAACGTATTCCATTCCTCACCCTATGCTCCACCAAACACGGTGGAAAACAGTCGAGATGTGGACTGAAAAAATGGAAATATATACTTCATTGTCTTCTTTCAGTAGTGTATCCCACAGAAGGACACAGTGCAGCCTGACTGCCTACATGGGATGTCCTCCTTCCTCGAAACATGCTCACAAACCACTTCCTCGAATTCGCTGCAGTCATTCCGCTCTCCCTTTAGTTCAACAGGTCGCGTCTGCGCTACTCCAGGTGGAAAATTATGTTACCCTGAAGCTCGGTGCAGCTAACGCCCTGGTCTGATCAGCTTAGCAGTACAGTCCTTGACACGATCCAAACAACGGTTTGCTTAGTGGCGTTCATAGCATCGTGGCATCGCCCTCTGGCAGGCCATCACAATCGCAAGCTATGTAACTCTGCAGCTGGGCACTAAAATAATGCCAGTACAGCATTCTGCAAGACAGCAGTCCGCCATAGCGGTGGGCTGGATTGCCACATTCTGTATGACAACGCTGGCTACGTGTCGGGAAACACGCTCCTGTCACATCACACACGGCCGGTGCAATTGCAGCTGCTCCCCGTTCAGAAGCCAGCAGCCCTTCCAACTTCTCTGACGCCATGGAGGCCTCCGTGCTTGTCAACTGCGGCCTCATCGAGCACCATCATCAACTAGGGTAGGCGAAGCCGCTAGTCTGTGAGATGTCAGACAGCTCCGATGGTTCCCGGCTTCGAAATAGTACTTCCGAGACTACACTTTGGGTGCTGTGTAATTACCAGTTAGCAAACTTGAGTTTCGGCCATGCTTAGAAGTTGCGCCAGTGCTGCTCATGCTTTAGGGGCGTGTGAAAGGGCCAAGTATTTGCCAGTCGCCTGACGCAGCACCACGGCAAGGCGAGAAGCGGCGTGCTGTCACAGCGAATTGTCTGCAGACGTGCAGGGGCGTTTTGTTGGCCATTCCCGAGAATAGTCATGCCTTGCAAGCGATTTACTGACTTCTTTCTAGCGCCATACTTTACTGGTCAGAAGAGTATTCACACCTTATGACTAATGTAAGGATTCAGATGCGTATCTTTCACTAGCGGAAAGATAGATACTGCCTACAGGAAAATTTAAGAGGCCCTTCGAGAAAACAGAAGCAGTTGTTTGAATATCAGGAGCTGAGATAAAACCGGTCCTAAGCAAAGAAGGGAAAGCTGAAAGGTGAAAGGAGAACCTAGAGAGTCCATGCAAGGGATGCATTTCAAGGCAGTGTTATGGAAATCGAAGAGGACAAGAAATGGAAGACATGATACTGCGAGAAGAATTTGAAAGAGCACTGAAAGACCTACGTCGAAACAAGCACCCAGGAGATAACGGCATTCCGTCAAAATTACCGATAGCCTTAGGAGAGCTAGCCATGACAAAACCCTTCCATCTGCAGTGCAAGATACGTGAGACAGGCGAAATACCCTCAGACTTCAAGAGAATATAATAATTCCAATTCCAAAGAAAACAGGTGCTGGCAGTTGAGAACTTTGCCGAACTATCAATTTAATAAGCCATGGTTGCAAAATACTAACACAAATTCTGTGAAAAGAATGGAAAATCTTCTAGAAGCCGACCTCGCAGAAGATTAGATTGGATTCCGCATACATGTAGGAATACGCAGGCAATATTAACCCTGCGACTTCCCCTAGAAGATAGGTTACGGAAAGGCAAACATACAGTTATAGCATTTGCAGACTCAGAGAAAGCTTTTGACTGTGTTTCCTGGAATACTCTCTTTGAAATTTTAAAGGTAGTGGAGTAAAACACAAGGTCCGTGATGCTATTCACAACTTATGCAGAGAGCAGCTGGCACTTATAAGAGTAGACGAGTATGAAAGTTGAGTAGTGGTTGAGAAGGGACTGAGACAATGTTGTAGCTGATCCCCGACGTTACTCGATCTGTACACTGAGCAATCAGTAAAGGAAATCTAAGAAAAATCGGGAGTAGCAATTATAGTTCAGGAGAAAAATAAAAATTTGGAGTTTTGCCAGTGGCATTGCAATTTCGTCAGAGACAGCAAATCACTTGAAAGAGCCGGCGAATGGAATGGACAGTGTGTGTGTGTGTGTGTGTGTGTGTGTGTGTGTGTGTGTGTGAAATCTTATGGGATTTATCCTAAGGACAAACACACACACACACACACACACCCATGCCCGAGGGAGGACTCGAACCTCCGCCGGGACCAGCCGCACAGTCCATGACTACAGCGACTACAGCGCCTTAGACCGCTCAGCTAATCCCGCGCGCGCCCGCATCTCGTGGTCGTGCGGTAGCGTTCTCGCTTCCCACGCCCGGGTTCCCGGGTTCGATTCCCGGCGGGGTCAGGGATTTTCTCTGCCTCGTGATGGCTGGGTGTTGTGTGCTGTCCTTAGGTTAGTTAGGTTTAAGTAGTTCTAAGTTCTAGGGGACTGATGACCATAGATGTTAAGTCCCATAGTGCTCAGAGCCATTTGAACCATTTTTAATCCCGCGCGGCGGAAGGGAGAGTGTATTTAAAGAACGACATACGATCAACATCAGCAAAAGCAAAACAAGGATAATGGAAGGTAGTCGAATTATGTCAAGTTATACTGAGGGAGGTACATTAGAAAACGAAACAATGAAAATACTACATGAGGTTTGCTATTTGGACAGCATAATAAACTGACGGAAGAAGCGGAAGGACCAACAAATAATTAAAGTAGACTACTGTGTAAGGTGGCTATAATTTCGCACCTTACAAGCTCTCATCCACATACTTTGCCATGATCTACAACCACATTATGTATTATTTGATAGGTCGTACATCGTATATATGAATATTTAAAGGAGACTGACATTGTCACGTACGCCTTGTAAATAATTGTTAACGCTTATTGCATGAAAGGTGATGGAGTGTCTTTATTACCATACTAGTAGAGGTTGGAATGACAGTGGAAATGAAACGGCAGACGGAACTCAAGCCGTGGGTGGAAGGCCCACAAAGGTGTGTTGGTCCTGCTTAAACACAGGAAATAGCAAGACGGACGTCGTAGCACCTAAGTGCTGGAGCACAATAGAGTTGCGACCGGCCAGTTTGGTAGCCGAACTGGAAGGATTATACTTCGGAAACTACGAAAATCTTGGACATAAGTGAGAGGAACGAAGAAGCGGCATCTCAGAAACCACACAGGTTGAGTTATATCCAAGGATTTTTACTCAGAAGCGTACCACTATATGAGTATAGGTTATTCCTCGCAAACTTTCCGCGCCCTACGACAAAAGACTAAAATATGGTTGGTCAGGGTTCGGAAGAATCTGTAGAGAGGGAGAATATTTCGTGGTTTTGGGAATATGATTCCCTTTCAGAATTACGATGGTGGGGAGCCGAGCCTTGCTGGGAGGCCAGCGGTGGAGGGAAGAGGTCTTCCGTTGTGAGCGCCCGTGTGTGACAGTCTCTCGACATCAGCTGTTGTTGGTACAGACGGACTTGCTGTCTTTGCTCTCAGTAGAGTTTATAGTTAGAACAGTTAGGAACTGTACTGTTGCGAACCTATACGGTTCTGGACTTCACCTCCGGGTTGGAAGTCGTCGTTGAGTACGCAGCGTTCAGTACTTGAGAGCACTTCCTCTGCCTATACTTACGCTGAGACGTTATCTGAACTCCATCCTTGTGGTTGGGAGTTCGCGTTTCTGTTCCGTAGAAAACAGAGAGGAGAAGACAGTATTAGAGTATATTAGTTAGAGGACCTCCTTCTGCCGTCCTAGTGTTTGAAAGAGTTTAATTGTGGCTGGAGTTCTTCCATCGTCACAGACGAGTACGAGAACCAACACTTCGACGCACCGGACGCAGTGCACACGGTGATATCGCAAATTGCTTCGCCTTATTAGGGCTATGAAAGCTAAATAACTGTGATCACGTTACTTTATTTCCGCCGGCCGCGGTGGTCTAGCGGTTCTAGGCGCTCAGTCCGGAACCGCGCGACTGCTACGGTCGCAGGTTCGAATCCTGCCTCGGGCATGGATGTGTGTGATGTCCTTAGGTTAGTTAGGTTTAAGTAGTTCTAAGTTCTAGGGGACTGATGACCACAGATGTTAAGTCCCATAGTGCTCAGAGCCATTTGAACCATTTTTTTTTTACTTTATTTCCATTGAGGTTCCACACCACCGTAGATCATCTCTGAAAGTAGTGTCTTCTAGTGTTTGGTATGTAGATGATGTCAGTCATTTCGCGTTACTTACATTAGACCACGCAGTCATAATAAGGGGAGGAGATGGGCAACTGATTAGTAATTTTACTTAGGAAATGTGAACTTTGTAATCTAAAGGTTTTTTTTAAATCTACAATAAATATATAAGCAGGAACAATGTTTCTCATTTAGTAGGATTAGTTGCCTTCATTATTCATTTATGTTTAGATTGTAATTTATAGAATTAAGAGATCCTAAGATCTGTTTAAGGGGGTAATCAGACATGGTCAAATCTTCATTTTAGCGTTTATTATTTTCCGTTGCGCACATTCATTTTACACCAGCCTGGAGTGGCATCTTGGAACTGAAGTTTTGGGTTCAAAAATGGTTCAAATGGCTCTGAGCACTGTGGGACTTAACATCTGAGGTCATTAGTCCCCTACAACTTAGAACTAATTAAACCTAACTAATTTAAGGACATCACACACATCCACGCCCGAGGCAGGATTCGAACCTGCGACCGTAGAGGGAAATTTTGGGAATGTATTTGTCTAGGTAACATATTTAACTGATTAGCATTGCACGGTCATAGGTTTATGTAAGCTCGAGGTAGGCCATTGCAAATGTGAAATGCAGTTACATTAATAAGCGACATACCCACCAGCATCTTGAATGCAAGCATGCAGACGTGCATGCCTTGAGTTATACAGGTGCCGAAAGTCAGATTAAGAGAAAGCGTTCCATGCCTTTGCACTTGGCCGGTCAGTATAGATAGGGACAGTTAATACTGGTTGTGGATGACGCTGGAGTTGTTTACCTATAATGCCCCATATGTGCTATATGGAAGACGGATATGGTGATCGAGCAGACTAAGTCAACATGTCGACACTCTGTACAGCATGCTGGGTTACAACGGCGCTACATGGGCGAGCGTTAGCATGTTGGAAAATACCCAATGGAATGCAGTTCACGATTGGCAGCCCAAGTCGAATCACCAGACTGACGTACAAATTTGCATTCAGGTTAGGTGGGATAGCCACGAGAGAGAGCTCCCGCTGTCTTACCAAATCGCTCCTCAGACCATAATTCCAGGTGTGGGTCCAGTGTGTCTAGCACACAATCAGGTCGGTTGCGGGCCCTTAACTGACCCCTTCCAACCAATACACGACCACCACTGGCACCGAGGCAGAACCAGCTTTCATCAGAAAACACAACAAACCTCTTCCAATGAGCTTTCGCTTGAGAAGACCGACGTCGCAAATGGCGGTGGTTTGTGATCAGTGGAACCCACGCTACACGGCGTCTTGCTCGGAGTTTTCCTTGAAGCAACCGATTTTTAACGCTTTATTGTGTCACTGTGGTGCCAACTGGTGCTCAGATTGCTGCAACAGATGCAGTACGATGCGCCAGAGCCATACGCTAAACATGATGGTCTTCCCTCTCGGTGGTGTCACGTGGCCGTTCGGCGCCCGATCTTCAAGCACCACACATTCTCCTGACCACCGCTGCTAGCAGTCATGCACAGTAGTTACGTTCCTGCCAAGTCTTTCTGCAATATTGCAGAAAGAACGTCCTGCTTCTCGTAGCCCTATTACATGACCTCGTACCGAGCGAGGTGGCGCAGTGGTTAGCACACTGGACTCGCTTTCGGAAGGACGACGGTTCAAACAAGCGTCCGGCCATCCTGATTTAGGTTTTCCATGATTTCCCTAAATCGCTTCATGCAAATTCCTGGATAGTTCCTTTGACAGGGCAAAAAAAAAAAAAAAAAAAAAAAAACGGTTCAAATGGCTCTGAGCACTATGGGACTCAACTGCTGTGGTCATAAGTCCCCTAGAACTTAGAACTACTTAAACCTAACTAACCTAAGGACAGCACACAACACCCAGCCATCACGAGGCAGAGAAAATCCCTGACCCCGCCGGGAATCGAACCCGGGAACCCGGGCGTGGGAAGCGAGAACGCTACCGCACGACCACGAGATGCGGGCTTTGACAGGGCAGTGCCGACTTTCTACCCTACCCATTCCTAATCCGATGAGACAGATGACCTCGCAGTTTGGTCCCTTCCCCAAATCAACCAACCATCCAACCAAAATGACCTCGTTCAAACCCAGTGAGTTGTTGGCAATGGAGTCTTTCTCGCCAAGAGACATTCTTGAGTAACATCAACACACCACGTCCTATCTAAAAGAAAACTACCACTCACGACCGTTACAGCGTGTTTTTAAAGCAAACCTGATTTGCATCCTAATAGTGACACTACTAGTGCCACTCTTGTGCAACTGGCGCGAAATCTGAATAGACATGATCTTTCAGATGTAGAAATATGCGCAGGCCGCTGTGACCGAGCGGTTTCGGGAGCTTCAGTCCAGAACCGCGCTGCTGCTACGGCCGCAGGTTCGAATCCTGCCTCGGACGTGGATGTGTGTGATGTCCTTAGGTTAGTTAGGTTTAAGTAGTTCTAAGTCTAGGGGACTGATGACCCCAGAGTTAAGTCCCATAGTTCTCAGAGCCATTTGAACCATTTAGAAATATTCCTAGCAATTTTCGTTTTCGTCGCCCAACTCATTCTCACAGTTACGATTTTTTCCTGTCAGTGCAACTGGTGATGATCTAAGTAGAGAGGATATGAAATGTAGAGCGTTAACAGCAAGAAGGGGGATTTATTAACACTAAATATACAATTAGGTGTTAGAAAGTCTTTTTCGGAAGTATTTGTATGTAGCTTAGCCACGTATGGAAGTGAAACATAGACGGTATGTAACTTAGACAAGAAGAGAATAGAAGCTTTTGAAATGTGTTTCTACAGATGAATGCTAAGATATGATGAGTAGATCATGCATCTAATGAGAAGGTGCTTAATAGAACTGGGGATAAAAGAAATTTATGGCACAACCTGAATGAAGAAGGGATCATTTTGATTAAAATTATGCCGCGTCATTGCTAAAAGCTAACAACAATAATAAACTAAAACCGACGTTTCGGCCGAATTGCAACGGCCTTCCTCAGGGTACGACTGGTTTTGCATGAGGATAGGTGCTTCTATTTATTACAGACTATCGATATCTGACGTCACTGTTGTAAAACTGTCAATTGGCCCCCTAACATGATTGGCTAGTCATGACGTAAGGGAAGATGGAAGGAAAGGGGCTATTCGAGGATGTCCATGGCGTCAACGATTAGTAGCTGTCCGCCAATCAGCGTTCGGCTTCTAGTCGGCAAGTTTTCCTCCTGATGAGCCCGGAAGTGAACTGACAGTTGCTCTACAGCTGCTTGTGCAGATACGTCCATGTCCCGTGTATCTCCTGCCCCACGACCACTCGCGGTCCGTTGGACTGGGATGGTCGGCAGCCAGGACGCCGGGAGTTTGTAGCCATCTTCTCTGTAGATGTTGTCAGGCTGCTTAATAATTTCGATCGCCTCCCGTATTTTGCGTTCTCGCATCCACGATTCTTTCGCCAGTCTCGGGCTTCCTGGAACCTGATACGTTGTCCACAGTCACGGTGGTGTTCCGCTATCGCCGATTTATTATGTTGTAATCGTGCATAGCGTTCGTGTTCTGCTACTCGTAAGCTGACAGGTCTCCCTGTTTCTCCTATGTAGGCAGCTCCGCAATCACACCGTAGTTCGTAAACACCCTCAGTGTTAAGATTGTTGACTACATCCTTGGTGGAACCTATCATTTCGTGGATCCTGTGACTGCTTCGAAAAATCCATGCTGTACAGTTGCCTGTTGTTGTAGTCTATGAAGCACATAGGTGTTGTACCCTCTCCCTTAACAATGTATGACTGGCCCGATAGTAAATGGTCCTTGCTCTTCTCGTATCGATTTGAGGCCGTACCCTGATGAATTTCGGGATGACATGATTAGCTCGGCACCTTTTAAGGAACGCCAAACCATTCACCAGATTCACCTTCCTCTTACTCAGCAGCTACAGTTTCCTTAACGGTTGGTAGATTTCCTGTCCATACAGGTCACTGATATAAGAACGTAGGGGTCATTTGTTAGGACACATTGTGAGACATCAAGGGATCACCAATTTAGCACTGGAGGGAAGCGTGGAGGGTAAAAATTGTAGAGCGAAACCAAGAGATGAACATAATAAGCAGATTCAGAAGGATGTAGGTTGCATTAGTTATTCGGAGATGGAGAGGCTTGCACCGGACAGGGCAGCATGGAGTCTTCGGATTGAAGATTACAATAACGAGGCAGTTGTTAAACTTATTTGTAAAATTATCATTCGTCGGATTTCGCAAGGACTGCTGGAATTGGCTAACGACATACCTATGCTGATAGAATCATTTATTTTTTGCAGAGTAAATTGAGAATAGACTCCGTCTACGGACACCGTCAAAAACAAGCTTCTCTTAGGGACACTGTCGAGAGCACAGTTGCTCCAGGTCGTTGTAGAGCGCTGCTGAGAGATACATCTGCGATTTAGAGCAGAGTACTGAGGGAAACGCGAAGTTAGTTAATTTGCATCAGAGTTTTATCTTACCTGCATCTGCAATCCCTTGTCGACTTATTAACCGTTTATTTACTTGACTCATCTTGTTTGGTGTCTTATGGCAAGAAACCAAATTTTTATAGTGATCACTAGTTTCCTTCCGTATGTTAATGACTGCCTTCATAAATATGTTTGTATGAGGTGTGATGTCCATACTTTCAAGCTTAATTCGGCCACCCCTAGTAAGTTCCACTTAATAAGACGTTATCCGTTGTACAACCTCGTTTGTTTTAATTTTTATGATCTTATGGGGAGTTTTCCTTTCTTGTAGGCCGTGGGGATGATTCAGACCTACAGCATCTTACGGGTACGCTAAACTGCCATTTTACAGCGGAATTTGTCGACACTTAGCCAGGAATTTTTCGAAATCTGAAACTCTATGATTTACATAGTCAATTTTTAGACCAGAAAATAATAATTTTTCAACAACTGGCCAGGATTAACCCGATCACTCGCAGTCCTCTGATGTACACAGTCGTTTTGGAAGTCAAATTAGAAATTTGATGACTCCTGGCCTGGATTTATTATCGGATTCTGCAATTCTTTGATTTTCATAGTCATTTCTATAGGTCAGTGCATATTAATTTGTCATATACTATTTGAATCGTCTGCTATTTAACCATATTTTAACTGCAATAGTACGTATGAACACCACGGTAATACAGAACTTTAAGAATTTGAATTCGATATTAGTTGCTTGCGTTATGCTAATTTGAGCTTCTCTTACAGCACGAAAAATATAGGTGAGTGGAGTCAGTTGTTCACCTGAGTTTTGACACTGCGCTTTTGGCGGGTGTATTTTGCGTTTTTGTGTTTTCGGTAAGATTTCATTGTGTTTCATATGCGTGTAAATCAGTAATTTGGTAATTACTGGGAAGTGTTTTATTTGTGTCGTTGTTTGAATATGCTAGGTTTAACTCGTGCACGTGCACATAGTTTAGAAAGAGTGAGTGAAACTGATGGGGAAAAAGCTAGCCCATCTGTAACTGAAAACCGCGAATTTAATATGGAAGCCGAGCAAGACAGCTCACTTAGTACTGGAGCTATAGGAAGTCATGGTAGTGCAGGGGACGGCAGTGACAGCTAATGAGTCAAGTAACATGTATATTGATAGGGAACACACGGAAGCTGGGTCGGTGGGTGAAGAGAATGTGACGATCGCACAGACGATGGGAAACTGCGCAGTCACTGGAAACGAGGGCGTGACACAGAGCGTTACCCATAGTGGATCAACTCCTCCTTCACCGCCACTTTTTGATTTCCAGCTCTTTTTAATGGAGATGGCACGGCCGGCCGGTGTGGCCGTGCAGTTCTAGCAGCTTCAGTCTGGAACCGCGTGACCGCTACGATCGCAGGTTCGAATCCTGCCTCGAGCGTGGATGTGTGTGATGTCCTTAGGTTAGTTAGGTTTAAGTAGTTCTAAGATCTAGGGGACTGATGACCACAGAGCCATTTGAACCATTTTTAAGATGGCACTGTGAAACGTCCCCTTTGAACAAATTATACACGACTGTGCTTAAACTGACACACAATGTTTTTAGCGCAACGCAATCTGACTATCAAAGAT
The DNA here is from genome assembly GCF_023864275.1 of Schistocerca cancellata. NCBI lineage: Eukaryota > Metazoa > Arthropoda > Insecta > Orthoptera > Acrididae > Schistocerca > Schistocerca cancellata. Next base: position 95,515,580 of record NC_064634.1, on the reverse strand, counting down.
CCCTGCAAAAGAATGGCCCTGAGTAACTTTAACCTATACCTTTCACAAATCACTTACCTCACAAAAATCTTCGTTACTCGAACTACTGCAATACAGCGAGCGCCACTATTGCCAGCTAAATAAAAGATTCAAACTACAGAAGGCTCTAACTACTGATAGGGATAGTTAGCAAATGAAAGATATTAATAGAGAACAAACAATGTATTTACCTTAATAGTCATAATATATATAGTAGTTCATGACAAATTACAAAACTCCGCCATCTCTCTCCCCACGTCCACCACTGCTGGCGGCTCACCTCCAACTGCGCAACGCTGCGCGCTGTTCACATCCAGCTGCCACTGCCCAACACTACAATGGCAGACAACAATGCAAACTAGCACACAGAGCGCTACGTAACTTTGCCAATAAGAAAACATAAACAGCCTACTTACAACTGGAAAACAAGCGTCAATATGAATAGGCCGACCAGCAGCAGAAAACTACAGAAGAATTCCACAGAATATCAGAGGAGTGTTACAAAGAGTCCTTGCAGCAACAGAAAAGGGGGGGTAGAGTTTTTCAAAAGGACAGACGACCAACACAAAAAGGTGAATGAACACTATAAAAAGATGGAGGAGATTTTCAAAGCGACAGAAGAAAATTTTGCGCCACTGGCGTTAGTCAGTAAACAGCAAGCCGAAAAGAACAATGCGCACTTCAAAAGGACGGAAGAACAATGCAAGGAAAGTAAGGGAAATTTCGAGAAATTAGAGCAGCCATTAACGGATCAGGTGAAAGAGTGTGACGCCAAGGTTGTGCAAACGGACGATTGTGGGAGGGTTTAAGATATTCAAAGACAAGATAAAACAAATAACTGAGGAATTAATGAGAACGTGTAGCAGTAGGTTAGGCGCGTCATCTCAAGAACTGAAGGGCACGACAGGTGAGTTGCTTGTAAGCAAATGGATCACTCTCATACTGCACACATTGTCACTGTCAAGAAGTTCAGAAGTACCTGCTGTAATGTCTGATCTGTGTTTTTATAGCTTCAATGAACAATAGCAAAAGTTTGTGTACTTGACTCACAAAGCCGGCCGGGGTGGCCGAGAGGTTCTAGGCGCTACAGTCTGGAACCGCACGACCGCTACGGTCGCAGGTTCGAATCCTGCCTCGGGCATGGATGTATGTGATGTCCTTAGGTTAGTTAGGTTTAAGTAGATCTAAGTTCTACGGGACTGATGACCTTTAGAAGTTAAGTCCCATAGTGCTCAGCCATTTTTTTTTTTTTACTCACAAATAAATCGATACTGAAGTAGGTGCATTAATAACTTTCATTCTCATACACCACTAGAGAAGAAATATGACGTCTTTCGCAAATTCATTCGGAATACATGTGCGTCACTTGTCTCACACCTCAAGTTTGTAATTGGATAAGTGCATAAAACACGTGTCAGATAATTGTTGTTTATTTGTGTAGGAGAACCTTCAAGGACCATATAATCATGAAATAACAAGCAGTTCCTTGTGCATTCTCACACACACTCAGATACTGTGGCCCCTTGGGTTGACCTGCAGCCTCCCAGGTAACGTTGCGGGTGCAGGGTTGATCACTTCCGCAGTGTCGCTTCCTGATCAGAACACCTGCTGTTAGCTGTCACTGCAAGTCGCCTGGCGATGGGGACCGGTCCCCTTGTGGTGCAGGTAGGACCGCCTGGGTTGGTGATGGGTGGCGTGCGCCACGTATTGAACATTTTAGTGTTTGCCCATCCGGTGTAAGGGTGTGGCTCCCCCTCAGTAGGAACCGCTTAGAGGGACAGGCGTCCTCGCCAACACCAGTGTCTCAGGTCGCGTCGCTCTCTCTGGACAGCTGCCTCCACGGTCAGGGTCTCCTTCTCATCTTCTCGTGCGTGCAGCGTCAGCCGTGTCGGAAACACTGCCCTCAAACAGTGTTACTTGGATGAATTGCAAATACAAAAATTAAATTTACAGGGTTACCATGACATTTGGTACCCTTCCCTAACAAAGATGGCTCCTTCGCCTATCAAAAATGAATAAATGAATATCGTGAACTCTTTGCCTTTAAAGACAACTAATTGTTATTAATGACATCAAATCAACATATTGTAATCATATCAACATATTGTAATCATCTTAAAAGTGATCAGCTGAACTAAAGCTCCTTGGCCTTTCAAAATGATTGATTAAATATACACTACTGACCATTGAAACTGCTACACCAAGAAGAAATGCAGATGATAAACGGGTATTCATTGGACACATATATAATACTAGAACTGACATGTGATTAAATTTTCACGCAATTTGGGTGCATAGATCCTGAGAATTCAGTACCCAGAACAACCACCTCTGGACATTATAACGGCCTTCATACGCCTGGGCATTGAGTCAAACAGAGCTTGGATGGCGTGTACAGCTACCGCTGCCCATGCAGCTTCAACACGATACCACAGTTCATCAAGCGTAGGGACTGGCGTATTGTGACGAGCCAGTTGCCCGGCCAGCATTGACCAGATGATTTCAATTGGTGAGAGATCTGGAGAATGTGCTGGCCAGTGCAGAAGTCGAACATTTTCTGTATCCAGAAAGGCCCGTACAGGACCTGCAACATGCGGTCGTGCATTACCTTGCTGAAATGTAGGGTTTTCGCAGGGATCGAATGAAGGATAGAGCCACGGCTCATAACACATCTGAAATCTAACGTGCACTGTACAAAGTACCGTCAATGCGAACAAGAGGTGACCGAGACGTGTAACCAATGGCACCCCATACCATCACGTGGGGTGATACGCCAGTATGGCGATACCGTATACACGCTTCCAATGTGCGTTCACCGCGATGTCGTCAAACACGGATCCGACCGTCATGATGCTGTAAATACAACCTAGATTCATCCGAAAAAATGACGTTTTGCCATTCGTGCACCCAGGGTCGTTGTTGAGTACACCATCGAAGGCGCTCCTGTCCGTGATGCATCGTCAAGGGTAACCGCAGCCATGGTCTCCAAGCTCAAAGCCCATGCTGCTGCAAACGTCGTCGAACTGTTCGTGCAGATGGTTTTGTCTTGCAAACGTCTCCATCTGTTGACTCAGGGATCGAGACGTGGCTGCACGATCCGTTACAGCCATGCGGATAAGACGCCTGTCATCTCGACTGATAGTGATACGAGGCCGTTGGGATCCAGCACGGCGTTGCGTATTACCCTCCTGAACCCACCGATTCCATATTCTGCTAACAGTCACTGGATCTCGACCAACGCGAGCAGGAATGTCGCGATACGATAAACAGTGAAACGTCCCCTTAGAAAAATTTATACATGACTGTCCTTAAACTGACACACAATATTTTTTAACGCAACGCAATCTGACATTCAGAAATCCCTACAAAGGAATGGCCCTGACTAACATTAACCTATACCTTTCACAAATCACTTACCTCACAAAAATCTTCGTTACTCGAACTACTGCAATACAGCGAGCGCCACTACTGCCAGCTAAATAAAATGGCTCTGAGCACTATGGGACTCAACTGCTGAGGTCATTAGTCCCCTAGAACTTAGAACTAGTTAAACCTAACTAACCTAAGGACATCACAAACATCCATGCCCGAGGCAGGATTCGAACCTGCGACCGTAGCGGTCTCGCGGTTCCAGACTGCAGCGCCAGAACCGCGCGGCCACTTCGGCCGGCGCTAAATAAAAGATTCAAACTACGGAAGGCACTAATTACTGGTAGGCATAGTTAGCAAATGAAAGATTTTAATAGAGAACAAACAATGTATTTACCTTAATAGTCATAATATGCACTCCTGGAAATGGAAAAAAGAACACCCACCATATTTGCTCCGGACACTGCGAGAGGGCTGTACAAGCAATGATCACACGCACGGCACAGCGGACACACCAGGAACCGCGGTGTTGGCCGTCGAATGGCGCTAGCTGCGCAGCATTTGTGCACCGCCGCCGTCAGTGTCAGCCAGTTTGCCGTGGCATACGGAGCTCCATCGCAGTCTTTAACACTGGTAGCATGCCGCGACAGCGTGGACGTGAACCGTATGTGCAGTTGACGGACTTTGAGCGAGGGCGTATAGTGGGCATGCGGGAGGCCGGGTGGACGTACCGCCGAATTGCTCAACACGTGGGGCGTGAGGTCTCCACAGTACATCGATGTTGTCGCCAGTGGTCGGCGGAAGGTGCACGTGCCCGTCGACCTGAGACCGGACCGCAGCGACGCACGGATGCACGCCAAGACCGTAGGATCCTACGCAGTGCCGTAGGGGACCGCACCGCCACTTCCCAGCAAATTAGGGACACTGTTTCTCCTGGGGTATCGGCGAGGACCATTCGCAACCGTCTCCATGAAGCTGGGCTACGGTCCCGCACACCGTTAGGCCGTCTTCCGCTTACGCCCCAACATCGTGCAGCCCGCCTCCAGTTGTGTCGCGACAGGCGTGAATGAAGGGACGAATGGAGACGTGTCGTCTTCAGCGATGAGAGTCGCTTCTGCCTTGGTGCCAATGATGGTCGTATGCGTGTTTGGCGCCGTGCAGGTGAGCGCCACAATCAGGACTGCATACGACCGAGGCACACAGGGCCAACACCCGGCATCATGGTGTGGGGAGCGATCTCCTACACTGGCCGTACACCACTGGTGATCGTCGAGGGGACACTGAATAGTACACGGTACATCCAAACCGTCATCGAACCCATCGTTCTACCATTCCTAGACCGGCAAGGGAACTTGCTGTTCCAACAGGACAATGCACGTCCGCATGTATCCCGTGCCACCCAACGTGCTCTAGAAGGTGTAAGTCAACTACCCTGGCCAGCAAGATCTCCGGATCTGTCCCCCATTGAGCATGTTTGGGACTGGATGAAGCGTCGTCTCACGCGGTCTGCACGTCCAGCACGAACGCTGGTCCAACTGAGGCGCCAGGTGGAAATGGCATGGCAAGCCGTTCCACAGGACTACATCCAGCATCTCTACGATCGTCTCCATGGGAGAATAGCAGCCTGCATTGCTGCGAAAGGTGGATATACACTGTAATAGTGCCGACATTGTGCATGCTCTGTTGCCTGTGTCTATGTGCCTGTGGTTCTGTCAGTGTGATCATGTGATGTATCTGACCCCAGGAATGTGTCAATAAAGTTTCCCCTTCCTGGGACAATGAATTCACGGTGTTCTTATTTCAATTTCCAGGAGTGTATGTAATTCTTGTATTACCTGCGTCAACTGATCTTGTACTTCCCGGATTTCTCTTTTGTACTGTGTATTGATTTGATTTTGATTTTGTTTGAATTTTCTAATTTGTTCATACCCTTCTGTGTCAGTGAAGGCTACGGTCTTGTGCCATTCAGATCCTCATCTACCTTTGTAGATAAGTTAGTGACCTGATCCGAAAGTTCGGCTACTTTCTCCGATAGTGAACACATTTCCTCAGTGTGTTTTTCTGAACCAAGCTTCAGAGTGTCCATTTGTGTTGAAATCGAATCTACTGTGTCCTTTAAATTTTCCTGAGTTTTTGCAAGTTGCGTAACCGAATCGGTAGATGCAACTGAGTCAATTTTAGCCCACAAGGTCTCATGATTTTCATGAACAATGGTTTGCAGTTGTTTTATGGCTGCTTCGTGATTCTGTAATGCATTTTCATGCCGCGAAAAAATAGGTTGAAAATGCTCACAAATTTGTGTTTTTACGTCATTACAGACTTTTTGACATTTTAGTTCAATGTTATGAAACTCAGTAGTTAAATCTTCACGTGTTTGTTCAAGTGTGGTGTCTAACTTTTGAAGCTTTTGCTGTGTTTGTCTCTGATTTTGTTCCATTGTGTCTAGCTTTTTGAAGATTTTGTTCCATTGCGTCTAACTTTTGAAGATTCTGTTCCATTGTGTCTAACATTTGAAGATTTTGTCCCATTTGTTGCATTAATTGTAATAACAATGCATTAGTGTCTGGAATCTGTTCCTCTACGCTTTTCGGCAGTGCATTTTCACCGGCAACATTCACATTTTGACAAGCAGAAAATGCGTCTTGACTTATTTGAAAAAAACGGTGCGGACGCAAAACCTGAATCTACAGTATTTGCAAGATTGTGTCTTGTCATTTCGGATTTCTGAGGCAAGCTGTTGCCGACCGATCGATCGATAATGCTTCCCTGTTCACTAATTGTTTCACTGCCTACGCCATTGTTTGCCGCCCGCTCCATTTCCTTATGCACAATTACCAAATTACTACTTCGAATGTCTGTTAATTCACTACACAGTGGTGCTGATAAGCTACGCTCGTCGTCACTATTATTTCTCAGTTTACTTTGAAGCCTAGTGTTACGTTTTTCACACGCCATTATTGTCACAATATTTCACACGACAACACGGAAAACACAATTTGAAGAGGAAAAATAGGGGAACACGTTAACATAGCACTGAAAATAATATTTAGTTAATTGCAAGCGCAGCTGCGAAATACTTAGTGCAACTCTACATGCATGCCACAACTGTTTTACTGTACAAGAATGAAAAACTACAACTACAAAGGAAATTCTCTCTACAATTACGCGCTAACAATAAACAAAGGTTGCACTAATTGCACAAACTACAAGAAGAAATCAGAAGATTCCAGTGAGGTATCCTCGGCTAAGGGTCGACATATGAAACGTCCCCTTAGTAAAATTTATACATGACTGTGCTTAAACTGACACACAATATTTTTTAGCGCAACGCAATCTGACTTTCAGAAATCCCTACAAAGGAATGGCCCTGACTAACATTAACCTATACCTTTCACAAATCACTTACCTCACAAAAATCTTCGTTATTCGAACTACTGCAATACAGCGAGCGCCACTACTGCCAGCTAAATAAAAGATTCAAACTACAGAAGGCACTAATTACTCTTAGGCATAGTTAGCAAATGAAAGATTTTAATAGAGAACAAACAATGTATTTACCTTAATAGTCATAATATATATAGCAGTTCATGACATCCATTCTGTACTCAAAAATCCGCCATCTCATTCCCACATCCACCACTGCTGGCGGCTCACCTCCAACTGCGCAACGCTACGCGCTGTTAACACCCAGCTGCACAACGCTACAATGGCGAGTATTACAACAATGCCAATCAGCCACAGACTGCACACAGCACAGCCAGTGATTTTCATACAGAGCGCTACGTAACGTTGCCAATAAGAAAACATAAACAGCCTACTTACAACCGCAATCGCGATAGGCTACAACCCGATCTTTATCAAAGTCGGAAACGTGATGGTACGCATTTCTCCTCCTTACACGAGGCATCACAACGACGTTTCACCAGGCGCCGCCGGTCAACTGCTGTTTGCGTATGAGAAATGTCAGCACGTTGTAGGTGTCGCCACCGGTGCCAACCTTGTGTGAATGCTCTGAAAAGCTAATCATTTGCATATCACAGCATCTTCTTCCTGTGGGTTAAATTTCGCGTCTGTAGCACGTCATCTTCGTGGCGCAGCAATTTTAATGGCCAGTAGTGTATATTTAATACTCAGATCTGACTTTCATAAATGAACACATTTTAAACTTCTTTCTATCATCTGACACTGGAAGATAAAAACAAATTTCATTTGGTTCTTGTTTTTAATTAGCGGACTTGAGGTTAACACGAAGCGCACGAAAATGCCATTAGCTACTGAGGTATCCACAGATGTTTATCGGAGTCCTCTCCACGTGGTTCAGCATGCGTATTATAGTAATTATTATCGCGCTATACAAGTAACTTCTGCACTGGCAGCATGCACAAATATACTCCCTTATTTGAGGCAGATTTTCCAAACTTTTACAAATAAAATTACATCTCTTCGTTTCGTAACATTCTAAGAAGCTGGTCATTCTACTTCCCAGGTGACTAGTCTGAAACACACGAAGACGCACAAGCATTGCGTATGGGTGACAATAAACGAAAACACAAGACGCTCTATTACGATAATTTGAAACGTCCCCTTAGAAAAATTAATGAATTACTGTGCTGATAAACCTCTTACATTATTTAATTTTCAGACAGCTGAGCAGAAGTGAACGCACTCAGACATTTCGCTCTTTACCTATTCTGATCAACACTAAACTGACACACAATTTTTTTAGCGCAACGCCAACTTTCTTTCAATAATCCCTACAAAAGAATGGTCCTGACTAACATTAACCTATACCTTTCACAAATCACTTACCTCACAAAAATCTTCGTTACTCGAACTACTGCAATACAGCGAGCGACACTACTGCCAGCTAAATAAAAGATTCTAACTGCTGAAGGCACTAACTACTGATAGGCATGTTAGCAAATGAAAGATCTTGATAAAGAACAAACAATGTATTTACCTCAATAGTGTTCAAAAGTCATTATATATCAGTTCATGACATCCAGTCTTACAAATTTACACTTTCTGGCGGACACACGTCCAGATCGTCCACTCTTAAAATTCTGCCCTCTCTCTCCCCACATCCACCACTGCTGGCGGCTCACCTCCAACTGCGCAACGCTACGTGCTGTTAACAGCCAACTGCCCAACACTACAAAAGCGACTATTGCAACAATGCCGACCAGCCTCAGACTGCACACAGCACAGTCAGTGATTTTCATACAGAGCGCTACGTGGCGTTACCAACATAAAAACCTAAACAGCCTACTTACAAATTCAAGGCTCAGTTACATATTTATGTTGATTATTTCCGTACCTGAGTTAGTGATTTCACTTTCCCTCTATTTTCAAGTTAAATTGCTCTTTACTAAATCATTACGAGCGTGGGCTATACTTCTGTTCCTCTAAGATATTCAATATTACCACTAAGTACTTCTTTCAGTTGACAGTCGCAACCCCTGCGAACAGTACAAACAAAATACAAATCATGCACCTTCGGTTGATCAGACTCGCGTACCTTTACGTGACATGTCATGTGTCAGTACCCTATCTATACTTTCCTACATCACCACTCAGTGCCTCACGGTACTGGCTTTCTCAAACAGAATGAAAATCCTCACAGGCTCAGCGCTCCAAGGCGCCCTGCAAAACGTGAAAGTCCCAAAGTTACAATGCTACCACAAATTATCAGTCAGACTTTTCCTCTACTGGCTTCTAATAACAAACCTAAAACACGCAAATAGTCCTTATAGGATGCACTTATCCAGTGCCTCGTCTAATACCGTTATCATTGCGATCATCCACACTGTCTCAAAGGTTTTAACCTTACGAGGAAGTCGCCAGAATCCGAACTACAACAAAAATTCCTCCATACCATTCTCCCTCATTTTTCTTCGTACATTCGCCTACAGTACTGAGACTAGTAGTTTTCTCTCTAATATTGGTTATTCGATAAACATTTCCAGGTGCGAAAAATATTACCGTCCCATTAATTTGCTGTTGCTGAGGGTCTTGATCAGGACTACGTTGCCACGTGTTATCTTCCTAACTCGGCACGGTCCACTACAGATGTCAAAGTGTTTGTTGTTGTTGTTGTTATTGTTGTTGTGGTCTTCAGTCCTGAGACTGGTTTGATGCAGCTCTCCATGCTACTCTATCCTGTGCAAGCTTCTTCATCTCCCAGTACCTACTGCAGCCTACATCCTTCTAAATCTGCTTAGTGTATTCATCTCTTGGTCTCCCTCTACGATTTTTACCCTCCACGCTGCCCTCCAATACTAAATTGGTGATCCCTCGATGTCTCAGAACATGTCCTACCAACCGATTCCTTCTTCTAGTCAAGTTGTGCCACAAACTCCTCTTCTCCCTAATTCTATTCAATATCTCCTCATTAGTTATGTGATCTATCCATCTAATCTTCAGCATTCTTCTGTAGCACCACGATTAGAATGCTTCTATTCTCTCCTTGTCTGAGCTATTTATCGTCCCCGTTTCACTTCCATACATGGCTACACTCCGTACAAATACTTTAAGAAACGACTTCTTGACACTTAAATCTATACTCGATGTTAACAAATTTCTCTTATTCAGAAACGCTTTCCTTACCATTGCCAGTCTACATTTTATATCCTCTCTACCTCGACCATCATCAGTTATTTTGCTCCCCAAATAGCAAAACTCTTTTACTACTTTAAATGCCTCATTTCATAATCTAATTCCGTCAGCATCACCCGACTTAATTCGACTACACTTCATTATCCTCGTTTTGCTTTTGTTGATGTTCATCTTATACCCTCCTTTCAAGACACTGTCCATTCCGTTCAACTGCTCTTCCAAATCCTTTGCTGTCTCTGACAGAATCACAATGTCATCGGCGAACCTCAAAGTTTTTATTTCTTCTCCATGGATTTTAATACCTACTCCGAACTTTTCTTTTGTTTCCATTATTGCTTGCTCAATGTACAGATAGAATAGCATCGGGGATAGGCTACAACCCTGTCTCATTCCCTTGCCAACCACTGCTTCCCTTTCATACCCCTCGACTCTTATAACTGCCATCTGCTTTCTGAACAAATTGTAAATAGCCTTTCGCTCCCTGTATTTTACCCCTGCCATCTTTAGAATATGAGAGTATTCCAGTCAACATTGTCAAAAGCTTTCTCTAAGTCTACAAATGCTAGAAACGTAGGTTTGCCTTTCCTTAACTTTCTTCAAAGATAAGTCGTAGGGTCAGTATTGCCTCCCCGAGGTCGGCTTCTATCAGTTTTTCCATTCGTCTGTAAAGAATTCGCGTTAGTATTTTGCAGCTGTGACTTATTAGACAGATGGTTCGGTTGTTTTCACATCTGTCAACACCTGCTTTCCTTGGGATTGGGATTATTATATTGAAGTCTGAGGGTATATCGCCTGTCTCATACATCTTACTCACCAGATGGTAGAGTTTTGTCAGGACTGGCTCTCCCAAGGCCGTCAGTAGTTCCAGTGGAATGTTGTCTACTCCGGGGGTCTTGTTTCGACTCAGGTCTTTCAGTGCTCTGTCAAACTCTTCACGCAATATCATATCTCCCATTTCATGTTCATCTACATCCTCTTCCATTTCCATAATATTGTCCTCAAGTACATTACCCTTGTATAGACCCTCTATATACTCCTTCCACCTTTCTGCTTTCCCTTCTTTGCTTAGAACTGGGTTTCCATCAAAGCTCTTGATATTCATGCAAGTGATTCTCCTTTCTCCAAATGTCTCTTTAATTTTCCTGTAGGCAGGATCTATCTTAACCCTCAGGAGATAAGCCTCTACATCCTTACATTCGTCCTCTAGCCATCCCTGCTTAGCCATTTAGCACTTCCTGTCGATTTTATTTTTGAGACGTTTATATTCCTTTTTGCCTGCTTCATTTTTACTGCATTTTTATATCTTCTCCTTTCATCAATTAAATTCAATATTTATTCTGTTATCCAAGGGTTTTGTATTAGCCCTCGTCTTTTTACCTATTTGATCCTCTGCTGCCTTCACTATTTCATCCTTCAAAGCGACCCATTCTTCTTCTACTGTATTTCTTTCCCCCATTCCTGTCAATTGTTCCCTTATGCTCTCCTGAAACTCTGTACAGCCACTGGTTCTTTCAGTTTATCCAGGTCCCATCTCCTTAAATTCCCACCTTTTTGCAGTTTCTTCAGTTCTAATCTACAGTTCATAACCAATAGATTGTTGTCAGTGTCCACATCTGCCCCTGGAAATGTCTTACAATTTAAAACCTGGTTCCTAAATATCTGTCTTACCATTATATAATTTATCTGAAACCTTCTAGTATCTCCAGAGTTCTTCCATGTATACAACCTGCTTTCATGATTCTTGAACCAAGTGTTAGCTATGATTAAGTTATGCTCTGTGCAAAATTCTACTAGGCGGCTTCCTCTTTCATTTCTTAGCCCCAATCCATATTCACCTACTACGTTTCCTTCTCTTCCTTTTCCTACTGTCGAATTCCAGTCACCCATGACTATTAAATTTTCGTCTCCCTTCACTACCTGAATAATTTCTTTTATCTCATCATACATTTCATCAATTTCTTCATCATCTGCAGAGCTAGTTGGCATATAAACTTGTACTACCGTAGTAGCCGTGTGCTTCGTGTCTATTTTGGCCACAATAATGCGTTCACTATGTTGTTTGTAGTAACCTACCCGCACTCCTATTATTTTATTCATTATTAAACCTACTCCTGCATTACCACTATTTTATTTTGTATTTATAACCCTGTATTCACCTGACCAAAAGTCTTGTTCCACCTGCCACCGAACGTCCTTAATTCCCACTATATCTAACTTTAACCTATCCATTTCCCTTTTTAAATTTTCTAACCTACCTGCCCGATTAAGGGATCTGACATTCCACGCTCCGACCCGTAGAACGCCAGTTTTCTTTCTCCTGATAACAACGTCCCCTTGAGTAGTCCCCGCCCAGAGATCCGAATGGGGGACTATTTTACCTCCGGAATATTTTAACCAAGAGGACGCCATCATTTAATCATACAGTAAAGCTGCATGCCCTCGTGAAATATTACGGCTGTAGTTTCCCCTTGCTTTCAGCCGTTTGCAGTACCAGAACAGGAAGGCCAATTTGGTTAGTGTTACAGGGCCAGATCAGTCAATCATCAAGGCTGTTGCCCCTGCAACTACTGAAAAGGCTGCTGCACCTCTTCAGGAACCACACGTTTGTCTGGCCTCTCAACAGATACCCCTCCATTGTGATTGCACCTACGGTACGGCTATTTGTATCGTTGAGATACGCAAGCCTCCCCACCAACGGCAAGGTCCATGGTTCTTGGGGATGTTTATGACATACATATCTGCTATTGCGCAATGTCTTCTCACCGTAGAGAAGGCTAACGACACTAGCCACGTGTCATCAGTGGCTAGCAGGCGGCAAGTGCGTTCGTTGCAGGAACAGCACTCTGTTACACCATGACAGTCGCTAAGACGTTCGGCCGTGCTGACGAAAGACGGGAGTCGGCCCTGCAGCAAGCGATGTTGCGGCTGGACTCACGTGTACTGCATACAGCCCAACTCAGTTGGGAGGGGCGCACAAAAGCCCGGCATGGAACTCGGGACCTTCAGGGACTGGGTGGTGCCTCCAGCGAATGTACTGTGGCGCAGAAAACGGTGCGGCTGGTTGCGGCTTGTGTAGGTAAAAAATCTTAACCAAGTGTAAACCAGTTTTATTAAACAACTTAAAACAATATAATAACTCAGAGCACATACACGAGAAGGAATAAGCAGGAAATAGCGCTCAGTTAATCAAACAACACTTGATACCTAACACAATAAAATAATAGTCTATAAAACTCTCCTCCCCCCCCCCCCTCCGACCCCCGCAACTGGAATAATCAACTTTACAAACGGGGCATGGATAAATATAGAAAAAAATTATTCATCAGTATACTCTGCACTGACTGGTTTGATGGGGCGCGCCACGAATTCCTCTCCTGTGCCAACGTCTTCGTTTGCAACCTACGCCCTCAATTATTTGCTGGATGTACGAGGGGCGTTTGAAAAGTCCGTGCAAAGTCCGAGAGATGGCACGACCGGCTCGTACCGAGGTCATCTTTAGTTAGTAGCATCTTTGGAAAGAACGCACACCAAGTTTCAGCCATATTGGTTTATTTTTTTGTGTTTGGCATTCGTGTGAATCAAAGAAGTCGAGTGATTGTCAAAAAATGGACGAAAAAGAATTTCGTGTGGTGATTAAACATTACTTTATGAAAGGCAAAACGCCTCAGGGGACTAAAGAGAAGCTTGATAAACATTACGGTGACTCTGCACCTTCGATTAGAACAGTTTATAAGTGGTTTCAAAATTTTCGGAGTGGCCATATGGGCGATGCTGAACGTTCTGGACGCCCTGTGGAGGTTACGACTCCAGAAATCACTGATAAAATCGATGATATGGTGATGGATGACAGAAAAGTTAAGGTGCATGAGATTGCTAATGCTGTGGGCATATCGAATGAACGGGTACCTAATATTTTGCATAAACATTTGGACATGAAAGAGCTATCCGCAAGATGGGTTCCGCGATTGCTCACGCTTGACCAAAAACGGAATCGTGTGAAGTGGTTTGCAGCAGTTCAGGAAGAATCCGCAGGACTTTAAGCGTCGTTTCGTCACTGTGGATGAAACATGGATCCATTACTATACTCCTCAGACCAAACAACAATCTAAACAAAGGGTTACCAAGGGTGAATGTGCATAAAAAAGGCGAAGACCAGTCCTTCGGCCGCAAAGTTTATGACGACTGTCTTTTGGGATTCGCAATGGATAATCCTCATAGACTATCTGGAAAAGGGTAAAACTATTACAGGTGCATATTATTCATTATTCGTTATTGGACCGTTTGAAAACCGAGCTGCAAGAAAAACGCCGGCGACTGGACAGCACACACCTCAGCAGTTGTAGTCGCAAAATGAATGGAAATAGCATTCCAACTTGTTTCACATCCCCCCCCCCCCCATATTCTCCATAAATGGCTCCCTCGGGCTACTATTTGTTCCACAATTTGAAGAAATGGCTCGCGGGATAAATATTTTATTCAACTGAGGAGGTGATTGCAGCAACTAATAGCTATTTTGCAGACTTGGACAATTCCTGTTATTCGGAAGGGATCAACAAATTAGAACAGAGTTGGAGGAAGTGTATAAATCTAAAAGGATACTATGTCGAAAAATAAAAAAAATGTTTACCCCAAACACGTAAGTAGTTTATATTTTTGCACGGACTTTTCAAACGATCCTTGTATCTCAATCTTTGTCTCCCTCGACTGTTTTTACCCTCTACAGTTCCCTCTGGGACCATCTGAGTTATTCCGTATTGCCTTAACAGATGTCCTATCATCCTGTCCCTTCTTCTTATCAGTGTTTTCAATGTATTACTTTTCTAGCCGGTTCTCTGGGATACCTACTCAGTCCTTACCTTACGAGTCCACTTAATTTTCAACATTATTCTATACCACCACATTTCAAATGCTTCCATTCTCATCAGTTCCGATTTTCCCACAGTCCATGTTACACTACAAACGCACACTCTCAGAAGTTTTTTTTCCTCAAATTAAGGCCTACGTTTGGCACTAGTAGACTTCTCTTGGCCTGAAAAGAGCTTTTGGCCAGAGCCAGTCTGCTTCCTATGTCCTCCTTGCTCCGTCCGTTACAAGTTATTTGCTGCCTAGATAACAGAATTCCTTAACTTCACCTACTTCGTGACTATCAGTTCTGACGTTAAGTTTCTCCCTGTCCTCATTTCTGCTGCTTCGCATTACTTTCGTCTTTCTTCGATTTTCTCTCAATCCATACTCTTTATTCATTACACTGTTCATTCCAGTCAGCAGATTATGTAATCCTCCTCCACTTTCACTGAGCATGAGAAAGTCATCAGTGAACTATAAATTTTATACCCTATCTCCTTAAGTGTTAATCCCAATCGTGAACCTTTTTAATCCGTGCACTTGGTTCTTGGTCTTTCACTTTTAGTGCTCCCTCTTGGTTCTTGTACATATTGTATATTGCCCTTCTTTCCCTACAGCTTCCCCTATGTTTCTCAGAATTTCTAACATTTCACACCTAACCATTTCAGAAATTCAGATGGAATATTATCTATCCTTTGTGCCTTTCTCGATTTTAAGCCTTCCAAAGCTCTTTTACATTCTGATTTTAATCCTGGATCTCCTATCTCTTCTATATCGACTCATGTTTTACTTTTTCCTATCACGTCGTCAGACAAGTCTTCCCATTCATAGAGGCCTTCAGTGTACTCTTTCCACCTATCTGCTCTGTCCTCTGCAACAGTTGAATTCCCGTCGTACTCTTAATGTTCTCATCCTTGCTTTTAATTTCATCGAAAGTTTTTTTCTTACTTTTCTTTATGCTTAGCCAATCCTTCCAACAATCATTTCTCTTTCGATTTCTTCACATTTTTCATGTAGCCATTTCGCTTTAGCTTCCCTGCACTTCGTATTTATTTCATTCCTAAGTGACTTGTATTTCTGTATTCCTGAATTTCCCTGAACAATTTTGTGTTTCCTTCTTCTATCCGTCAGCTGAAGCATTTCTTCTGTTATCCATGGATTTCTCTCAGTTACCTTCTTTGTACCTATGTTTTTCATCCCAATTTCTGTGACTGCGCTTTTCAGAGACGTCCATTTCTTTTCAATTGAACTATTTACTGAGCTACTCGTTATCGTCGTACCTATAGCTTCAGAGAACTTGAAGCGTATCTTTTCATTTCTTAGTACTGCCGTATCCCACTTCTTTGCGCTTTGATTCTTTCTGATTTATCTCTTAAACGTCAACCTACTCTTCACCATTACTAAATTTTGACCTGAGTCTATATACGATGCTGGGTACACCAGTCAATATCTGATTTCTGGATCTCGGACTAACCAATACTACTGTATCTCCCCTTCTTTTCCAGGTATACTTCCTCCTCTTATGACTCTGAGTATTCGCCGTTATTAGCTGACATTTACTGCTGAACTCGTCTTCCTCCTGTCTCATTCCTAGTGCCAAGCTGGTATTCTCCCAGAACCCTATCTTCTACTCCTTCTCCTACAACCCCATTCCAATTTTCCATGACTGCTCGATTTTCATCTCCATTTACGTACTGAATTACCCGTTCAGTATCCTCATACAATTTCTCTATCTTTTCATCTTCGTCTTGCGATGTCGGCATGCATACCTGAACAATCGTTGAAAGCACTGATAACATACACAGTACCAAACACCGATATTTGGCCCCTCTCAGATAAAGTAATTGCAGTAAACAGTACTTTTCTTTTACCTGAGTTTTATGTGTATAGAAGTAAATGAAATATTAACTTCACCTTATATCAATCCTGCACCTAGATTCCAAAGCATGTTTTAAAGGCTGATAATAGACTAAGTGAAATTCGTAAAAATATATGACTGGTTAACAAAAAATTTTGTAGATAAAATGAAGTGGACAGAAAATCTGTAAAGATGAAAGCCCACAGCAAATAAGAAGCCTCCTATGGAAGTATCTCAACTTTTGTTCTAGTGAAACCAAACTAGTGGTGTATACGTGATCAACAGTGACCAGTTGAGTGTTGGAGTAGAGAAGTAGGGCATTGTAGAGAGCCTGTATAGGGAGAGAGTGGCCAACCGGACGATACGGCGGCCATTTTTCTGCCAAACTGCGGGCGGGACTTTTGAATGGCCAGTAGTGGAGTAGTGGAGTACACAGTCACCGAATCTAAAGCACAAAACAATATGGTGAAATCATTCGTTAAATGCCTTTGTTTATAAGAATAATGTGCTATAATAATTTTCACACAGCCAATTTACAGGTCTGTTTTCAAATTTAACTATGTATATTGCAAGTTGTTTTATATATAGTAAAAAGCAAAAACGACTTACTTCGCATAGATAAGAGTACTTGGTTGGTTTTCACAACGCTCCTGTTTGATTTATGTCAGCCCTGTTGACTGCGACTGCCCACTGCTTTCGTCTTTCTCCATTGCGTGGAAATGCTAACATGCGAAATCCACCTTCGCCTCTATTGGAACAACCAAATGCAGCACAACCTGGCATCGTTTACGAACGTCTGCAGAACGAATTACAGATGTCGAAAACAATACTGTATAATTACTATCGTGTTTACTTCAAACGTGTAGGCCTACCGACTTCATCACATCATTATTTCAACTCGTATTTAAGATCGCAAACGCTAATTACGTACTAAAAACGATATACAACTGAATCGAACATGCATGCACAACGCATAACAAGTCTCTCAATAATTCAAATACCTTTTAATCGTCTCCAAAAGTCCTCTGATCTTCAATTCAACTCAAAAGCACGGCGAACATAGGAAGCGCGAGACGTTTGGCGCCATTTTTATGCCAAAGCTAATCAACCAATCACGGGCAACTTCACCTATGGCCACTCTCTCTGTATACAGGCTCTCTAGGGCACCGTGCATAATCCTGTACCCTGGCGGCGTGCTAAAGGAACACCGGGACAAGTAAGCAACGTTTCTGCCGAATATAAAGCTGTGCGAAACCTAAAGCTGCTTCCGGTGTATTCCAGTGCACAGTAACTCTAAACACAACTCCAGCACCGACCCTTGCTGAGAACACTTTATGTCACATATGAAAGCCGTGCCGCGTCCATCAGTCATGTCTGAACCAAGCAGCGGGCGCGCCCACAGTAAAACGTGCTATGAACATTAGTGAACATTCAAATATACACTCTAAACCTCGTATATGGAAACGAACACGACACGATAATATCCATGCGAACTTATCAACTTTCGACTTTTATAGAGAAGCAGTGTACTACAACGATAATAAGAAAGGGAAGTGAATTTTAGCTTCTCGTGAATTAGGCAGTGTCTAATTGCCTCCAATTGAGTAAAATCAAATGAGAAGGAGTAATCTGTATCGTATATAGCATGAACCTTCTGCAGTCATGTTATTTGTCAGTACCAAAGTAATTCAAGCTTTGTCTATTGTATATGTATTTATCTATGTATTTCAGCTCTCCAAGCACCGTAGTAGTACATCTTTTTCAGGGGACTCGTAGCATGGTACAATTGTTTCATGAATTTCGCAGTTTCGGCACTGCTGCACATATTCGAGTCAACACTGGGGTAACAAGCCATAAAAAAGCGCTGTGTACGTGGAATGCGTTGTGTACTTTGGAAGATAGTGCTGGCTGGCCTGTTGCTGCCCGATGACGTCACGCACATGGATGTGACGTCACTCCTCCACTGGGCCTGCGACCTACATTGAGTCTCGTACACAAAGCAACAGTCGTCTGAACTCTGTTCTCGTCCACAGAACACAACAGTGTTGCCCACATGTCAAGCTGAATTACACATATGGACAAGCCAGTGCCATAGACTTGGTAACTAACAAATGAATCGTTTATTGGGTTGTTCTCGTCGAACGTGTATAAAACGTATACATACTTTTTTCTTTTCTATGGGTTGCCTAATAACAATAAAGCAACAAATTGTTTCGTAGTAATTCAGGGAGCATTGTGATACCCCTTTCCAAAAATTATCTTTTGTGTGTAAAATTTTGTGCAGCGATACTGGAGTCCAGATATTAACGTTTACATTATCTGTTCAAACAAACGAGGGCGGTGCCTTCAGTTTTTCCAAGGAAAGCTAGGAGATACTTAACTGTTCGCTTTTGTCTTTTCCAATCCGACTCTTATTATGTAAGAATCATTCTCTGTATCTCCGAGTAATTTATAACACATTAAGCTAATTGTCAATAAGAGTGTTCGAATACTTTCTTGCCATACCCGTCCACATATCTACGCTAACGACCAATGCATTAACAGATTCATTTTCCAATCTTCTGTGGGGCTGGCGTAAAATTTCGATATGTCCCCGTTCTTCCACTGGCGTAACTTTGATACAAATTGTCAATATTTATTTTTCGCTTATTGTACAACCTGAACCTGCACTCAAGAGAAAACCCAAGAATTTTAACAAGTCACACAGCATAGAGCGATTACCAGATCGTGGTATGCAATTTCGCAGCTCATGACGCATGGGAAGAGTTGTCACAGATTAACAGATTCTCTCAGAAACTTGTTGCCTCTATTCCCCATTGGCTAAGTGTAATTGTCGAGGAGAGCAGAAACTGGACACGTTACTGAATTATTGTGTTTCTAGGAAGAAAATTTTATGTATGACAAATGAACTTTTTGTTTTCCTTCAAACAAGAGGAAATTTGTCTGTCTTATCTCTTTAGAAAGAAAGGGACAGAGGCGACTAAGACATACAAGAGAAAGTGTTTATTTTGTTTTTACATCGGGAAAAAGCATCATATTAATTTGTGTTCGTTTTACTTACATGAAGGCAGGACGCAAATACAGACGAAAGCACAAAGGAGATATCATTTTCTTTCAGTGCCGAGAGGGAATCAGAATACAATAAGAGAAAAGGTGGTGCAAGATAGGCGGTGTGGACGTAGTCGAGCATTTAAGTCCACTAAATCTTCAGCTATATGCTTATGAATTCTTTAAAATTATGAATATTTAATAAGTCTCATTGCTCTCACAAACTAATAATTCTTACCACGAATTAGAATTCATTAAAGTGACACGACTACTTTGAATTCCATGAACGGATGTAGGAAGAACGTAAGCTAACTGAAAGTGATACAGTAGGTATTCTGCCAGTTTTATCATATCTGCTTGTTTTCGAGATTCCGAGTGTGGGAGAGAGTGAGAATTTAATAGCTGCTGAATTAATGTCATAAAATTTCGACACAGTGATGACGAAGTTACTCTTGTGGCAGCTGCTTGTGAAGAAAGTGGCTTGATAATCTTTGTAGCGTATATTCTATCACCATGATTGTAATGCATCAGAAAATGTAGTTGAATTATATGCTTATCATATCTATCTTACGACTAAGGTTTGACATAGTGGAAGAAAACTTTGTTTCAGTTACTGTCATGAAATGATTTCGGTGTATCACACACAGTAATCAAAATGTATACTTAGAAGGAAAATGTATCTCTTCTGATGCATACACGAAAAGAGATATGAAAAAGAATGTGAGACACCCTGATTAACCCGCAGGACAGGACAGGTAGTTTAAATTGTGGAAAGGAACCAAAATAACATAAAACTTTATTATTTGATCAAATATTACATGAGCAAAAAAATTTTTTTTCTAAACACACAGCTTTCATCTTTGGGACTTAATTACCAGCTGAAAGCCACTTTAATTTAAAAACCGCTGAAGGCCAATAACTTAAAACGGGAGCATACTCAGAAATATAAAAGGCAAGCTTTATCTTAAAAGAGTTCTTAATTTAGGCGGAAGGCCCAAAGAATGTGAGATTTTCAGAGCAAACAATTTGAATTCAAAATCGGCTGAAAGCCCAACAATTAAGGCAAAAAAACATTAACTTTTTTAAAAAAAACAACAAAGCACTTACGTAAAACAGTTCTTAATTAGGCAAAACTCAACCAAAACAGAAATTTAAAAGGCAAAGCCTTACCTTAAAACAGTTCTTTAGTTAGGCTGAAGGCCCAAAGAATCAGACACTTCAAGAGCAAACAACTCAAACTCAGAATCGGCTGAAGGCCCAACACTTAGGATTCAACAACAATAAAACCTTTAAAATGCCAAAGGTCTTACATGAAACAGTTCTTTAAATTAGGCTGAAGGCCTAAAGAATCTTACACCTTAAGGGCAAGACAAACTTAATTTTTTTTTAAATAGGTTAGAAGCCATACAAGTACTAACAACAAGAACAAAAGAAAAATAAAATAAAAAAGGCTGTACACCCAAGGGCGGTGAGATGTTCGAGGGTCGGCCTGGAATTCAAACACTAACGCCCGCTTAGGTGAGACAGGCAGTCAGGCCAACCATTCACGATCCGACGACAACCCAACCGACCGACAGTCAACGGACCCACCGACAAGATAACTTCCACTTCATCGGAGCAGGGCACAACAAGGAGTTCAACGGAACAACGTATAAGATATTGGCGCCCACAACCAATCGTATATGGAACTGTAAAACTACACATCGTGCTGGACAGCAACAACACGATGAGAAAACTACACTGTCTGAAATTTACGTCAACGGCCAGGGCAGGTAACCGGAACGTTAACGGCCACAAGGCAGAAGATTCCGCTGGTGCACTTCAGTTCAAATAACCAAATACAGTGAAACTCTACCGGAGGGTGGCTACAATTTAACCAACTTGAAAAACCACGCTGTGGCTCGCGGGAATATCCCAACAGCCGACAACGAAGTCCAAACGACACAATGCGAACAGTCTTGACTTGCTGGTAGCCGGCCTAAGTGGCCGTGCGGTTCTAGGCGCTGCAGTCTGGAACCGCGAGACCGCTAAGGTCGCAGGTTCGAATCCTGCCTCGGGCATGGATGTGTGTGATGTCCTTAGGTTAGTTCGGTTTAACTAGTTCTAAGTTCTAGGGGACTAATGACCTCAGAAGTTGAGTCCCATAGTGCTCAGAGCCATTTGACTTGCTGGTAGATTAAATCAAAATTCAATTTTCGTGTCCAGGGTTGGTGAGCCACGCATCTCATAGCAGTGGGAACAGCCACACACACTCCAACATCGCGTAGAGATCGCCAGCGGCTCCGGCCAAACTACGTCCCTCAGAGAATTCCTCGCTGCTCCACGCCAATCGATCGACTGCCCAGACCCGGAACCGGTGAAAGGACCAAATATACGTCTGGCCGATGAGACGACCAACCGAACGACCAACCAACGGTCGTTCCGCTCCAATCTCCCTCCGCCGGACAGTTCATGGCTGTCGCCAGCGGTCGGCGAGAACTGGCTGTAGGCGCCTCACCGGCGCTCTGTCCCCATCTCCACTACTGCTTCGTACCGACTGCACATTTGGTCCGGCCCGAGCTGACTGCCAGACACACGACGTCCCGTAAATACTATCGGTCACTCCAGAGAGGGTACGACAGTGCACTTATCGATACGCACTGCTGCTGCCGCTCATGAGCAAGTAGGACAGGAAATTAGTGACGCCAATACATGGAATAAGAAAACGAGGCGGCAGTATCGTAATAGAAGATGACAAACAATAAATGGGATAAACGTGAGCCGTGCAGGGCTCAGAAAGCATTCTGCTATTTAGTACTATTTCAACTCCTGATTCACATAAGTATGTTCATAGCTTCCGTAACGTTTGTCTCGGGTGCTGATTCCCTCACCTCTAAAATGTACTAAATGGAGTCTATGAGATGGGTTATGATATAGAGCTTGTCTTATGATTTAGTCACTGAATTTCCTTCTGGCTGAAACTTCCTGGCAGATTAAAACTGTGTGCCCGACCAAGACTCGAACTCGGGACCTTTGCCTTTCGCGGGCAAGTGCTCTACCATCTGAGCTACCGAAGCACGACTCACGTCCGGTGGCTTGGGTAGCTCAGTTGGTAGAGCACTTGCCCGCGAAAGGCAAAGGTCCCGAGTTCGAGTCTCGGTCCGGCACACAGTTTTAATCTGCCAGGAAGTTTCATATCAGCGCACACTCCGCTGCAGAGTGAAAATCTCATTCTGGAAACATCCCCCAGGCTGTGGCTAAGCCATGTCTCCGCAATATCCTTTCTTTCAGGAGTGCTATTTCTGCAAGGTTCGCAGGAGAGCTTCTGTAAAGTTTGGAAGGTAGGAGACGAGGTACTGGCAGAAGTAAAGCTGTGAGTACCGGACGTGAGTCGTGCTTCGGTAGCTCAGATGGTAGAGCACTTGCCCGCGAAAGGCAAAGGTGCCGAGTTCGAGTCTCGGTCGGGCACACAGTTTTAATCTGCCAGGAAGTTTCATATCAGCGCACACTCCACTGCAGAGTGAAAATCTCTTCCTTCTGGCTGTTTGCAGATCGAGTGAGGAAAACAAGAGAAAGACCCCCAAACTGCAGCATTTCTCCACCGAGATCCGAACCGGGTTGCATCTCAACCAGGGCGTTGGAAATCGAGCGTGTTACCGCTAAGCCAATATGACACTGCTGTGGTGTACCTTTCTTCATTAGGTCCATGTCTCCTAATGTAGATTACTCGGAACGCAATCGCTATAAGGTGCCAAACGTCAAATGTGGGTTAAAACGATGAGTTTTACTTACTCAGTGTCACATCTTACCCGTGAACCATTCAGAATATTTCATCGACAAGATGACAAGAAAGTACACTATTAGACACAAAACCCGGTCACCTGCCCGTCACCGCAGAAACCAAGTCCGAGTCTTTCACATAAGGTGGCCAGTATTCCTGACTACCCATCAGAGTTCTGAATCTGCCCCTGTGCACGGTCTGGGAACACTATAGGATGCAAAAGTGTAAGTAAGAAGGTCTTTCAGTCTTCAGCTGTTACGAAAATGTATCTGCTCGTGATCAAGTGGTAAGCTTCGTGCTCTGTAAAGTCGCATGTTTGAGTCCACTCCATTCCCTGTTTCTTAAATCGCATATCAGATATCTGCTTAAGTTATCAGTCTGATGGAATGTCAAACATAATTCTCTTTACTTTCTAATCCACCTGTAATAGCAAAATGTTCCAGATACATTTCCACCAAACAGCATGTGGGCTGCGTCAAGATCAGAACAGTTTTACGCTCGAGGTTTTCCTCGCCCTGCAGCAGCTACCGGCTACCAGCCATATGCCTCCGACCAGGTGAACGTGGTGTTGCGCCATGAGTGTATTTTTTCAACACCACTTTCTTATTTGATGTTCTCGTATTTATGTGGCAGTTGCGATTTGGATTTCGCATACCTGGAACTTACATTGTTGAAGTGTGATAGGTATAGTAGCAAGAGGAAGAAGGTGTAACATTGGTGACATGTGGTTCACGCTGGGTTTAGTACAGTGGTGAAGGCAGCAGAGCCTTTACATTGTGTGTGGGGAGAGATCTTTTGGGCAAAACACGTCAGAAAAAGGTTTCTGTTTCAAGGAAGGTCGTACTGCCATGAACGATTTTGCCCAGGAACCTCAATAAGAAACACATGTGATCACATGCGACCATTTAAGCGTCGTGCGACATTTATATTCAATAGGCAAGGCTCAAATGTCGGGAGCTGTATTACTGCGTGCTCTAATTGTAACCAACAAAAATGAAAGGGGTGACTATTAATACATTTTTGGTTGATTGTCTTCAGATGGCTCACTGAGAATTCCAGTGCAGTGTTCCTACTGGTGACTAGTTATCATGTCTTTATATTAACCTCTTAAGAAGAATTAATGGCTTAGCACTAACAAAAGACATATACTCGAGCAAAGGGAAACTGAAAAGTCATCCCTCACGCACCTATTCCTCTGATCTTATGCCCTCATAAGTTTACTTTTCAAGCTCCTTATCGAAAAACAGTAAAACAAATTCCTCTGTGGAGGAAAATGTACTTAAAACATGGTTTGATGACATCTTTAACTCAGATCCTGTAGGTTTCTACAGCTGCGGATTCACTAAACTACATGAGCATTGTCAGACTGCTCTAAATAATGCGAGTGAATATACTGTTGGCCCGCATCTCGTGGTCGTGCGGTAGCGTTCTCGCTTCCCACGCCCGGGTTCCCGGGTTCGATTCCCGATGGGGTCAGGGATTTTCTCTGCCTCGTGATGGCTGGGTGTTGTGTGATGTCCTTAGGTTAGTTAGGTTTAAGTAGCTCTAAGTTCTAGGGGACTGATGACCTAAGTTGTTAAGTCCCATAGTGCTCAGAGCCATTTTTTTGAATATACTGTTGATGATTAAATTCTCTATGATGTTTACTGTTGTGTTCAATAAAATAATGGACAGCGTTATTAAAATATTCGCTGTCCTAATGCAAATGAAATTCAAATTATGTGATATCCTTATGCCGAAACCTATTCCCATAAAACATAAAGTACCTCTAACACGAGCTCACCTATATTAGCACGAATTAGTGAGATATTACTCATTCTGGACTTTGAAACCGTCTATGTTTACATGCTGTTCTGTGTCACAGTGAAGTAGTATGAAAATGCGTCATTTCATATATAAAATAATAAAATTTCCTTATTGATTTTCGCTCTGACCGCTTGTAGCGCTATCACGAAACGGCAGAAATGTACCCTTCAGTGAGACTAGAACTGGGACCTAAGCAGCCCCCAGTTCACTAGCGAACACATTGCCTCACAGCTGGCAGAATACTACAGCATTGTACTCTACCTTATTGGTCCAATGCTAGGGCAGATAAATTTGCAACGTAAAAGACGAGATTAAGTGAAGTTTATACGTCGAATGACTTTCTTGGACTCACAACCATAACTTTATTTCACGCTTTATGTGAAAATCACTCAGATCGTTTAATACAAATGATACGAAGATATCAAGTGAATTTTGCAGGTTAATTCCGTGTCATCCGGGCAGCAACCCATCGGTCACAGGGTTGTCAAACACACCCTGCATTGTTGTCAAGCTTCAGTTATACTTCTAGTAGGAAGAACATCAACCTTAAGACATCTAGGAAGCGACTACAGTTTGTGTCTGAAAGACGTTGCGGCTGAGCACCACAATATCCAAAGTATATGTCAATGCGTCTTATACGCGTTTCTGTAACTTGGTTTAGGGACTAGAGCGGCGTCACTAATAATACTGAGATGCGTCGACTGCAAATCAAACAACGCAAATTATTTGTGTTTTTCTGTCTTAAGCAAGTTGAAACTGAAAAGCTCATTGCCAGACATGTTTCACATGTTTAGAACATCTCCAGTAGTTATACTGTAAACGTTATGAGTGGCAACAAATGTTTTTTATAACTATAAACTTGGAAAATACTTTCTTGAGATTGATGTCAATAGCACCCTCTATGAAAGACGGGCGTATAAATGAAGAGGCAACACAGGATCGATAGCGAAACATAACATTCACAGGAAGACTTCGTAAGCTACGAATAACATCAAATTTCAAATCAAGGAAGGCTGCTATGCACGAAATCCCAAGAAATGACAGAAAGTGGAGGTTCATAATTCCGTCGAAAATTAAACTAGCGAAAATATGCAGCGCAACTGCGTTTCCATCTTCTGCTAATGTGAAAGGAGAAGCAATTATTAGCCCAAGGTGGGACAAGGGACACAAAACGATGACAGTATTGGCCCGAATAAGTCATCACTCAGTAAAACTCACATCCAGTCCACAAAAACTAAAAGATGCAGGAGATATTTACAGGGCGGCAATTACTGAACTATACGAAAAAAAAAGTAAACTACTGTGCGCACAAACTTTATTCAACATGTAAACGTCACTACAGATTTAGCTTATGAAATGTTCGGTATGCCTGACGTCGTTGGCGATGATGTGGCGGAGACGAGCAGCGAAATTCTGCATGACCTGCTGAAGTGTCGGAACATCGGTGCTCTCGATGACCTCCTGAATGGCTGTTACCAGCTCAGCAATGGTTTTGGTGTTATTGCTGTACACCTAGCCTCTAATATAGCCCCACAAAATGGATCGCATGTGTTCAGATCCGGAGAATATGGCGGCCAGTCGAGGCCCATGCCAGTTGCTTCTGGGTACCCCAGAGCCAAAATGCGGTCCCCAAGGGTTCCTCCGCGAAATCAAACACTCTCCTATTTCGATGGGGTCGAGCTCCGTCTTGCACGAACCATATCTTGTCGAAATCAGTGCCACTTTGGGTAATGGGGATGAAATCATCTTTCAAAACATTCATGCACCGTTCCGTAGTCACCGTGCCATCAAGGAATATCGCACCGATTATTCCGTGACTGGACACTGCACACCACATAGTCACCTGTTGAGGGTGAAGAGACTTCTCGATCACGAAATGCAGATTCTTAGAACCCCAAATGCGTCAATTTTGCTTATTGGTGAACCCCTTGAAATGAAAGTGGGCTCGTCGCTAAACCAAAAAGAAACAATGCGCATGCTAATTCCAATCATACCCCGCGGCCATCCATGCAGTTTGAACGTTCTAATGCAAACCGGTCAGAACTTATGACGATTTTGTTTCATATACACTCCTGGAAATGGAAAAAAGAACACATTGACACCGGTGTGTCAGACCCACCATACTTGCTCCGGACACTGCGAGAGGGCTGTACAAGCAATGATCACACGCACGGCACAGCGGACACACCAGGAACCGCGGTGTTGGCCGTCGAATGGCGCTAGCTGCGCAGCATTTGTGCACCGCCGCCGTCAGTGTCAGCCAGTTTGCCGTGGCATACGGAGCTCCATCGCAGTCTTTAACACTGGTAGCATGCCGCGACAGCGTGGACGTGAACCGTATGTGCAGTTGACGGACTTTGAGCGAGGGCGTATAGTGGGCATGCGGAAGGCCGGGTGGACGTACCGCCGAATTGCTCAACACGTGGGGCGTGAGGTCTCCACAGTACATCGATGTTGTCGCCAGTGGTCGGCGGAAGGTGCACGTGCCCGTCGACCTGGGACCGGACCGCAGCGACGCACGGATGCACGCCAAGACCGTAGGATCCTACGCAGTGCCGTAGGGGACCGCACCGCCACTTCCCAGCAAATTAGGGACACTGTTGCTCCTGGGGTATCGGCGAGGACCATTCGCAACCGTCTCCATGAAGCTGGGCTACGGTCCCGCACACCGTTAGGCCGTCTTCCGCTTACGCCCCAACATCGTGCAGCCCGCCTCCAGTTGTGTCGCGACAGGCGTGAATGAAGGGACGAATGGAGACGTGTCGTGTTCAGCGATGAGAGTCGCTTCTGCCTTGGTGCCAATGATGGTCGTATGCGTGTTTGGCGCCGTGAAGGTGAGCGCCACAATCAGGACTGCATACGACCGAGGCACACAGGGCCAACACCCGGCATCATGGTGTGGGGAGCGATCTCCTACACTGGCCGTACACCACTGGTGATCGTCGAGGGGACACTGAATAGTGCACGGTACATCCAAACCGTCATCGAACCCATCGTTCTACCATTCCTAGACCGGCAAGGGAACTTGCTGTTCCAACAGGACAATGCACGTCCGCATGTATCCCGTGCCACCCAACGTGCTTTCGAAGGTGTAAGTCAACTACCCTGGCCAGCAAGATCTCCGGATCCGTCCCCCATTGAGCATGTTTGGGACTGGATGAAGCGTCGTCTCACGCGGTCTGCACGTCCAGCACGAACGCTGGTCCAACTGAGGCGCCAGGTGGAAATGGCATGGCAAGCCGTTCCACAGGACTACATCCAGCATCTCTACGATCGTCTCCATGGGAGAATAGCAGCCTGCATTGCTGCGAAAGGTGGATATACACTGTACTAGGTGCATGCTCTGTTGCCTGTGTCTATGTGCCTGTGGTTCTGTCAGTGTGATCATGTGATGTATCTGACCCCAGGAATGTGTCAATAAAGTTTCCCCTTCCTGGGACAATGAATTCACGGTGTTCTTATTTCAATTTCAAGGAGTGTAGTTCAATAATTGTCTCTCCGTGTCATCCATCAGTTATCATTAAAATGTGTGGGCTACTGATGATTTGTTAAAAAAAGCGAAAAGCGACTATGTTGAAGAGCTTATCAACGTACAGTATGCTTAAGACACAGATAACCCAAAATCACAACAGGTTCGTCAAACCGGGTATGGTGCTAAAGTTCTATGTGTTGCTTGTGTGGAGTATTATTACTTTAGCCCCTAACGCTTTAATATTAACGACACATCTAGGCTTCCGCAATGGTCCTATCATCGAGTTCTATTTTGACTGCCCATATCAGCAACGATTCTAAAATTTGCAGAGACTAACCAAATGCTGCTGAATCATAACGTCAAACCACCATTACGTAAGATGATAGACCTTACTTAATTTCTACGTGTGAAAAAACTGCACAACTATGGATGAAGAGCATCAACACCATTAGTCCCTCGCCCTACCCGCAACACAGACCTAGTATAACAGCCAAAGCGAAATACATTCACATATTTGACGGGGCAAATGGGACCTGTATCATGTCATTAGTCATCAGAAGATTAACCAGTGATAGTGAGCACTCTCTTCTGCCCCAAGAAAAAAAGAATCTTCTGACAATGTAAGATGAGGAGACACCAAAATTCACTCAATCCTCAAAGAGAATTAAGGAGCTTTTCTGCACTTGATGGTAGTACACAAGGAAATAGTTTTTCTGAGAAGCATAAATTCATTTCTTCCTCTCATATCATAGCACTTGTTTTAATATGAAGTGATAAAATAAACATTTTAAGATTTTGAAGCGTAATATGACGCCAGATGCTTATCGTAGTCCCCACCGGAAGCGTCACAAAAATCAGCAGTCTCCTTTCTTTCATGCGTTACTGCCGCTCACAGATTGCTATTCACAGACTTTGGGCCACGAAATTTTGCAGCAAGATCTGTCTTGGCTCTGAGCACTATGGGACTTAACATCTATGGTCATCAGTCCCCTAGAACTTAGAACTATTTAAACCTAATTAACCTAAGGACATCACACAACACCCAGTCATCACGAGGCAGAGAAAATCCCTCACCCCGCCGGGAATCGAACCCGGGAACCCGGGCGCGGGAAGCGAGAACGCTACCGCACGACCACGAGCTGCGGACAAGATCTGTCTTACGTTATTTACTAATTACCCTATGGGTAACACGCAGGAATGGAGAGCAGCCCATAAGGGGTGAAGATCTTCGTGTATGTCTGCATTCAGTACTTACTGATAGCTGCCAAAGTCTTTTTCAGAATTGACGCGGCAGGGAACATCATCGGAGTATTCCAGACGCCTTTCAGTAAGTCGTCAGGAGATGGACTGAAAGTCAGACTAACGCCGCTTTCGGAGTCATATTCAACCCATAATGGAGTTTTACTTGAGGTAGTCGCATGTTCCCGCAATTGAACTCTGATAATTTCCATACGAATATTCTGACGGCCGAAAGAATTGAGTATGAAACTATCAGGCATTAATTAAGATCAAACAGCAAGAGCTTGGGGCGTACTGAAAATGGAAAATCTCATTCAAAAGGCGCTTTCCGCTTTTCTTGGCAATGATTCAGCAGCAATTATATCGTAGACGTCACGAGCAGATGATAGTAACAACTATATGATGAGAATGGTATGGGTGCTCAAGACAATGTGATGGTGGCGCGCAGTCCACATCTTCTGAATGACGTTAGTCGTTGTGCACTTAATCTAACACTGCCTGCCTAAGTAAAGATGGCGTGATGGCGTTCTCGCTCCTTATGACCAGCATCACAGATCAAGTTCTACCTATATCATCCTGCTCTGCAGACTAATACACTCCTGGAAATGGAAAAAAGAACACATTGACACCGGTGTGTCAGACCCACCATACTTGCTCCGGACACTGTGAGAGGGCTGTACAAGCAATGATCACACGCACGGCACAGCGGACACACCAGGAACCGCGGTGTTGGCCGTCGAATGGCGCTAGCTGCGCAGCATTTGTGCACCGCCGCCGTCAGTGTCAGCCAGTTTGCCGTGGCATACGGAGCTCCATCGCAGTCTTTAACACTGGTAGCATGCCGCGACAGCGTGGACGTGAACCGTATGTGCAGTTGGCGGACTTTGAGCGAGGGCGTATAGTGGGCATGCGGGAGGCCGGGTGGACGTACCGCCGAATTGCTCAACACGTGGGGCGTGAGGTCTCCACAGTACATCGATGTTGTCGCCAGTGGTCGGCGGAAGGTGCACGTGCCCGTCGACCTGGGACCGGACCGCAGCGACGCACGGATGCACGCCAAGACCGTAGGATCCTACGCAGTGCCGTAGGGGACCGCACCGCCACTTCCCAGCAAATTAGGGACACTGTTGCTCCTGGGGTATCGGCGAGGACCATTCGCAACCGTCTCCATGAAGCTGGGCTACGGTCCCGCACACCGTTAGGCCGTCTTCCGCTCACGCCCCAACATCGTGCAGCCCGCCTCCAGTGGTGTCGCGACAGGCGTGAATGGAGGGACGAAGGGAGACGTGTCGTCTTCAGCGATGAGAGTCGCTTCTGCCTTGGTGCCAATGATGGTCGTATGCGTGTTTGGCGCCGTGCAGGTGAGCGCCACAATCAGGACTGCATACGACCGAGGCACACAGGGCCAACACCCGGCATCATGGTGTGGGGAGCGATCTCCTACACTGGCCGTACACCACTGGTGATCGTCGAGGGGACACTGAATAGTGCACGGTACATCCAAACCGTCATCGAACCCATCGTTCTACCATTCCTAGACCGGCAAGGGAACTTGCTGTTCCAACAGGACAATGCACGTCCGCATGTATCCCGTGCCACCCAACGTGCTCTAGAAGGTGTAAGTCAACTACCCTGGCCAGCAAGATCTCCGGATCTGTCCCCCATTGAGCATGTTTGGGACTGGATGAAGCGTCGTCTCATGCGGTCTGCACGTCCAGCACGAACGCTGGTCCAACTGAGGCGCCAGGTGGAAATGGCATGGCAAGCCGTTCCACAGGACTACATCCAGCATCTCTACGATCGTCTCCATGGGAGAATAGCAGCCTGCATTGCTGCGAAAGGTGGATATACACTGTACTAGTGCCGACATTGTGCATGCTCTGTTGCCTGTGTCTATGTGCCTGTGGTTCTGTCAGTGTGATGATGTGATGTATCTGACCCCAGGAATGTGTCAATAAAGTTTCCCCTTCCTGGGACAATGAATTCACGGTGTTCTTATTTCAATTTCCAGGAGTGTATACACTATGTACTGATGTGTGACTATAAAACGTTAGGGTCTAAATTGATAACTCTGCACAAGCAACGCACAGAATGTTAATACGACTCTGGGTTTGGTGAAACTGTATTTTTGTCGGTTTCTCTCTGTCTCAAGCATTCTGCACGTGCAAAGCTCTTCAACATAGGCGCTTTTCGATTTTATTGACAAAGCATGATACGTATCTGTCTTTTAGTATTTATGGACTGAATGACTGTTTTACACAATTATGATTTATTGTTGACGTTGCTATCAGCGTTTTGTGTTCCATGCTCCACTCTGTGATAACAATTGCTTCTCCTTTCGCATCATTCGCTCAATCACGAGTACAGAGAAATACCCAATGATACCATGTTAATTTTGAGCTTTTCATAGAGTGCTTACCGCTTTCAGTGTGTTGCTTTTAACCGGTTACTTAAACATCCAGTTTATGCCAAACCATTAGTATCAGGAACGACGTTTCACACGTATAGGAAAACCCTTAAAAGAACAAAAATACTTCGAATTGTCAGAGAACTTTAAGAGTGCAGATACCGTCTCAAAATATCTTTGTCATAAAAATATTTAATTTTGCCCAAAGATTGTTGGAATCACTTATATGACAGAGTTGGTTAACTCAAATTCTAATGAGTGTGGTAGTGATTTTGAAATGTCTCTTACTGCAATAAAATTAAGTTCAGAAACGTTACGGACTGTTTCATCTCCAATGACGCATTTCGTAGTATTTGCAACGTCGTGGTGTTGATTTACATCTGGTTTGATTATTTTAAAGAACAGTGTTCTCTAGCGATGTCTTGCGATATGCTTTTTGTATATTCGAACGACTGTAATGCAAAGAGATTAGAAGGCCTGCAAGACAATCACGTCTTGTAAACCAGGCGGAACCAATTCAGGGCTTCCGGATACTTTTGGGTGTGATAGCACATGCTACATACTTTCTACTTTAATGACTTTTTGAAATATCCAATAACGAAAAGAAAATCCATGGCTTCCCAATAATTATATTTCGGTACATCATGTTTATTACTACAGGTATATTTTCCTCTTAGTTGGGATATTGATTTCGATGTTATTACCACACTGTAATCGATGGAATCATAGGAATTCAGCTTCACGCATCTGTAAAGGACGCTGTGAGTAAGCGAGAATTCAGGAATGAAAACGGTTGAATCCTGGCAAGACGTCGAATTTGGAGTGTCTAGGAAACCTGCTTTCTCGGTTCGATAGACAAACAGTTCAAGCAAATCTCATTAATGAGTTTTATTACGAAAAGTAAATGACAGTACTTAACTTTGACAAATACATAGATGTGTCGTAAGAAAACGGCGACAGAAAAAAATAAGCAAGTTTCTTCAGTATAGACAATGCTACACAGCACAAGCGAAATGACTAGACTTAGCTATTGTAGAACTGGGCAGCGGCCTGTCGGGTGCGGCGCTTATGTTCTCTTCGCATAGAGGCCGTTGCTGTCGCGTTGTCGTCCTGGAGAGGGGTCGGTCAGCGTGTGACTGCCTGGCGTCTTCTTCACAGCCCTCTCTAGTCTCTCGTTCCCGACTGGCGTGCCGGTGCTTGACTTTACGCCGTAACAAAAACTCTTTCGAGAAACCAGACAGATGAAAGCATCTAAAAGTAAGACTTGAAAAACGACCGCACTATAGTCTAAATATCAGAATATACAGCGTGAATCACCTAAAATATGCATCGCAAATATTGCAGAAATGCTAAGTGCAACTGATGTGCTGTCTTCACAGATTGGATGGGAGGTCAGGGGCTCGTATGGTTAGCCAATAAACAGATTATAATAATATTCAGAAAGCGTATTTTGTGTGTAATATGAAGTATACAATAATATCAGAAATTGAGTCTGCCTTGATGCAAAACACCTTGTTATTCGTTTATTTCTTTATTATCCCAAACTAGTTTCGGCGACAAATATCACCATCATCAGTGAGGTTTTTTAATCTAAAACATGCAGAAAATGGTATGGTTGTACAAACACATTAATACATTTTTACAAATCGTCATTTGAAATATAATTTTATATTGATACTTTTATTGTATGTTACAGCATGTTTTAAGCAATTACTGGCTCTTTTTGTGACATATTTTCTGTGCTCTATTTTTCCGTTGCGCCGGCCAGGGTGGCCGAGCGGTTCTAGGCGCTACAGTCTGGAGCCGCGCGACCGCTACGGTCGCAGGTTCGAATCCTGCCTCGGGCATGGATGTGTGTGATGTCCTTAGGTTAGTTAGGTTTAAGTAGTTCTAAGTTCTAGGGGACTGATGACCTCAGAAGCTTAGTCCCATTGTGCTCAGAGCCATTTGAACCATTTTCCGTTGCCGTCTTTTTACTTAGCGAACATCATGTCATCTGCAACCATGTGAGCGGATGTTAGTAAACAAATACTAAAAGGTGAACTTCGTATGTCAGCAGTATATACTTGGAGTTGTGGTAGTGTTGTGGAAACCAGTTATTTTCGTGTGTATTGAGCTGTTGCTCTGCTATTCGTATACTCACGTTTGTTGGATGGTATGTGGCTGCTTTTTACACAGAAAAACAACAAAACTTTTGCACTTTGTTTCTGATCCAGAATATTACGCCATCTTGCTGTTCGCATGTGTCGCGAGATGCGTATCGCATGTGGCGAGAAAGGCTATGAAAAACTGTAGCGCGACTTACGACGACTCCTGTTCATTATTTATGTCGCTGTGTGTGATGGGGAAGTGGTTCTTTTGCGGGTATTTGCTTTCTGTTCTGAGTCCTTGTTCAATTCTCCCAGAGCGGTAAAGAGTGTATTGTTGCAGAGTGTTGTGTTTTCATTTATTACGTTTTTCCCTTCGACTATAGCCTTTTAGTATGTGGTAGTTTTCTTCTATTGTTAGTTGTCGGTATGGACTGTTGTTGTTTCTCAGAATGCGTAGATCGTTTTCGATATTAGTGGGGTTATGGGTTTCGTTCATGAGATGTGTGCTGTCACTTCTTAGAGCTCTCATGTGCTCTGTGTACCTCGTTCGGAAATTTCTGCTTGTTTGTCCTGTGTAGTGGGCCTGACAAGAGTTGCAAGTGAGTTGATATATTCCAGCGTTGCTGAATTTGTCCGAGGTTTTTCTGACTGGTCTTAGTCTTTTCTGAACTGTATTGTTTGTTCTGAATGTTATTGGGATCCCTTGCTTTTTTTAAGATGTTTCCTGTTCTATGTGATATTTTGTTATTGTATGTTAGTGTGTACCATCTCTCTCTTTTTTCTGAAGTGGTGTGGTCTGCTGTGTTGTGTGTGTGTGCTGCATGTTTCCGTTTTACCTTGTTGTTGAGTTTGTTTATGATGCACGTTTTGTAGTCGTTTTCAACAGCAATTTTTTTGATTGTGTTTAGTTCCTGTGTGTAGTTTCCTGGTTTAAGAGGTGTTCTGTTTATCCTGTGGAGCACGTGTATGAAACTGGCAAATCTATACACTGTCGGGTGGTTGGATGAGCTGTGGATAACAGGGCTTGTGGATGTGGGTTTTCTGTAGATGGAGAATTCATGTTGGTGGTTGTTTCTTGTGATTGTAAGATCGAAGAAATTTAGTTTCTTGTTGTTTTCCATTTCCATTGTGAAGTGGATTTGTGGGTGTACTGTGTTGATGTTACTGTGGAGCTCTTCTATCCTGCTATGTGTTTCATCTACAAGACAGATTATGTAATCCACATATCGGTACCAGTAGATTATTTTGTACCGTCCTTGTTTCACAATGTTATTGAATATTGTGATCTCTATATGGTCCAAGAAAATGTTGGCTAAGATTCCAGTGATAGGGGACCCCAAGGGAACCCCGCTTGTTGCAAGTAGAAGTTGTTGTTGAAAGTGAAGTAGTTTTGTTCTGTGATTAGCCTAAGGATGGATGAGATTTCATTTATATGTACATCTGGGAATTTCTTGCGTTTTAGCTATTGTTCTATAATGTTTATAGTTTCTTCTGTGGGTATGTTTGTGTACATGGATGTTATGTCAAAAGATACCAGTTTTGGTGTTGAGGGGATTTTGACATTCCTAATTTTCTCTATTGTCTCCTGTGTTTTTGAGGCTTCTGTTGTTTGTGTATATGTATGTCTTCTGTAGGAATGTGTACATGTGTCTCCCTAGTAAGTAAGATGGGGCTTTTCTGAAGTCAACTACTGGCCTGACTGGGATGAGAGGTTTGTGGACCTTTGGCAGGCTTGTTAAGAGTGGAGCCTTGGGGTTCTTTTGTGTCATTCTTTTTGTCTGGTTCTGTGTCAAGATGTGTGTGATGTTTTTTAAGAGAGTCTTTACATTTCTTTGGTATATTTTTGTTGGGTCACTAGTTAGCTTGCTTATTTCATTCTCTGCCAGAAATTTTTCTGTTTTCTTAATGTATTCTGCCTCTGTTATTAAGACTAGAGCATTTCCTTTGTCTGCCTTGGTGATGAGAGCATTGTGTTGTTTTAGTTTTCTGTGTATACTGTTTATGGTTTTCTCATCAGATGTGTTTATGGGTGGTTTCTTCTTTCTGATGATTTGTTTCATTTCCTCTGTCACTAGTTCTCTTGTTAGGCCGGGGTTGAAATCTTGAGTGTTAGTTTTTTCATGTTGTCTATGATGTATTCAGTCTCGGTAATAAGATTTTCTATGGTCTTATGTGTTAGGTGTGTGTTCAAATTGTATTTTGGGCCTTTCTCAAGTAGCTGTTGTTCTTCTTTGGTGAGTGTTATGTCAGTAAAATTAATAAAGCGTTCATAGAATGTGTGTTGTGTGTATGTCTCGGTTTTAGATATTACTGTTTTTCTAAGCAAACACAGACCAAATGGAAGAGTTCCAAGATAATATTATTGTTAATATGAAGTATGTTTATCCTTCATCTTTATGACAGCTTTAACTTGCTGGGAACATTTTCAGTGTTGTGTCCGAATGTCTGGGGAGAAATGGCTGCCGATCCTTCCTCAAGAGCCGAAACAGCAGATAGTGATGTTGGACACTGAGAGCTGGAGCGAAGTCGATGTTTTTATTCAACCCGAGGGTG
Organism: Schistocerca cancellata; assembly: GCF_023864275.1. NCBI lineage: Eukaryota > Metazoa > Arthropoda > Insecta > Orthoptera > Acrididae > Schistocerca > Schistocerca cancellata. The sequence goes on along the minus strand of NC_064634.1, from coordinate 95,478,500 downwards.
TTCCATTGGGTCCAGAACAGGACTCTGGGTAGGTCAGTCTATTTCCGGAACGTTACTGACCACAAACCATTGCCTCACAGATGATGCTTTAAGACAGGGTGCATTGTCGTGGTCATACAAGTAATCATCTACTCCCAACTTTTCTTCCACTGCATGCAGTATACAATGGCATGACACGTGTTCGCATCCTACCTCATTTAGCGTTTTCTTAAGCGCAATAAGGGGACCACATTCTAGCCATCAAAAGAACCCCCATGCCACGATACCACCTCTTCACTGTTGGACTACACATAATGGCAGGTAACGTTGTCCAGGAATTCGCCAAATCCAAACCCTTCTATTGTGTAGCCACGGGATACAGCGTGATTCATCGCTCCAGATCACTCATTTCCAGTGATCCACTATCCAGTGGCCTTGCTCTTTACACCGTCTCAAGCATAAATTAGGACTAACTGCTGTAACCTGCTCGACCGTTGTACTCAATTTTTATTAACGCCCTGCTGACAGTCACTGTTCCAGTCAGACTGCTGCTAGCACTTTGGAACGCACAAGCGATCCCTTCCGCTGACTGCACGCCACTTCTTACAACCGCAAAGATCGACGCTCTCTGTACGAACTTACATAAGATCTGCATGGCCCTAGTTTGCCTGTTTCGGGTTTCCACTTCACAGTTACATAGTCAAAAGTCGACTTGGGAAGCTTTAAAATGGTTGAAATGTCTCTGTCACATATTTTACACAGGTAAAATCAGTGCCTAAGCCACGTTCGAAAGCACTGAGCTCTCCTGAATGATCCAATCTACTGCTACTGCTTTAGCGGTCAATACAGCATTAGATGAGGATATCCGGATACCTCTGTTCAGATAGTATACAGCAGAAAAGTCACGCGAAAAATGCTTCATCATCTTCATTGTCAAACATTCGCTTTTGTGGCAGCTCTCTATCTGGATGTATTACAAGATAACCTCTTCAAAACTGCGTAATTTTAGGCGTCTGGCAGCCTGTCTGCAGAAAACCAGTCTCGGTCTTCGACAGTCTACCTTGTTGTGTCGCTCTGTATGACCAGCCCATTCCAGTCTTCTTCACCCTGTTGGTCTCCTAGCTCACCTTTCTTCGCCAGTTCTTTGCAGGATGTCATCCTTGGCGGTTTTATCTGTCCACATTATCAGATGTCTCCAGAACAATAGCTCAAATGCTTCTAGCGATTTCTTTTCATTTTTGCCTCTAAACCATATTTTACAGACAAAAAGTGTTGCGCCCTAAATGCAACTCTTAAATAACATTTTCCTCTCTTCAGTATTCATGTTATCTGGACAAAACATTTCTCATTTATTTATGGATATTCCTTTTACTTCTCAAATTCTTTGTTGACGATTTTCTTTTCTTCATCCGTCTTCAGTTATCTTACTTCCTAAAGCTTTGGTTGATCTTTTTTGTTTTATTTTATTTCCTGTAATTTTAATGATTATTCGTTCTACGTTGGAGCACACTAGTATTTGTGTCCTTTTTTTAGTTAATTTCCCTTGATACCCAGCTGTTTGTACTGTACTCATAATTTCTAGCGCTCTTTCGAGATTTATTTTTCTGGAGCTATCACAGCTGTGCAATTCCTAAACCCAAGCAGCGATATTCATTCGCCATGTATTTTGATACCTATACAGTCTTGTCTGCACTCGTTTCTTGCAAGTGCTGTGTAGACGCTGAATGGGGATGGGAATAGATCGCATCGTTGTCTAACGCCTTACGAATTCTAGCTTCTTTTAGTGTATTTCTTAGCTTTACTATCGCTGTTTATCTTTGTATGTTTCTTTAATTATTCTTCTGTCTCCATCGTCTAGTTTAATCACTCTTAGAATTTCCATTAGTTTCTTCCAGTTAAAAGTGTCGACTGCTTTCGTGAAGTTTACAAAAGTTATGTAAATTTTCCTGTGTAGCATAAAGCTTTCTTGAATTATACTTTAAAGGCACAGTTTAGCTTCCTTTGTTGTGCCTTTTCTTGGAAGATAAATTTGTCTTCAGGTAAATTGGCTTCAGTTTCTTCTTAATGCATCTGTATATTTCTTCTTGTTAATATATTCTAAGTATGAGTTAAATTTTCCCACAGTCTTGGTATCTCATCATGTAGTTGTTCCCTCCTCTTTTGCAATCATTATGACTTGCCTTTCTTAAATTCTTCTAAGAAAATACCAGTTTTACATAAATGTGTCTAATGCATGAAGTATTTTGCTGGTATGTTGTCATTACCAATAGACTCGTGTTCTTTTAGGTAATTTAATGCTTTTTAGAATTCTTCTTTCGTAGTGTCATATCCAATTTCCATTTCTTCTATTTTCCTTCGTCTTCTATTTTACAGAATTGTTGTGAGTCGCAATAATAAAATCCTCCACAACTGTAAAACTCGTTTGTTTGTAAAGAGAAAAGCACCACCCGGTTTCAGGTCATGCGTCCCATCCTCAGATGCGTCTGCAACATTTTAAACGAATAATAACACCTATCTACGCTGTTAATATAATAAAAGCTAAATAGAGCCAACCGAAATTCTTAAACAACAAAGGAGAAAAAAAAACAGAAACCTATATGTACGTTCAAATTTGAGCCCACAAAGGATGCATAACTTAGGTTAAAATATGTTCAAATAGTACATCCCTGGTACATGGCATGCCATGCCACAGAATATCTTCTTCAACCCTAGGCCTGCCAGAAAGCCTCTCGCGGTTGTGAATGTCCAGTCAAGAGAAATGTGGCTCAATGTCTTGTTTCCATCTGTCAGCTACATCCTCATTTTACATAAGAACCTTCCCTCCTTGGAAGAGATTGAATTGCTGCATTATTTTCGTTTTCCAAAATACTTTATTATTCGTCTGTGTGTCTTTTCTATGTTTCCTTTCCTGTACATTCTTGTTTAGCTTTTTTGTTCTTTGTTGACTAAGTTTCTTAGTCTGTTTTATTCTTGTTCTGCTAATATTGTTACGTGACTTCTTACCTCCGGTTTCGTGGACTCGATTTGCGAGAGACAAATCTAGTTCTTTGCTGCAGTTAGTGAGTTTTTCAGAATTTACCAACAGTAGTCTGTTGTTTGGCCAACACTGTCTTTCAGATGTAACTTTCTTGGATTTATATAGTTTTCTTCGCTACTCAATGGTTTTAAATTATCTGCTGCCCACCTCACAGGTTTTACTTTGTGTTTGTTATTTATTTTCAGTTGTAGGTTGAGCTGCATACATCAGGTCCAGGATAAGATTTACTTTGATTCATTTTCTTTGTTTCTTTCGGGCCATAATGCAGTCAGTCTGATAACGCCATGTATCCTCTGGCTTTTTTTTTCATGTGTAACACCGTTTTAGAAGGTTGTGAAATAATATATTTTTCATTGCATGTCTTTTTCCGTGCAAAAGTCAGAAAACCATGTTGTGTTTGGTTTCTGGTTCCTACGGAATGGACCGTGTCTTGAAAAGGAGGATATAAGATGAACATCAACGAAAGCAAAAAGCGGATAATGGAATGTAGTTGAATTAAATCAGCTGATGCTGAAGGAATTAGATTATGAAACGAGACACTTAAAGTAGTAAATGAGTTTTGCTATTTGGGATGAAAAATAACTGATGACTGTCCAAATAGAGAGGATATAAAATGTAGACTGGCTATGGCAAGGAAAGCATTTCTGAAGAAGAGAAATTTGTTAACATCGTGTATAGATTTAAGTGTCAGGCAGTTTTTTCTGAAAGTACGGGTAATTTTATGGAGTTTAGACATGTTTGGAAGTGAAACATGGACGATAAATAGTTTAGACTAGAAGAGAATAGGAGCTTTCGAAATGTGATGCTACAGAAGAATGCTGAAGATTAGATGGATAGATCACGTAACTAATGAGGAGGTAGTGAACAGTATTGGGGAGAAGAGGAATTTGTGGGACAACTTGACTAGAAGAAGCTATCGTTTGGTAGGACATGTTCAGAGACATCAAGAGGTCACTAATTTAGTATTGGAGGGTAGCGTGGAGGGTAAAAATCGTAGGGGGAGACCAAGCATTGAACACACTAAGCAGATTCAGAAGGATGTAGGTTGTAGTAGGTAGAATGAAGAAGCTTGCGCATAATGGAGTAGCATGGAGAGCTGCATCAAACCAGTCTGTGGACTGAAGACCACAATAACAACAACAATAACAACAATCCATTCCTCCTTGTCAACTCAATTTCTTGTACGTCTCCTCCTACAGCTTTCTAGTCTCCCACAATAATAAGATTCTGTCTGTGTTCTGCAGACTCCAGAACTTCCTTGACCTGTTGGTACACTACTTCCCCCACTGTGTCCAGATGTTGGCATTCTATGGTTGGATGGCAGCTACCTCTACTTCCGCTTCTCAAGTTTATCACAAACTCCCGATGATCCAAAATTCAACGTTGCCGCTTCTTATATATAGTTTCTTTGCTTTATTTTTATTTTTGTCTTAGTTACTGCTGTGAACCCCCTGTGGGACTGTTCCCGTCCGGAGATCAGAATGGGGAACTACTTTACCTGCATAAAATTTAGTCCCAGAAGGTTAGTTCGTTGACAGAAATGGCTTGCTGTAGTGACTTGATCTATGTGGTAACTTCTCCTTCCTTTTGAAATCGCAGACAGACAGCCGGATTGGTGTTTACCATTTGGCCTGTCTGAGTTTGTTCTGTAGATGTATCGACTTTGACTTTCCGCCTATAGCGAGCGCTAAAAGCGTTGCTGCCGCTTGCACTCTGGTCTCATGGTCCTTGGTGAGCAATGCATTTCCTAGGAGAAAGAAAACTGGCGTTCTACGGATCGGAGCTTGGAATGTCAGATTCGAGAGTAGGAAAAGGGAGAGAAGGAAGCATAGTAGGTGAATATGGATTGGGGCTAAGAAGTGAAAGAGGAAGCCGCCTGGTAGAATTCCGTGCAGAGCATAACTTAATCATAGATAACACTTGGTTCAAGAATCATGAAAGAAGGTTGTATACATGGAAGAACCCTGGAGATACTAAAAGGTATCAGATAGATTATATAATGGTAAGACAGAGATTTAGGAACCAGGTTTTAAATTGTAAGACATTTCCAGGTGCAGATGTGGACTCTGACCACAATCCATTGGTTATGAACTGCAGATTAAAACTGAAGAAACTGCAAAAAGGTGGGAATTTAAGGAGATGGGACCTGGACAAACTGACTAAACCAGAGGTTGTACAGAATTTCAGGGACACCATAACGGAACAATTCACAGGAATGGGGGAAAGAAATACAGTAGAAGAAGAATGGGTAGCTTCGAGGGATGAAATAGTGAAGGCAGCAGACGATCAAATAGGTAAAAAGTGAATATCAAGGGCTCAGATGGAAACCTAGTTCTAAGCAAAGAAGGGAAAGCAGAAAGGTGGAAGGAGTATATAGAGGGTCTATACAAGGGCTATGTACTTGAGGACAATATTATGGAAATGGAAGAGGATGTAGATGAACATGGAATGGGAGATATGATACTGCGTCAAGAGTTCGACAGAGCACTGAAAGACCTGAGTCGAAACAAGGCCCCCGGAGTAGACAAAATTCCATTAGAACTACTGACAGCCTTGGGAGAGCCAGTCCAGACAAAACTCTACCGTCTGGTGAGCAAGTTGTATGAGATAGGTGAAATACCCTCAGACTTCAAGAAGAATATAATAATTCCAATCCGAAAGAATGTAGGTGTTGCCAGATGTGAAAATTACTGAACTATCAGTTTAATAAGTCACAGGTGCAAAATACAAACGCGAATTCTTTACAGACGAATGGAAAAATTGGTAGAAGCCGATCCCGGGGAAGATAAGTCTGGATTCCGTAGAAATGTTGGAACACGTGAGGCAATACTGACCCAACGACTTATCCTAGTAGAAAGATTAAGGAAAGGAAAGCCACGTTTCTAGCATTTGTAGACTTAGAGAAAGCTTTTGACAATGTTGATTGGAATACTCTCTTTCAAATTCTGAAGGTGGCAGGGGTAAAATACAGGGAGCGAAAGGCTATTTACAATTCGTACAGAAAGCAGATGGCAGTTATAAGAGTCGTGGGGTATGAAAGGGAAGCAGTGGTTGGAAAGGGAGTGAGACAGGGTTGTAGCTTATCCCCGATGTTATTCAATCTGTATATTGAGCAAGCAATAAAGGAATCAAAAGAAAAGTTCGGAGTAGGTATTAAAATCCATGGAGATGAAATAAAAACTTTGAGGTTCACTGATGACATTGTAATGTCAGAGACAGCAAGGGACTTGGAAGAGCAGTTGAACGGAATGGACAGTGTCTTGAAAGGAGGGTATAATATGAACATCAACAAAAGCAAAACGAGGATAATGGAATGTAGTCGAATTAAGTCGGGTGATGCTGAGGGAATTAGATTAGGAAATGAGACACTTAAAGTAGTAACGGAGTTTTGCTATTTGGGGAGCAAAATAACTGATGATAGTCGAAGTAGAGAGGATATAAAATGTAGACTGGCAACGGCAAGGAAAGCGTTTCTGAAGAAGAAAAATTTGTTAACATCGAGTATAGATTTAAATGTCAGGAAGTTGTTTCTTAAAGTATTTGTATGGCGTGTAGCTATGTATGGAAGTGAAACGTGGACGATAAATAGTTTAGACAAGAAGACAATAGAAGCTTTCGTAATGTGGTGCTACAGAAGAATGCTGAAGATTAGATGGGTAGATCACATAACTAATGAGGAGATATTGAATAGAATTTGGGGAGAATAGGAGCTTGTGGCACAACTTGACTAGAAGAAGGGATCGGTAGGTAGGACATATTCTGAGACATCGAGGGATCACCAATTTAGTACTGGAGGGCAGCGTGGAGGGTAAAAATCGTAGAGGGAGACCAAGAGATGAATACACTAAGCAGGTTCAGAAGGATGTAGGCTGCAGTAGGTACTGGGAGATGAAGAAGCTTGCACAGGATAGAGTAGCATGGAGAGCTGCATCAAACCAGTGTCAGGACTGAAGACTACAACAGCGTAGGAGGCATTCCCCTATACGCCACCTGGGGAGGCGCCCGATGGAAGAGAAAACTGGCAAAAACCCATACGGAAAGAAAAAAGCGCGGCATTTAAAACTAACTTTTTAAAAAATTTATCTACTCTAACTTGGTATTTTTAATTCTTCATATGAAGGTAGCCGGTTATCGAGTTTGCACTAATTTATATTTGTTTTGAAACTTTCTGTCAGATTAAAACTGTGTGCCAGACCGAGACTCGAACTCGGAACCTTTTCCACGCGTGGGTAGCTCAGGTGGTAGAGCACTTGCCGGTGGAAGGCAAGGGTCCCGAGTTCGAGTCTCGGTCTGGCACACAATTTTAATCTGCCAGAAAGTTCATATCAGTGCACACTCCGCTGCAGAGTGAACATCTCGTTCTATATTTGCTTTAATATTTTACCAGTAAACCCCCGATTCTTTCAAGTATACAACTACCGTGCAGAAAACAGCTCTGCAAGGTCTGAATACTTTACGAGATAGTTACCGTATTAAATAATTGACGTTATGCATATAATAGAGAAAATGTTTAGAGAAGGTTTGAAAATCTGTTTTAATTTTGTTGGAAGTAGCTAAGTGCTCTCTTTATCAAACTCTGGATAAGTATAGCCTTGGTAATTTATGCTCAGTTTCCAACATATAGCTTTTTCACGCTTCTCTATGTTAATGATGTCATATCTCCTGAGCTGTGTTCTACGACGATATAATTTTACAGGTTCATTCATTGGTGTATCTGGATACTGTTTGCAAAATCTGTTTGAAACAGAGTTAGTAGTACAGAATTAACAAATTAAAACTCACGCCTAATGCTGAAGATTTACTGCATGATACGCGATGAGTTTGTAAGAGACAAATTTTTCTCCTTTCATTATTTTGTGGACGGTGTCGCCGAGAAACATTTTCGAAAAGATTTGGGAATGTGTGTAAAGTTTGTTGGAATTCACCGAGTGCCCTCATTCTTGAGTACTGGGCGATTAAAATGTAGATATTATGCCCACCCTGAGTTACGCTTCCTCAAATCGTAGGCATAGTTTGCCACTGTAATACTTATCCTACTGTGTTAAACCTTCAGCGCTATACCACTTAATGAGAATATTACGATAGCTTTTTAAATTTTTAAATTCGGTCATTGGTTATTGAAAGGTGGCTACACTGAGCCACAGCGCCAGAAATCGCGCCAGAGAGTATTGTTCCGCCGCCTCCACTGGCAGTGCTTATTGAGACGTAGCGGCAGGCAGTGCTGGCCGAGAAGTTGTGGTGGACACTGCATGTCGTGAAGTCAGAGTGAGATGTGGTAGTGGAGAGTGTGGTTCCATGTTTATGCAGTTATTTGATGGGAGAGATAGCAGATGTTGTTCCAATGGAGATATTGTAATGATCTGAGTGCTTTTCGTCAATATAAATTAAGGTAACTAACTACTGTTCTTTATTTTCTTATTATTTGTGTGTCCTGAATAATACTTCATTACAGGTACAGTCAACAAAGCATCTGGCGTGTGTTCTTGTATTAGAGTGTAATTCTGGTTTTCTTGCGCAATTATAGTATTTCTAATTTCTTTTATCACGTCAGTATAATTGGTATTTAAAAATTTTTGTCTTGTTAAGAAGAACCGTGCCAGATGTGCGTTGAGTCACACTACCACACACAGAACAGCTACACTTGTGCTTTGTTGGCTTCGTAGATTTTATAGTTGCTGGGGACTTAATTAATTAATTGTATTAACTGAAATTTTCATTTCATTCTTTGTTGTTGTTCTATGCAGTCAGATAGCGTAATAATACTACTCAGGGCCATCCGTTTACGAGACTTGCGTAATCGGACATACAGCTACTAAAAATATTTGCATTCATATTTAATTTTAATTTAGCCCCCATGCACGTGGCGACCGCTGCTTCGGATCGTCCCTTGGAATTCTTCTGATTGTAAAAATAGTAGACAGTAGTATTGTTGTAGTAATTTGTAGTTTAGTAATTGTAGTCTATTTTGCATGTGTAGATTTGGTAATTGGCATTCTTCTAATGGTATTTTTCAAAATTTAATTTTTATTGCCTTGTATACGCGTTTGACGATTTGGTGCAATTATTTCAATTGTTCGATTAATCGTGTTTGAGGGAAATATTTCGTGTGAATGGTATTGTTGAAGATAAAGTGTCATTGTGTGTAATTTTCATATAGTGACGAGTTTTGTATATTTTGTAAATGATTACGCGATCAATGAAAAAGGCAAAAATGATAAATAGTGAGAATAACGAAATTGTTGACATGGCGAACTCGCCAACACAGGACAACAGTATGATGGATAATGAAGTGGAAAACAATGTAATAATTCGGGAAAATAGTCCGGAACCATTTCAAAATTTTTCTCAATCAGAAAATTCACAGAATACGAGATTAACGATAGAGGATTCTGAAATAGTATCGAACAGAGATAGCCTTACAGCTATGCAGAAGGAAGTTAGTTTTGTGGGAAATGTTAGGGGCGAAAAGAATTTCGAACAACTTAACACGGAGCAGTTGATGAGTGCAATACTAAATTTGGGATCTCGGTTAGAATCACAAATGGGAACAATGGGATCACAGATACGATCTGAATTTAAAACAGAGATAGGTACAATTAAAACAGAGATGGGAACACAAATAGGAACAATTAAAACAGAGATGGAAACAATGGAAACACGGTTAGACTCACGAATAGGGACATGTTTCAAAAATATGAAAGATGAATTAAAGAAAGAAATTAGAGAAGAAGTACAACCGATTTTGAATGCTCACAATAATAGACTAATTGCAGTAGAGATTAGACAAAAGGAACAGGATAGAGAACAGGAAGAAAGAGATCGCGCGATAGTACAAAAATTTTCAGAATTAAATTTACAACGTGCACAAGATAAGGAAGAAATATTTGAGAGAATCGAGGTATCCGTACCGAATGACAGATTAAATAACCTAACACAACAGTATGAACAATTAGCTACTAAATGTGTTAATACTGAAACGCGAGTCGCGACACTTACAGAAGACGTAAATAAAGAGAACGAAAAAATAGGTGACTTAGCGGAAGAGTTGAGGAGATTGCAGATAAATTGACAAGTCTTAGTTTAAATGGGGACAGAGATTCAGATGACACAGCTCCATTGCCATTTTCAGAAACCGAAGAGTACCAGAGCATAAATAAACATGTTGAAAATCAGGGAAAATTTAATGAACGCGTGAAAAGGGAATTTGAGGCATTAAAAAAGCAAGTCAAACAAATTGAAGGCGAAATCGTAGGAAAAGACGGCAAAAGAAATTTAGAATCACAGATACCAGAGGGATTTGAAGAAAATAATTTGTTTCATTTACGGGATGCAACAAGAGAGCGCCAGGCGCGCGAACTTGACAATAATCGACATTGGGACTGGGACAGACGCGGTAGGTCTTTGTCGCCACGAGGCGAAAACTTTGACTATAAACAGTTTTTGACTGTTCGGAAATTTAAGATCTTCCGCAATTCTAAGAATGACATACATCCATGTGCATGGTTAGATCAATTTATGTACGCACTCCCACCAAATTGGCCATTAAGTCACAAACTGGAATTTATGTGTGGATATTTAGAAAACGAACCGGCGACGCGGATGCGCGCACTCATTAGAGATTGTAATAATCTGAATGATTTTTATCATGCACTTCTATCGGCATATTGGTCCGAAAACACGCAAGACAGAGTCAAACACAGTCTTATCATGCAGCGTAATTTCAAACAGTCTGAATTCCGCACGCCAGCGGAATATTTTGAAGACATGATTCGAAAGAATCAGTTCCTTTCCAACCCTTATAGCCCGACTGAATTAATTCGCATTTGTTTAACTAAGCTGCCACAATCCATAAGACAAATTGCTTTAGCCGGAAGATGTAAAGACGACATTGAGACCTTTAAGACTTTGTTGCAAGAACTTGAGTATGACAACGATGACGGCACTTCTTGTAACTTTTTCAGTAACAGTAATTACAATAGATTTTCAGAGAAAAGGGATAGTGATCGGAACGGGCGTTATATGGGGAACTTTGAGAATGACAGACGTAACAGACAGGACAATAGATACCAGCCTTATGACAATAACAGACGTTCTAACAGAAATTACACAGACAATTATAATAACGGTAATTCCTACCGGAATGATCAATCATACGGAAACAGTAATCGGTATCATCAAAACAGAAATTATTCATACAGTAATAGAAATTCTTACTACAGAAATAACCAGGGTAGTAGATACAACAATAATTTCAGAAGTGACAGTCGAAATTACACAAGAAGTAGTTATGCAGACAGACAGGAAAACAGAAATTTTAATAACAGACACAACCAAGAATTTGTATCTAACAGACAGGAGGGACCTAACTGGCATCCTCCACGTGACAGAACTTCAGAGAGACAAGTGCAAATCGTAGAAATGGATCCGCGGAATGACGCGAATACTCAAAGACGTGACGCAAACAATCGACAATGACTTGCAGCTTCGGCTTCTGGCAGCAATATAGACGGTTCAGAAAGTAATGACACTACGACTTTACACTACGTACGCCTGGAAGACATGAGAGAGATTTTGTTAGACGAAAAGGAAAATAATGTAGACGCATTTTTACATCCTGTTATTGAAGTATGTGTGGGTAAGAATAAGTTCACTGCAGTTTTAGATTCTGGGAGCCCATTGAATGTCATTAGTGAATCAGTTTTTCGTATATGTGAAAGAACTATTGCCTGTCCTGTGTTACATATTTCTAAAACTACAATTCGAGGAGCGATTTCTGGAAAGGGTGTAGAAGTTAAACAACAGACCAACCTAAATTTCAATTGTCAAGGATACGAATTTTCTGCTAATTTTATTATTGTTCCATTACTCAGTACACAAATTATATTAGGTATGGAGTTTCTTAACGCACATAAGGCAATTTTGAACTTTAAAGAAGGAAGTGTGAACTTGACTGTTGCCGGAATGCCGAAATGTTTGAAATTTTTCGAGTGTTTAACAAGATCTGAGTCAGATACAAAATGTTTAAGGTTTCTTACTTCTGATGTTTTCGTTGAGCATTATGACGACAATGTGTTTATTCATGACAATGACAATAGATGCAGCGACGCGATGGATGATATAATTAATAGCGAAGAATTAATTAATGAAAAGGTTAAGAAAGCTGAAGTGCCAGATGACGTTGCAAGAGAAGAGCTGCACCACATTTTGACTTCACATGCTACAGTATTTAGTCATCACACAGGAACTATACAAGGCTTACAATATTTATTTAAAGTAAAAGAACACACACCATTTCGCGGGAAAACGTACGCTATTCCTTTGGCTTACAGAGACAAGGTTAAGAATGAACTTCAGTACATGTTAGATCAGGGCATTATTGAGCCTGCAGTCAGTCCTTATACTAGCCCATTACACGTTGTTCTTAAAAAGGATGGGTCAATTCGTTTGGTTCTGGATTCCAGACAGATAAATAGTATCATCATTCCTGAAACTGACCGTCCACAAAATTTAGATGAACTTCTTCAACATTTTCATGGAATTAAAGTTTTATCCACGATTGATATGCGCGCAAGTTTTTGGCAAATAGAACTCCACCCTGATTGTAGAAAATATACTGCCTTTTTAGCCTTTGGTAACTGTTACCAGTTTCGGAAATTACTGTTTGGACTTACTGTATCTTCAGCAGCATTCATTCGCAGCTTAAATGAAATTTTACCTGTTTATCTTCGTGACAATATTACTTCATATGTTGACGACATTCTTATTGCTAAACATTCTTGGAGTGAGCACAACAAAATTTTGGATTCATTATTACGTATTTTTGCAAGAGTTGGCATTACAGTGAACTTAGAAAAATCTGAATTTGGTCGTTCTCAGGTGAAATTTCTCGGTCACATTATTTCTACAGAAGGTATTCTTCCTGATCCAGAAAAATTAGACGCTATTCGTAATTATGCTGTTCCTACCACAAAACGTGATGTTCGTAGTTTCCTTGGTGTCTGTAATTTTCTTAGACGCTTTGTTAGATTGGACAATTTGGCCACACCTCGTTTATGTGAACTATCCGGAAAGAAATCTAATTGGTGTTGGGATGAGGAAGCTCAGTCAGAATTTGAACAACTTCGTGATGCCTTAGTTGCTGCCCCACTTCTTTCACACCCGGATTTATCTAAAGATTTTTGTTTGGCGACGGACTCATCATACAAAGGCCTAGGTGCACATTTATTTCAAGAGATAGAAGAAAACGGCGTTGTAGTACAAAGGACTATTGCATTTGGAAGTCGTGTTCTTTCTAAATCAGAAAAGAATTATTCGATTACGGAACTTGAAGCTTTGGCTGTTGTTTGGGCTTTTACAAAATTTCGGACATTCTTGTTTGGCAGACATACTAAGGTTTACACCGATCATCGAGCTCTGGAATTTCTTATGTCAACAAAATTAACTCACGGCAGATTGTCACGATGGGCGTTGTACCTACAGGAATTTGATTTTAGTATTGTTTACATACAGGGTTCTTCAAATATTGTTGCTGATGCTTTATCACGTGCACCTATGGGCTTGAAACAAAGTGCTGAAGAGGACTGCAAGGAAAACAATTATTGTTTGATGTATATTCAAGGTGTTGCGTTTGAGAACTTTATTTCGTCTTCGCTCCAGGACATTGCTAAGGAGCAAAATAAGGATCCAATCTGGAAGGACATTAAGGAGAAGTGGAGGAGAAAGGAAAGCGTAGCGATTAGACAGCATTATTTAGTTCGCAATGACATTCTTTTTAAACGAAAATCGGTCGACAACTCTGTTTGGTTAGTTTGTATTCCTGATGAGTGGGTTAATAAGCTGATTTGGTATACGCATTTCAGTTATGCACACTTTGGTCCCAGAAAATGCTTTCATAAATTACGAGAAAATTGCTACTTCAATAATATGGAAAAACGTATTCGATTTGTTCTTGCCAAATGCAAATTATGTCAAAGGGCTAAGCCGCCGACAGTTTCTCACAGAGCACCGTTATTTCCTATCATTCCAGCGAAATTAAAGGACATGGCTGCAGTTGATTTGTTCGGTCCAGTGGTTCGATCTACTAATGGTTTTGCGTACATTTTCGTAGCAGTGGAGTTGACATCAAAATATGTGTGTTTTACACCGTTACGCAAAGCAACAGCTCGTTCAGTATCTAATGCTTTCATTAACCATTTTCTTAAAGAAGTGGGTCATGTTGATAATGTTATATCAGATAATGGATCACAGTTTCGTTCTAAAATTTGGCTTCGTACTCTACGGCGTCGTAAAATTAAACCAATTTTCATTTCACTTTTTCACCCTCAATCTAACGCTTCAGAGAGATGGATGAAGGAAATCAATAAATTGTGTCGTCTTTATTGTCATCAGAATCACAGAACTTGGGATCAGTATCTTTATATTTTTCAAAACATTCTGAATGAACTTCCTAACGACTCAACTTCTTTACCACCTATACTGATATTAAAAAACAAAGCACCGACAAATCGCATTTCTGAAATCGTTCCTTTTCCGCCTACACGGAAACTGCGGCATTCTGAAGTTGTCAACCTGGCTCTACAAAATATTGCATCTGCGGCTGCTAGAAGAGAGAAATCAGCTAAGCGTCCTGGTCGTTTAAAAATCTTGTCAGTTGGTCAGAAGGTGTTAATTAAGGCTCATCGTTTGTCTCACAAAGGAAAAGGCTTGTGTCGGAAATTTTTTCTGCTTTATAACGGCCCATATAGAATTCGCAAAATTATTCATGATAACACTGTCGAAGTAGAAACTCTTAAATCACGACGCTCTAAGGGAATACATCATATATCTAACGTTAAAATTTTTGTGGAATGATATACTTTTGAAAAATTTTTGTAGAATGACATACTTTTGAGAAACTAACAGTTGTATGTAAACACACAGAGAGTACAAGGATACCGCGCTGTGTTTTGGCGGCGGCATATACTCAAAGCAACAGTCAAGTCTGCGCGCCGCACAAGGCAGTCGTTGACCGCAAACAATCACTTCCTACGTCACGCGCCTACAGCTGATTGAGTGCTCAGTGCGAATGCACTGACAGCCGTAAATAAATACACAGTCTAATTTCTCCGACTAAATTCAGTATAAAGCTATAATGACTTGATGAATTATGTTATTAACATTCAGTATTTTTCAGGATACGGTTCTATAAAATATTTAAGAACTTCAGGTAAATTCTGTGCGTGTCCGACGTTAAGACGACTTGCTATCGAGAAAATTTCAGGAAAAATGTCATTTCGAAGAAGAAAGTAATAAACTAAAAAGGTAATTATTAATTGAGTTTATTTTTCAGGTAACATATTTCCACTTAGGTACGTACTTTAGACGTAATTTGCTGCTCGCGATTACGTGATTCATACTTTGTGCTAAATTTCATGTTCTATGAAATTACTTGTGAAGCGACGTGCTTGCGTACGTTAACTGATTTTGACAATAATTATTAATGAACTGGATTGTTACTTGTGTATATTATGCATCGCTTGGCTGCACTGCTTTTTCACTGATGTCATATTTTTAATTATGTGCCTGCTGTGCCTATTTATTTAAATTATAATTGTCACCTGATTAATTGTGCTGATGTGGTTAGGTATGTAAGTTATACTTTGTGATTTATCTGCTTGCGCCTTCATGTTTACTTATTAAGATACGATGCTAATGACCTGTTTAATACGTAAGATATATGTTTACTGCTATGCGTATGGATTGCACATTTACACATTTCTGCTTGTTGTCATAACTATACTTTAATTTGGTATATAGCAATGCTGATGTACAGTGTACGAACATAGAGTTTAGGTTACACTATGGTACTAGTTACTGATTGTTCGCTTGGCAGAGCCTCGTTGTAAGAATTGTGCTGCATCCACTTGTTGACATTCTGTTCACTACTGGTATATTTACTCGCTATTGCTTGCCTTGCTTACGCTCAGTGCCTTATATTTTTAAGATAAGAAAATGAACTGCTATAATTCGACGAACGACATTAGTACAAGAAACATCATAGAAGTCACATGAGCTGGAGGTTTTATGAAAGCTGTATAAATGTATGCCAATAGGAAGGAATCTAACGACATGACATACCAACACAGTTATTACACTGCATTTTTCGTGAGCAACTGAAATAGGAAGTGACACTTGACACAAGAAATACTCCACATGTTTGCTTCTGTTTGCCATAATTCTTGAAGTGGTGTACACACTGTGAAATATTATGATCATTCACACTCCGTAATCGTACTTAATTACTGAGAGTTATTCGAGCTAAGTCTGTTAGAGGTCATGTATGCATTCTTTGTTTATAATTCATAATGAGTAGAAGATTTTGGTCAGATGGATTACACAGAGGTTGTGTGTTGACAGTGTGTCTTCGGATTGTATGGGATGAGGAGGTTTGCATTAGGACTTTATCTGTACTCGATCGAGGAGACTGACTAGAGGAAAGAGTTGTTATGGAAGTGAAATGATACTGGCAATAAGGTTTATATGTATCGACGTATTGAAGAGGTATTATTGAGGTATTGAGATTATATGAAGTTGATTGGAGTTTTGGTGTATAAGAGGTAAAGTAAGTGGGGTGCATATTTTTTTTGTCTTTTTTTTTTTTTTTGGTCTATATGGTACAAGGAGGATGAAGATAGCAGACTAGAACACTAAAATGGAAGGAAGATTGTCTACACACACTTTGTTAAATCACTAAGCAGTATGTACTTTTTTTTGGAGAGAGGAAGTTGCATATCTTGGCACACTGACAGTTGTTCAGCAACCGTACATTTTTATTTGGCTTGGCAAACATTGGTCTTGACATGATGACTATGACGTTGACTTAACTATTATTGACTGTTATACATTGCTGCCACTATTACTTGATACACATGATGAACATGAAATTTTGACAGAAGTGCATGTACACAGTTAACACTATTCAATTACACAGTAGTACTTAATGTGGATGAAAGATGAGTGAGTGTGTTTTGTGTGTTTTCCTTTCCTAATCCTACCCACCTATCTCCTAAATATTATTTTATTTGTTTGTAGTGGCTTGCACTGACACCCATAAATATTATAGGTTTACTGATGTTTGTGTACTTGCAATAGTTAATATGACAATTATCTGATATCATTTGTGTGTTTGTTATGATTTGTATGTTTAGTGTAAGAGCATTGTAAAAGCATTTGTATGTGCATTCAGACTATTGTTCATGCTTGAACTGTCTGATTAGTGATGGTGAAATTATGGACTGTTACTTGTACTTTTTCTACATGATTGGTGCCACTAGGACATGTTTAATTTCTGCTAATGAACAGTGTGATCAGTGATAGTTGTTTAATTTCTGCTGATGAACTGTCTGATTAGTGATGGTGAAATTATGGACTGTTACTTGTACTTTTTCTACATGATGGGTGTCATTGATGGACTGCTTCTACTAAAATGATGTCACCTGTTGGAGTCTGAACCTACTCCACAATGCTGGGTACCACAGATGGAACTGCTTCTACTGAAATGATGTTACTTCTTGCTGTCTGCACCTACTCAACATTGCTGGGTGCTACTGCTGGAACTGTCAACCACTTGTTGTGTAAACATTTTATGTGAATATTTGTATAAACTGATTTTTTGTGTATTACTGTTTGTGAAAAGTTATGAGACTCTTACCTGTACATATTCGTCATTTCTGACGCTATTGATTGAACTGTTTAACCACATAATACTTGTGTAAACTATTATGTAAAGTCACATGTATGAAAGAATTTGTATTGCTTAGTGTATTTTGTATATTAGGCTATTGAAAGGTCAGTGCAAAGCCAAAATTTTATCTAGTTATATGATATTTACGTATTAATATTATCTTTTATTTTTGTCTGTATTTTTTTTGACGAATTTGGTGGTATTTTCACCACCAATGCTGGCAAAAATACCATCAAATTCTAGCCCGTGGAGGAAGGGCATATGAAAGGTGGCTACACTGAGCCACAGCGCCAGAAATCGCGCCAGAGAGTATTGTTCCGCCGCCTCCACTGGCAGTGCTTATTGAGACGTAGCGGCAGGCAGTGCTGGCCGAGAAGTTGTGGTGGACACTGCATGTCGTGAAGTCAGAGTGAGATGTGGTAGTGGAGAGTGTGGTTCCATGTTTATGCAGTTATTTGATGGGAGAGATAGCAGATGTTGTTCCAATGGAGATATTGTAATGATCTGAGTGCTTTTCGTCAATATAAATTAAGGTAACTAACTACTGTTCTTTATTTTCTTATTATTTGTGTGTCCTGAATAATACTTCATTACAGGTACAGTCAACAAAGCATCTGGCGTGTGTTCTTGTATTAGAGTGTAATTCTGGTTTTCTTGCGCAATTATAGTATTTCTAATTTCTTTTATCACGTCAGTATAATTGGTATTTAAAAATTTTTGTCTTGTTAAGAAGAACCGTGCCAGATGTGCGTTGAGTCACACTACCACACACAGAACAGCTACACTTGTGCTTTGTTGGCTTCGTAGATTTTATAGTTGCTGGGGACTTAATTAATTAATTGTATTAACTGAAATTTTCATTTCATTCTTTGTTGTTGTTCTATGCAGTCAGATAGCGTAATAATACTACTCAGGGCCATCCGTTTACGAGACTTGCGTAATCGGACATACAGCTACTAAAAATATTTGCATTCATATTTAATTTTAATTTAGCCCCCATGCATTATACGAAATACCGAGAATCAAATTTCTGTTGCCCCTGGAAGCCGATGGACGGGCAACCTGTAGCGGCTGTTTGCGCCATGAACCACCAAGCGTTTAGCCGGTCGGTAACACAGATGTCTATAAAATTAAAAGGAAGGTCAGCGTTGGCCGTAATTTTGATGATTAACAGAAAAATCGATTTTCGATCGCATAATGATCATCTTCAGTGCTTTAGCGTACAAATTAAAGTGTGTAGGCACTGGTGTCTAGTTATTAACAGTAACAGAAGCTATGAAACGATCACAATAACTCTGTGATCGTTTCATAGCTTCTGTTACTGCTAATAACTAGACACCAGTGCCTACGAGCTTTAATTTGTGCGCCAAAGCACAGAAGATGATCATTATGTGACAGTAACTCTGTGATCGTTTCATAGCTTCTGTTACTGCTAATAACCAGACACCAGTGCCTACGAGCTTTAATTTGTACGCCAAAGCACTGAAGATGATTATTATGTGATCGAAAATCGATTTTGCTGTTAATAAATCATCAAAATTACTGCCAACGCTGACCTTCCTTCTAATTTTATTAATCCAATGGTCGTTGTGCACACAGCAG
This sequence comes from Schistocerca cancellata, assembly GCF_023864275.1. NCBI lineage: Eukaryota > Metazoa > Arthropoda > Insecta > Orthoptera > Acrididae > Schistocerca > Schistocerca cancellata. The sequence goes on along the minus strand of NC_064634.1, from coordinate 95,459,160 downwards.
TCTCTGGAGTCGCCAATCAACACATGTCTATTGCTCGATGTATTCGTTTACTATTAGTTTGCGATACGTGTAGATGAAACACACAGTTTTGTTACAATCATAGCAGTGATTTTTTTTAAAGCAAGGTCACGGTTTTACAGTGTCAGAGGAGGATAAAAATGGCAGAGGTAGGAGAACAATGGGGGATGTACCAGGTGAGATAAGCACTTGTCCGCCGTTTGTCGCTCGCGTCCGCTCCCTGCCGCTAGACAGGGAACCTCAAGGACGTTTTTAAAAAATTTCCATTTCACTCAAAGCACCGCGACTTCCGCCCGGCCGAAGAAACAGTTAAAAAAGAAAGAAAGAGGGACGAAAGCGTAACATGGGGAAACATCAAAGATAATTGGCCCGTTCCAGTCGAGGTCCGCTTAACTGCCTGGCGCCGGGCGTCCTCATTACTGCGCCGCGCTGTTGTTTGAGTGGGAGTGGGGGTGAGGGGGTGGGGGCGGAGATGTTACGGTAGCAGCAACATCCCTCCCCCCTCGGCCCCTCCCCCCTCCCATCCGCCTTCTCATCACAGTTTGGCACCGGCCCGTTTATTAATAGTGGCCGCCCGGCGGACTTGCTCAAAACCTCGCGTGTTTTGTTTCTGGGAATCGGTTTATTTTCGCCGGCGCGGCTTTTGCTGCTGTGGCGGCGTCGGCGGCGGCGTCGGAGGCGGCAGCGGCGGCCGGAACTGATGCCCACGTGCCGCCGCCGCCGCCGCTGCCGACGCCACACTCGACTTGCAGCATGGGACGGGCAGCTAGTAGGTACGCTGCCGGAAACAAAAATTTGTGCCATTGGGAACATGAGCCGATATTGATCCGATGAAGGCATGTGCCAGCTAGGGGACAGTAGATGTACTGATAATAGTTTCAACGTCGCCCGCCAACAGACGGCGTGGTGGCGTGGCTACCAGAGCGCCATCTGTGTCTACCATTTAACAGTGAACGGTCACAGCCAGGAAGTGTTGTGCAGACGTGTGAAGCAAGCAGGCAACTGTACCACGGAGACACACTCGTGCTTCCTTCGGTCATGTGAGTGTATTTCAAAAGTGAACCGTGAATTTACTTTCAACACCTTTTCTTAAGAGTTTACTTTATTTATTAACGATTAAAGACCTGAGTCGAAACAAGGCCTCCGGATTAGACAACATTCCATTAGAACTACTGACAGCTTTGGGAGAGCCAGTCCTGACAAAACTCTACCAACTGGTGAGCAAGATGTACGAGACAGGCGAAATACCCTCAGAATTAAAGAGGAATATAATAATTCCAATCCCAAAGAAAGCAGGTGTTGACAGATGTGAAAATTACCGAACCATCAGTTTAATAAGTCACAGCTGCAAAATACTAACGCGAATTCTTTACAGACGAATGGGAAAACTGATAGAAGCCGACCTCGGGGAAAATCAGTTTGGATTCCGTAGTAATGTTGGAACACGTGAGGCAATACTGATCCAAAGACTTATCTTAGAAGAAAGATTAAGGAAAGGCAAACCTACGTTTCTACCATTTGTAGACTTAGAGAAAGCTTTTGACAATATTGATTGGAATACTCTCTTTCAAATTCTGAAGGTGGCAGGGGTAAAATACAGGGAGCGAAAGGCTATTTACAATTCGTACAGAAAGCAGATGGCAGTTATAAGAGTCGAGGGGTATGAAAGGGAAGCAGTGGTTGGGAAGGGAGTGAGACAGGGTTGTAGCCTATCCCCGATGTTACTCAATCTGTACATTGAGCAAGCAATAAAGGAAACAAAAGAAAAGTTCGGAGTAGGTACTAAAATCCATGGTGAAGAAATAAAAACTTTGAGGTTCGCCGATGACATTGTGATTGTGTCAGAGAAAGCAAAGGACTTGGAAGAGCAGTTGAACGGAATGGGCAGTGTCTTGAAAGAAGGGTATAAGATGAACATCAACAAAAGCAAAACGAGGATAATGGAATGCAGTCGAATAAAGTCGGGTGATGCTGAGGGAATTAGATTAGGAAATGAAACACTTAAAGTAGTAAAGGAGTTTTGATATTTGGGGAGCAAAAAGTAGACTGGCAACGGCAAGGAAAGCGTTTCTGAAGCAGAAAACTTTGTTAACATCGAGTATAGATATAAATGTCAGGAAGTAGTTTCTGAGAGTATTTGTATGGAGTGTAGCCATGTATGGAAGTGAAATATGGACGATAAATAGTTTGGACATGAAGAGAATAGAAGCTTTCGAAATGTGGTGCGACAGAAGAATGCTGAAGATTAGATGGGAAGATAACATAACTAATGAGGAGGTATTGAATAGAATTGGGGAGAAGAGGAGCTTGTGGCACAACTTGAAGAAAAGATCGGTTGGTAGGACATGTTCTGAGACATCAAGGGATCACCAATTTAGTATTGGAGGGCAGCGTGGAGGGTAAAAATCGTAGAGGGAGACCAAGAGGTGAATACACTAAGCAGATTCAGAAGGATATAGGCTGCAGTAGATACTGGGAGATGAAGATGCTTGCACAGGATAGAGTAGCATGGAGAGCTGCATCAAACCAGTCTCAGGACTGAATACCACAACAACAACAACATTAACGATTCATCAAGAACTTTAACACATTTAATAACACTATGTGAGCGTGGAAGTAGTGTCCAGTGGGTAACTGATGAAAAAAAATTAAAATCTCTTTCACAAGTGGAAATTTTATTCCTAGAAACCCTTTTCTTGAAAACAGATTTAAAATTATAATCAGAAAGCACCCTCAAAATATCACGTTACAATTTTATTCATAGGCAGAAAGAACAAATATTGACAGTATGAGCTTTCGGGCTGAGAACCTTGCCGCTGCCTTTTGACATGGCCGTAGTGACGACCGCTCACAACAACCTCTGAAAGACTACACTGATGCAAATCTGCAACACACGAGATTACTTTAATCTAAAAGTTTTAACAACTCACACGAGCACATAAACTATGCACCCCGTAGTAGGGATGGAAATGGTACAAAACACTAACATTAAAAAAATTAACTTGCCACCGAAGGTGCAACTTCATTTAAAAATGCTCTTACGGTGGAAGGGTGGCAAATTTATATATTAAAATGACAATTTAAATAAAAACCCATGGAATGCTGTCTTACATAAAATATACAACATGCTCTACATTACACATATACCGCCTCTCAAGATGACAGGCAAGATAAAAACATATTTCAGGAATTCGGCCGTTACACTTCAAGCAATAAATTCGTAACACCGAATCCGACAAACATGACAGAGGCAGCCATTAACGTATAGCAGACCGACAGTCAGACACTAACTGCCTAACAAATGCGGACGAGAGACAGACGAGCAAGCTGGGGACGAGAGACTAATCAAGAAAACAAGTAGAATTTAACAAGTAAACGAAACAACATATCTCCAATCACTTAACTTCTAATAAACTGCGATTTCTGGCGAAGACCTGGCGCAGCACCCTCAACGCTCTCCGGAACCTTCCGCTGACAGCCGCTTCAACGGACGCAGGAAGGCGCGCCGATCTCCCGTCTCACGGCGTCGCAGCTCGCCCCGGCCAGACCGATGTCGTGGGTTGGCTCCTGATGTGTCGGCCGCGAAGCCACTACCCCTCGCTATACGGCGCGGCCCACTAGTCTGACGTGGCGATCTCACATGCGCCGACGCTCAAGACGGACAAGTCATCTTGTGTCGCAGTGCGTGGCCGATCAACCGATCGATCCAACCGCCAGTGACCATTGCCTGAACAAGCTCGAGCAGACTGGCCGCCTAACACATACTAGCACTCCGGACGACAGACAGACACTGACGCGGCTGACCAACTGGCCAGACTCCCCTAGTGAGCTTTTTTTTTCATTTATTGAATTTGGATTCCCCCCCCCCCAAAGGGGGGGGGGCTGGCAGCAGCTTAACACGATGCTCTGCAGCCTACAGACTTTTTAAAACGTAAGAAGAAGATAAGAAACAATAAAAGCAGGCGATAAAACGGTGACTTAAATTGTAAAACGGCGTAAAATTGTGGAAAGTTAAAACATAAAACAAGGCGTTGGCAATGCTAATAAAATACACAGGAAGCAGACTGGTAACATAGGAGAGAGACAATTAAAGAAACATGGCGACAGTCTGGTTTCTGTTCGCAAGAGATATAAAAATCACACCCAGCGACAGTATGATGTCCGTTCACAACACTTTGGTTAAGACACACAACACTGAGCACTCACTGTAAACACTGCACTAAAATGTTGGCACAAAGATTACACACCATAGCCAAGGGCAGATGGGGGGCAGATGAGGCGGAAAACAAGGAGGGAGGAGAGGAAAAACGAAAGGTTGGGGGTCCGAAGGTGGTAGAGGACTCATAAGGGAGGGAGGGGCAGGGCAGACGTGAGAGGGAATGGGAAAAGGCAGAGGAAGGAAATGCAAAAGGACTCAGGGGAGAGAAAGGGGACAGAGAGAGGGTAGGTGGGGAAATAGAGGATGGATGGGGGGAGAGGGAGCCCAGGAAAAGGACAGAGGAAAGGAGGGGGGATGAGGATCAGAGTTGATAGGAGGGATAAATGGAGGGAGAGAGGGCATCACCTGTTAGGAGGAGTTGATGGAAGCCAGCTTGGGAAAGGAGATGAAGGGTGCAGAGATTGAGGGTAGGGGGGACACAACAGTGAAGACGTGGCAGGTGGCGGGGATGGGAGAGGAGAGGAGCAACCAGGGAGTGAGGGGGATGAAGGCGGCGGGAGGTGTAGAGTATGCTGATATGTTCGAGGAATAGGAGAAGATGGGGGAAAGGAATGAGGTCATAGGGGATCCACGTGGGGGACGGGAGGCGTATACGGAAGGCGAGGCGGAGTGCATGATGCTCTAGGTTCTGGAGGGAGTTATAGAATTTGGGGGGGGGGGGCATATATCCAGGTGGGACTGGCATGACAGAGGATGGGACACATTAAGGATTTGTAGGTGGGGAGGATGGTAGAGGGGTGCAAACCCCTTGTCCGGCCAGAGAGGAGTTTGAGGAGTCGGAGGCAGTTGTGGGCTTTGGATTGGATGGAGCGGAGATGAGGGATCCAGGTGAGGTAACGGTCAATGGTGAGGCCAATGTAGGTGAGGGTGGAGGTTCCCCTAGTGAGCTCATAGCGCCCCTTAAATGCACGTTAACAGGCAACCTTTCTCGTTTCCCACCAGAGGGAGACACCAAATCTGCGATAGCCACAGCGGCGCCACCGCCAGAAACGGAGGGCGACTGCTTCACCCTACGCGCTGCGGCGCGCTCTTCAAAACAGCAATGTTTACCACGGCTCAAAAGGGGTGAAATAGTAGCCTTCCGAGAGTCGGGATGGCCCTTTCGGAGAATTGACACACAAGTCTGACGTGCTGCGTCAGCTGTGCAACGATGCCCGTATCAGTGGTCACGTGAACAGTTTCACACACGTAGACGAGGGTCTGAACGTCCGCATAGCACAGGCTTCCGGCAGGATCTTCATATTGTAAGGGCAGCAGTGGCATATCGTACAGCTACCACAGTGTAGATAACGGGGTTTGAGAGCACAGACGTGTCAGCACGAACTGTTGCAAACAGGTTATCAGCAGTGAGACTATGGGAACGCACACCTCTAGCCCTGTCTTCCACTCACGCCACAGCATCGATGTCCACGGCTCGACTGGTGTCGTCAGAGGATCACTTGGAAAATGGAATGGTGCGCCGTGGTCTTCTGCTATGAAAGCAGATTCTGCCTACACGCAAGTGATGGTCGTTCGTGCGTACAACGTAGACCTGATGAGTGCTGTCTAGTAGATGGATGGATGGAGAGGGTTGTATGGATGCACGACGGCAAGGTCTTCAGCGCCCGCTCAAGAACAGATTGAGACAGGTGTCAAGAAAAGACTCAGAACAGTAAGATAAAACAGAACGTAAAACACAGGTAACAAGCTTGGAAAAATATGTGCCGACACACACCGAAGCGTGGGACGAATCATGGAGTCAGCAGTACAACATGGACGACACAGAAAGAAACGGTAGAAGGACCTAAAACAATATAGCAGATGGAAATGGCTGGCTGACCACAAGGAAAATGGGAGGAGCCAGCCACTGTTCAATACACTAAAAGCTCCAGCCTATAAGTTTAGGCCAGAGTCCAGACACATCACAAAACTTCAAAACCATAGACACACAGGTCTCATCATTAGCTAAAACACAGGGCAGATCACCATCAACTTGTGGTTCTGCCCTTGCATCACGGTATAAAATATAGTCTGTTAAAATGTGACGGACAGAGATGTGCACACCACAAGCATCACAAAACGGGGGATCCTCCCGCCGTAATAGAAAGCTATGTGTGAGAGGACAGTGCCCAGTCTGAAGACGCATGAGGGTCACTTCCTCCCGCCTGAGCAACCGGCAGGAGGAACGCCATGGCCGAGTTGTTGACTTCACCAACCGCAATTTACTGGCCGTCACCGCCAGCCACTCTTCCTCCCACAACTCCATGCACTTCTTGTGGAGTGCAGAAATGACACACTGCAAGGGAATAGGACACTGGACCACATCCAGCTCTCTGCAGGCCTCCTTGGCAGCCCAATCGGCCTGTTCATTGCCCCATATTCCTACACGACCAGGCAGCCAGCAGAAGGACACCTGCCTACCCCGCCGTTGGAGCAAGTACAGTTGGTCATATAGCAGCTGGACTATCTCCTCAGTTGGGTACAGATTCTGCAAGGATTGTAAGGCACTAAGAAATCGGAGCAGAGGAGAAATTGATTGCCCCGAACACGATTCATCTGCTCCAGTGCTTTCAGGATCGCGTGGAGCTGTGCAATTGACCAAGACAAAATCGCCCAGACCTTACGGTCAGGTGTGCGACAAGTTACAACGCACGTTCATCTTTGGTGCTTCTTCAGGAGGTGTTAATCAGTGCTCGGTATGTGCAGAACGTTTTAGACCTGTTCTTTTGCCGTTCTTGCAACAGGAAGGATGTGTTGTTCCAACAGGATAATGCTCATGAAACTCAACGTGCTCGGCAAGACATGCAGCAACTTCCTTGGCCAGCCGGACTCATCTCCTCTCGAGCACGTGTGGGATATGATGCGGCATGAAGCGACTCGTCTGAGTCGTCAGCTAACAATTCCTACAGAACTACATGAACAAGTCGAGCAGTCGTGGCTTAACGTATCGCAGGACAGCATTCGCTATCTGCACGATAGACAGGATACCAGAGTCAGGGCTTGCATTGCCGTCCATGGAGGCTACAACACATACTAACAGGGGTGTTCAAGCGTGGGTCGATACTTGGTACCTCAGAACAGCTTGTGCTATTGATCTCTAAATACAATCATTTAATTTACACTACATGAACTGTTGCAACAATAAATCTTGAGTAAACTGGAAACCTGTAAAAGAGTCTTCTAACTTTTTTCCGGGTGTATATATGGGCTGAGCGGCAAGTAACTCTCTGATCTAAATTTAACTTCAAACAACTACAAAGATAAAATGCAAACAAAATTCAAATTTGGCGCCGAACTCTCTGGTGAACAAATGAACACTGACTGGGCTGGGACACACAACAAGCCACAATCACACAGTGTTTTGGTGAAGTGAAAACTGTTTTACTACGTTATATGTGGAAAATACTTGTTATCACCTGTGCATCACAACAAAGGCTCTGAGCACTATGGGACTTAACTGCTGTGGTCATCAGTCCCCTAGAACTTAGAACTACTTAAACCTAACTAACCTAAGGACATCACACACATCCATGCCCGAGGCAGGATTCGAACCTGCGACCGTAGCGGTCACGCGGTTCTAGACTGTAGCGCCTAGAACCGCACGGCCACTCCGGCCGGCTGCATCACAATACCTCAGCATGATGCGGAGAATGGAAGTGCTTGCCACACGAAAACATAAGTGAAAACGAATATAGGCGCGAAAACATTGCAATAAACTAAATTACATTCTAGAAGATAGGTTAACTCCCAGCAAAAAACTTTCTCATCAACATCGTTTGGTTGCAGATAACAAGCTACCTGTAGTAATTAACACAAAAGTGATGTAGAAAATTCATGCACACCAAATGTAAAGGTATTTACAAACAGAAACGATCGATTGTTTGAACTAAAGATGCATATAATTTTATAATCATTTAACAAAAATGTTCACATTACAGAATAAATAAAAACGAAAACCCACTGATGATGGCAGAGTGGTGCTGAAAGATGTTTGGGTACTGAGAAGAAACGGTGTTTTGCGTAACTGTCGGACCTCACATCCAACAATTTTAACTCCAAACACGGCCAACACAAGGAGCTGCAAATCAAAATGATGAATACTGAAGCAATTTTCGTGGAACAAAAACTTTTTTTCCTTAAAAGGTACAATTTATTACACAATAACTCATTTATGTCACTGCAGGTATCAGTTGTGGACTACGGCGAAACGTCTAACCTTGCGCGAGTGGACTCAGCTCGCATCCCGAAAAGAAGTATGGCGGTTCGCAGTGCAAGTACTGAGTTAATGGTGAAGTGTGAGAGGACCTCGGTAGATCAAAAGACCGCAAGGAATTGTCACTCGAAGCTATTGGGCACAGGCTCTGTATTACATGTTTTTTTATAGGAGATGCAATCCCCATGAACATCCACGACAGAGGATAAATGTGCAAGTGGGTCAAGAAACGTTCATACTAAGTGCTCAAAAATCACAAGGACAAACATCTCACGAAAGTGTTTGAACGTGGGACACAATTCAAACCGCATTAATTACAGTTTCGTCCACAGAGGCCACTTTGTTCCAGAAGAATGATCGTCAATTGCAATGCTTACTTGGTATGAACACTGGTTCCATATTTTGGATAACTATTGTGGTCGCTTGAAGCTTTGTTTCATGTTGGGCGTTTGTTAACGGGAAGACCGAGTTTACCGCACCAAACCAATAATTCTTGGTGAACTGGAAGAGTAGAAATGAATTAGAAAAGTGCTGCTGAATATCGGCAGAAGGCACTCAGAGACGTCGCTAACTGTATATGGAAATTGATTGATAAAGGTGATGCTTATGTGGGATTTTAGCAGTTTGCAAAGCGATACGAAATGGAACGAGCATGTGATATCTTAGGGTTCTGATAGGGAAGGCGAATGGTCTACGTTGGTTTATTGGGAGAATTTCGGGGAGGTGTGGTTCGTCTGTAAAGGAGACCGCATATAGGACACTACAGCGATCTTTTCTTGAGTGCCGTTCGAGTGTTTGTGATCTGAACCAAGTTGAAGTGAAGGACATCGAAGGAGTTCACAGGTGTGTTGCTAGATTTGCTACCAGTATGTTCAAACAACACGCAAGTATTACGGAGATGCTATGGCGGCTCAATTGGAAATTTGTGGTAAGAACTTATGGGACCAAACTGCTGAGGTCATCGATCCGTAAGCTTACACACTACTTAATCTAACTTAAACTAACTTACGCTAAGTACAACACACACACACACACACACACACACACACACACACACACACACACACACACACACACCCTTGCCCGAGGGAGGATTCGAGCCTCCGACGGGGGTAGCCGCGTGGACCATGACAAGGCGCCTAAGACCACACGGCTGCCCAGCGCGGCGGGGAACTCAAATGAGAATACCTAGAGGCAAGTTGACGTTCCTTTCTAGGAACACTATTGAGAAAATTTAGAGTATCGGGATTTGAAGTTGACTGCAGAACGAAACTGCTGCAGCCAACATACATTTTGTTTGGGGCTCATAAGGAAGGGGGGGGGGGAAGGGGGCATTTGGAGTAGGAATTAAAATCCATGGAGAAGAAATAAAAACATTGAAGTTTGCTGACGACATTGTAATTCTGTCAGAGACAGCAAAGGACTGCCCCGAAGAGCAGCTGAGCAGAATGGACAGTGTCTTGAAAGGAGGATATAAGATGGACATCAACAAGAGAAGAACGAGGATAATGGAATATAGTCGAATTAAATCAGGTGATGCTGATGAAATTCGACTAGGAAATGAGACACTTTAAGTAGTAGATGAGTTTTGTTATTTGGGCAGTAAAATAACTGATGATGGTCGAAGTAGAGAGGATATAATATGTAGACTGGCAATGGCTAGGAAAGCGTTACTGAAGAACATTGAGTATAGATTTAAGTGTCTGGAAGTCTTTTCTGAAAGCATTTGTATGGAGTGTAGCAATGCAAGGAAGTGAAACATGGACGTCAAATAGTTTAGACAGGAAGAGAATAGAAGCTTTCGAAAAGTGGTGCTACAGGAGAATGCTGAATATGAGATAGGTAGATCACGTAACTAATGTGGAGGTAGTGAATAGAATTGGGAAGAAGAGGAATTTGTGACACAACTCGACTAGAAGGAGGGATAGGTCGGTTGGACACGTTCTTAAACATCAAGGGATCACTAATTTAGTACTGGAGGGAAGCGTGGAGGGAAACATCGTAGAGGGAGACCAAGAGATGAATACACTAAACAGATTCAGAAGGATGTGGGTTGCAGTAGTTATTTGGAGATACAGAGGCTTCCACAGGGCAGAGTAACATGGAGAGCTGCATCACATCAGTCCCTAGACTGAACACCACAACAACAACAACAAGGAGGCATATAGACAGTCTCTTTTCCTCACTCTATCTGCGTGTAGAACATTGAACGAAATGACCAGTAGTGGTACAGAGTACCTCTCGCTACACCAAGTATGGTGTCTTGAGGACCGTGTATGTAGATATAGAAGTAGAGTAACAATCCGACCACTTAAGGTACATTTTTTTTTCTTGGAACTGGTTAAATATTAACAATGTTGTAAACAGTTTTCAACAGGGAGTTAATGGATGTGATGGTGCATTGCTGTGGTGTTCATAGTAATTTACCTGAATTCCTATTTCCTTGTTCATTATTAATCCTACTCCTGCATTACCTTTGTTTGATTCTGTTAGTCACTATACAGAAGAAGCAGCTTCTTGGCGTATGTATTGTGAGGTCAAAGAAATTTAACTTTCTGTCATTTTCTGCTTGTATGACGAATTTTATTTTTGAACGGGTGCTGTTAATATCATTCGGGAGTTGTTGAATGCAACAGAATGTTGTGTAGAAGGCACATGATATATAGTAAAGCCAATGTACTATCTTTACTGTTTTGGTCTTACTATAGATGCAAATATCTTGTTCTCAATGTGATTAAGGAAGATGTTGGCTATGAGCCCACCTTGTTGTGAGTAGAACTGGTTGTCAAGTGAGTGATAGTTTTACTCTGCGATTAGTTTTAGAATGTATGTTACTTCTTTTGTTGTTTTGCTGCTTGATGATGATGCTTCCTGTTGTGGGGTTATTGTTGTAAATGAATGTGATGTCTAATGATGTGTATATATGTTTATTTAATTTTCTCCATTGATGGTCAACCACCAAGCTAACTAACTAAACCAACTGAATCTCAAAATCAATACAAAAATGAAAGGGACCGCAGGCACGCAAAAAGATATAGATCATGACCAACAAACAAACAAAGACACACAGAACACAGGCACAAGCACAGATGAACAATGTACACCCACGGCAGCAAGTCTATGATATACTCTTACAGCAACAAAGTAGCCCACAGGATAGGCAATATACTAAAAAAAAAGTACTAAAAATAGCCTACAGAACAGATAACTCAGTACAGAGAAAACTAAGGACAAGCAATACCAACAGAAACACAACACATATCGTATTTACCAACTGACATGTCACGACTGCAATTCAAGTTACACTGGATTAAGGGGCAGAAATCTCAATATTAGGTATACAGAAACCAGATGAGCACGACAAAATTAACAACAGTCATTCTACATTCGCATGACACGTTATGGATATGAAACACACAAAGACAGACAATAACACAACCTTAAAAATTCTCAAGAGCAGCAACAGCCTCCCACACAAACTAATAATTGGGTGAAACTACTAATTATAGAAAGCTATACTTGAAGGGAAAGCAGTAATAGACAAACACAAAGCTCTCTGAAACGGGACTCTGTTCTCTGCTCTCAAAGAAGTCAAACGATAGTAACCCGTTTAGACAAACACAATACACCCACACATACAACACACACACACACACACACACACACACACACACCTGCACGCGTGCGCCCAACCACACACTGTCAACTACTTACAGACAAACACGCAAACCCTTACACTCTTACCCACACATAAAGATACAATACTCCCGCCCAGAACACATTCAACTGTTCAACTGTTCGCCATCTTATTTTCGTAGTAAGCATGTAATAACTAGGTACGTATGTGAAACCTCGTCTTTTCAAATTTGTGAATACTTTATACTGTTTAATTGAAATAAAATAAAAAATCACCGATGATGCTGTAACGTCATCGAAACACATTACATTAAAGAGAAAAAAAGATGTTTGTGCTCAGGGCGGATACCCTCCAGAGACAAATTTACTTCACATCTCCTCTCGTGGTTGTCATACTACTCCTGAGCAGCCAAGTATACCTGATTCATAAATTATGTGGGACTTACGGATGGGAGAAAAGGGAATGTGAGGTCATTAGAGACGGTGCTCAAACTAGGATTGGGGGAGCATCGAGAAAGAGAACAGCCATGTTCGTTGTGACAGTTCTTTCCATTTTCCCGTTTATTTCTTTTCCGCTTTTGATAATCATCAGCTTTTTATAGTTTTTATGGAACAACACTTAGTTACATCACTGCAATATTTACCTGATTGCCACAAATCTTCGGTAGTCAGCTATAACGGAGAAGGACGTCTCTGTAAAATATTCTGCATGTCTCGAATGCGACCGCAGTAACAGTGGCTGTCGTCTTTATGTTAGAAGCACCATCCTGCTAGGCCGGTCTTCACCTGCGTCTCTCCTGCTCAACAGAGCGTTCCCCGCGTATTCCCGGGGAAATGTTTATTTTAATATTCAGAATTGCGTAAGGCAAAATGATCATTAATTTACATCAATAAATGATCATCTTCGCACCAGAGAAGTCACAAATTGCGGACAGTCAAAATCTTTCATCAAATAACAGAACTCATCCATAAAAAACAAAGAGTTTGAGAGTACTTTAGGGTCCATGGAAGTTTAATGTCATTGAGCTCATCCTCTTGTGATGGGTACCAACTTACAGGCTTTACGCTAAGAGACCTCCTTGATGTTCATTTTTGTTCCGTACTCCAAACGTGACACGCCACTATTCAGCGGGCAGCTCGACTCTCTCAAAGTATTCCTGGGCTGTTCGTCGCACTGTTGGAGAAGGAATTCCTGCCGCTTTACACCGCTTCCGCAGACGTGTGACTTTCATGCAGCTAGTTATTAAGAATGCCACTATTTTATTAACATAGGTAGAAGTGTTCCAAAATGGACAGCCAGAGGCGGCTGCAGGGAAACTCAAGCAATCGTCTGTCGTTTCAGCAACAGTATGGTTCGCACCAAGTTTTTCCTTGAAGATATTATTTCTTGCTGCAAGTATCATATTCGTACACTCACAACGATTTTTGTAGCTGAGGGGCCTTTAGTAAGATAATGGTTTTATGAGCATGAGAAGGTTAATGCTTTAACAGCTGGTCTTATGATGCAGGTTTCTGTAGTGTCGCTCTAGAGCACATATGAAAGAAACACACCTCAGTTTTTGAAGTATTTGGCCTCACTGACTTATCCGTGTAATGTGAAGGGATAATAGCGTGGGCTTTTGTAAGTTTGTATATCTCAAACCTTTTAAAATGTTAGATGTTGAACGGCGAGGACACAAAGCAACTATCTATCATACTCACTTGTTTACAAGTAGAAATTTATTGGTGCTGGAACACTACTTTCTCGTAAACCATTCTTCTGATTCATTCATTTGCCGTTCTGTTTTCAACTAAAATAAAATTATTCGAAACTAATGGTGATCTAAGAAAGCCCTATACATCGTTTTTCGATTTAGTGCATGTAGCTCTCTGATTGTAACATCAGGGAACAACTTGACGTCGAGAGCTTCGTTTAAGTGTGCCATGAGATTAAGAACCTGACTTAAGCAGCACTTCCCGTATCTGAAACCAGACTGTTGTGGTAGTTGTGACTCATCGAGGTGCCGGATTCTTCCAAGGATAACATTTATCCAGTCTTACTGTAACGATCCCGGGTCCTTAAAAAAGAGTGTTCTCTAAGACTGTTTTCCCCACCGAAACTAATCCAAGGTTACAGCCGTTCCAACTAGAATTTCCACCTCGTGTACATCCACCCCCAGATTGACAGTGACCCTGTTACCCTTCGGGATGCAAAAGATACCTCCACTACTGCTACTGCCCTACTACAAACCATGACTGGACTATTACAGACCGTATATCCACTCTTCTGTCTACAATAACCGACCTCCTTACCACACACGAGCTCTCGAAGTTCTTCAGAGGATCTCGATGGCCCAATACTTCTTCCTCAGAATCATTACCAAGACACCCCAACACACCACCGCCAATTGCAGAGACATGTACTGAATGCATACAGACGTCAGGACTGGCGACACACTTGCACTACCCTCGGTACAGCACTACGTATAAAGTCAAGTGATTACAGGAAATCTTTCCTCCGTTTCACAGGACGCAGCCCTGCTCCATTCTACCCACTCTTTGACAACAAAGAAACTTCTATATCTGTATCTACACCATTTTCTAAAAACCACTGTGAAGCGCGTGGTAGGTAGCACTCCCCATTGTATCATTCATTAGGGCTTCTTCGCATTCCGTTCACGTATGGAATGCGAGAAGAATTGCTGTTTAAATTTCCCCGAGCGCACAGTAACTATTTTGATGTTATCCTTACGACTGCTACGGGAGCGATACATAGGGTGCTTTAGTACATTCCTAGACCCACCATTACAGCTGGTTGCTGAAATTTTAAAGTTAGCTTTCTAGGAGTAGTCCGCATCTGTCTTCAAGTGTCTTCCGGTTCAGTTTCTTCAGTTCTCAGTGACTCTCTCCCAAAGGTCAAACAAACCTGAGACCATTCGTGCTGCCTATTTTTTATACCTCCAACTAGCTTAGCGCCCGTTGCGCTGCTAGCGTAAACTGTATAGTCTCCACAGATTTTTTTGTTTTCCTTTAATCGAATTTTTATTTTGTTCGCAAATTGCAACATCTTCTAAACTTTTGGCACGGTTTTTTCCGAATGTACCTCTGACCAAAATCCGATTCTGGTAGCTGGAGTCAGAAGTCTTCAATTCTGCCTTTTTGAGTTCTTATGTTGATGTTTCCATAAAAACTTTCATCCGCAACGCATATTTCTTTAGAAGTCAAACAACAATTTTCATACATTTGGCTTTAAATATGTCTTAATATAACTAAATATTTCCATAAAAATTTTTATCCCCTGTTTCACCCCATCAGAGACTGAATTTCCAAAAAACACTGAAAACCTACTGTTGTATTTCACCTGAGAAGCCTAGTGCAGATTTTCAGAGATTTAGTTTCAGACATGCTTCCGTAATAAAATATTCCAATAAAGACTTTCATCCCCTATTTCACCCCCCCCTCCCCATCCCACCCCTCACACGGTAAGGGCAGAATTTCCAAAAACACGTTTTGTTTTTTTAATTTGCAAGCGAGAAGTCAAATACCAGGTTACACAGATGCAGGTATAAAATACTACAGTACTACTTTAATACTGATTTATATTCAAAATATATTTTCACCCACTGTTTTACTCTCTCAGTGGCTGAATTTCCAAAAAATGCTGAAATATGTATTTTTAATTTCTGCCTGAGAAACCCAATAACAGTTTCCGTTGCTCTAGCTTCAAAATTGCCTTAAGAGTGACGTACTTTCAAAAATCCTTTCATTCCCTACTTCAGTCCCTTAGGGATGGAATTGCAAACAATCCCTTACTAAAGGGACGTCTACACTATACGATCAGAACCCTCACCAAATTTCAAATTT
Organism: Schistocerca cancellata; assembly: GCF_023864275.1. Lineage (NCBI taxonomy): Eukaryota > Metazoa > Arthropoda > Insecta > Orthoptera > Acrididae > Schistocerca > Schistocerca cancellata. Next base: position 95,443,252 of record NC_064634.1, on the reverse strand, counting down.
CAACCCTAAGCGGTCTGGGCTGGGCGATGATGAGTCAGTAAATCATTGCACCCGGTTAGGGGTTGAATTTCCAAAAACACTGAAACACGTATTTTTTGTTTCTAACCGAGAAGTCAACTACCAGTTCACACATGTAGCTTTGAAAATTTAATAGTTCTTTAACAATTATTTATTTTAAAAACAATTCCACTCACTATTTCACCACCTCTGGGGTTGAATTTCCGAAAATGATGAAACACGTATTTCTTTTACTTCCGACCGAGAAACAAAATACTAATTTTCGTAGTTCTAGCTTCAAAATTGCCTTAATAGTGACATATTTTCAAAAGCTTTCCAACATCTATTTCACCACTTTAGAGGTAGAATTTCGAAAAACCTGTTCTTAAACGACACCTGCAGTGTAAGATTAACACGCTTCCCCAGTTTCAAGGTTCCATCCCTAGCGATTCGGGCTGGGCAATGGCGAGTCAGTCAGTGAGTCAGTCATTCAGGACAGTTCCTTTTACATACAGAGATATCCTCTGCTGGTCCCACGCGATGCGGGTCCGACACACTCGAGTATACTTTAGGATAGGTTGCACCTGTGATTTGTAAGCAATCTCCTTTGTAGCCTGATTACATTTTCCTAGTAGTCCACCAATAAACCAAAGTGTGCCATATAGTTTACGTAGAACAAAGCTCAGAGCTTGTGTGTTCGCTACATTTCAGATTTCCCTCAAATTGTTACACCCAGTGTTTCATGACTGTCTTGTATCGCTTAACGATTTGGTTTCAGCTCTGTTACAGGCTTTCATGGTGTCTCAGAAGTAGAGAACAGCATTTTCTTGGGCAGCGACCAGTTTCGCAGAAATGCCGCTGTTTCCTGAACTGTTACTGTAGTCAATTCGTCGCACTAATCCGCTTGCCACAGGTGCGGTGCCGTCAGCGCCACAGCGTTCTCCTCTTCCTGCTTGAGCATGAAATTTGCCTTCTGTTTGCATATCAAAAAGTGCCACCTACCGCCTCTACCCTCGCATAAGAAAGTCCGATGCTTTCTCTCCAAAAATTGTGAACTGTCCAAGCAAAGTATTTCCCCGCCACCAGACTTGACGCAGGGAGACACTGCTTGAAACCAGTAGCAACCTAATGAATTCTAATATACATTTTTCTATGACAATAGTGGGAAGATTCAGTTCTTGCGTAGGTGAGGGCACACTATCGTTCGTCTGATTAGCAGAAGCTTTCATTTTTACGCTGCAAGTCGACCTGAGGAACTGGACTGTTCAGTTGGAGAGAACTTGGTATCCGAGCAGTGGCCACGCTGGACTAGCACGCATCGATTGTACTTGGGAGCTATAAGATTCGCTCAGGCTGCTGCACGATCCACCTTCCGGCAGACTAAACCCGTTATGCATCTTGTACCCCTAGGTGTCGTATTTAATATGAGTCTAATTTATCTTGAAATTCCCATCTGTCGAAGACTTATTCACTTCTCTTCCTGCAGTCTTCGAATTAGCTGCAAGTCTCACAGTGTTAAGTGTCATTTTACTTCAGTTTACTACATTGTTGTAAGAACATTTTTCTGTTCTGTTATTGTCTATTATTCGCATGATTAAATAAAATAAAATATTGTATCTCGATATCGACTTACATTCTGGCGCACTAAATTCGTACAACATCCCCATGGTTAGGCGACAATTAAAGGGGCACAGTGCCACAGTTTCTTGAATCTTTCATTTTTAGATCTATGTGTAACTAAATCAAGGTTGTGAGAAGACATAAGGTGATGAAATGGGCGTTCCTTACCAATTATCGATGTGGAAGCTTATAGCTCAGTAAGATAAGAGGTAAAAACATGACAAATAGGCCAGGTCTCCAGTGAGACTGGAGCCTAGAGTTAGTGCATAGCTTGCCTCGCAAAGCTGCCACGTTATCATTCAGCTAAGGAGTCGGTACTGCCTGTAGTATGCTTTCATTGCTGTAGTGATTAACAATGCAAATATCTCACAATGTAAAATATCAGATTAGTTTTCGATTCTGTATGGAACAATCTTTCTGCAGTCAAACCACAAACTTAGTAACCCAATGTTACACTTTAAGTGATAATCATCTTTATTTAGTGGAAATGACAGGAAAAGTGAATTTCACAGGATAATTTGGAACCATTTCACGAAGTGAATGAATTTTCACATAGTTGTCGAACGTATTCTGCAATGTAACGCTTGGGAAGCTTGCAATTCGAAGATGCGGCAGCGTTGGCATCCACCGCATTGACTGGGAACCAAGGTATCTAAAGAAGAGGCCAATAGATTTTATTCACATTTTTGTAACTATGATTTGCATCTAAAGCATAGTTACGACTAATATCCAGATGCACCAACTGCAACTGGAACATAAGAAAAGGCATGGGAGATTACGTGAGAAGTTCTCTCCTTCAGCAGCTGTTGTTCACTCCTGGAAATGGAAAAAAGAACACATTGACACCGGTGTGTCAGACCCACAATACTTGCTCCGGACACTGCGAGAGAGCTGTACAAGCAATGATCACACGCACGGCACAGCGGACATACCAGGAACCGCGGTGTTGGCCGCCGAATGGCGCTAGCTGCGCAGCATTTATGCACCGCCGCCGTCAGTGTCAGCCAGTTTGCCGTGGCATACGGAGCTCCATCGCAGTCTTTAACACTGGTAGCATGCCGCGACAGCGTGGACGTGAACCGTATGTGCAGTTGACGGACTTTGAGCGAGGGCGTATAGTGGGCATGCGGGAGGCCGGGTGGACGTACCGCCGAATTGCTCAACACGTGGGGCGTGAGGTCTCCACAGTACATCGATGTTGTCGCCAGTGGTCGGCGGAAGGTGCACGTGCCCGTCGACCTGGGACCGGACCGCAGCGACGCACGGATGCACGCCAAGACCGTAGGATCCTACGCAGTGCCGTAGGGGACCGCACCGCCACTTCCCAGCAAATTAGGGACACTGTTGCTCCTGGGGTATCGGCGAGGACCATTCGCAACCGTCTCCATGAAGCTGGGCTACGGTCCCGCACACCGTTAGGCCGTCTTCCACTCACGCCCCAACATCGTGAAGCCCGCCTCCAGTGGTGTCGCGACAGGCGTGAATGGAGGGACGAATGGAGACGTGTCGTCTTCAGCGATGAGAGTCGCTTCTGCCTTGGTGCCAATGATGGTCGTATGCGTGTTTGGCGCCGTGCAGGTGAGCGCCACAATCAGGACTGCATACGACCGAGGCACACAGGGCCAACACCCGACATCATGGTGTGGGGAGCGATCTCCTACACTGGCCGTACACCACTGGTGATCGTCGAGGGGACACTGAATAGTGCACGGTACATCCAAACCGTCATCGAACCCATCGTTCTACCATTCCTAGACCGGCAAGGGAACTTGCTGTTCCAACAGGACAATGCACGTCCGCATGTATCCCGTGCCACCCAACGTGCTCTAGAAGGTGTAAGTCAACTACCCTGGCCAGCAAGATCTCCAGATCTGTCCCCCATTGAGCATGTTTGGGACTGGATGAAGCGTCGTCTCACGCGGTCTGCACGTCCAGCACGAACGCTGGTCCAACTGAGGCGCCAGGTGGAAATGGCATGGCAAGCCGTTCCACAGGACTACATCCAGCATCTCTACGATCGTCTGCATGGGAGAATAGCAGCCTGCATTGCTGCGAAAGGTGGATATACACTGTACTAGTGCCGACATTGTGCATGCTCTGTTGCCTGTGTCTATGTGCCTGTGGTTCTGTCAGTGTGATCATGTGATGTATCTGACCCCAGGAATGTGTCAATAAAGTTTCCCCTTCCTGGGACAATGAATTCACGGTGTTCTTATTTCAATTTCCAGGAGTGTATTTACTTTCGTTCGTCTCTCTGAAGCAAAAGCCGACTGCAAAATAAAAAGCTCATCTACTGGAAACGATTCGCTTTTTTATTGGTATAGACGCTATTAACACTATGAGTAGATAACATTCTTTAATAATATATACTTAAAACAGTTTTTCTTGAGACCGGTTTCATTGGCACCATCTCTAACACACAAACCAATTCAGTTGCCCCTATGCTGGGCTTTACGCAGCCCACAATGCCTTCAAATACCACGTGGAAGATTTTCGTATTATCTCTGTCAATACACGTGAAGTGTTAATCATACAGAACAAATGAACAGGACCTTTTTGTAGGAAATTTAATGTAGTTAAATTTTGTGCCGGGATACGTTTTCTCTAGAGACCAGTGTTTTCGAGCTATTCAAGAAAAACGCATTTTAAGGTCCATTCGTTGGTATTTCTTGAACAATTCGAAAACTACGGCCTCTAGCGGAAATGCATCCCACTACAAAAATTAATTGCATTAAATTTCCTACAAAAAGCTTCTGTTCATTCTTCCTGTAGGACAAGTGGTTCGCTTGTAACGAGCGGGAGAATATGTAAATCATGCACATTGCGTTTGAAGGCTTTACGGACTACAAAAAACCCAGAGGTAAGGGCAGTTGATTTTACCCTTTATAGTAACACAAATTAAAAGACAGCATAACACTACTTACAAAACGGGTGAATATACACAGACGTTTCAGAAGCTGACAAAAACATATAGCTTCAAATCAGAAAGCAAACTGTGAAAGGAAATCTTTCGCAGTGGCCGAAAAAGAGGACTAAGAAAGCCGTGAAGAAAATGAAATAAAATGAATGAGTGCAGTAAACTGGCATTCAGTGTATGAAAACCAGAGAAACGAAGAGGAACATCTGCTCATAACCATTACAATACAACTTCTGGTGATGCTTTGTCAATAAAAATGAAAAGAGCCTGATGAATGTGATTCTCAATTTTCAGACAATTTACGACGGAGAGAAATCGATGTATTTGGAAGATGTTCACCTAGACGAGTGTGGAACAGAATCAAGAAGCTGCTCCTAGTAGTCGGCGCATTTAGCTCATAAGTTATTTTCTGGTTGTTTCACAGTATAGGCGACTGCACTGTCAGAAGGTGCATATGAGAACATCGAAATTGTTAGAACAGAGTGCTGTGCTACATACTATGGTACCTGCGGCCGAAACAGACTCAGAAGACAACGCTAATAATTGTGATTTCATTTCATGTTGGAGACCATTGGAAAGATTTTATAACGCTTTCAAGGTAGGTCCTGTGGACATAAACTTGATCCCTGACACTGTGTTTCTCTTCGGCTCTTTCTTAAGTGAAAATAGGGCCCACATAAATACGGCAGAACAAGACTGCCAAATATTCACGTAGACTAGACACTTCACTCTTCACATCATCATGTAATATCTTAAATAAGTCGACAATTGATGAATCCACAGACTTAGATGACATGAGGATGATTAAATACATTGAATATGCTCGAAATCGGTGTCTTCGTAAGTGTTCCTATTTTGAAATCTTCATTATATAGCGAAAAAACGCTAAAAAGGAGTCACCTAATATCTCTTCGAGTCGTTTTAGGGACTTTGATAACCAGAGGTCGTGGTGTGAAATGTTCGCCACCCACTACTCTTGCCAACGCTGTCCCTGTGCGATGCAGCACCACATTTAACTGCACGACACAGTTATGCTATTCTAGGAAAATTTATCGGTGAATCCGGATCAACTCCCAGTATGCAAGAGAAGCAAGACGGTGTGATTAATTTCGATAGTTTTTGGTTTCTCAAGACAGGCATTTGCGATCCATATGGATTGGGCGAGCTGCATTTCTGCTGCGGAAACACAGCAAAATTCCATGTTACTTACTCAGGCAAGTAGTTACATCAGCAGTTTCCTGAAACATCTTTGCTGCTCTTTCTGACGAAACTGCAGAGCGGTAGTTAGTGGTTAAGTGGAGAGTGGCTGCGATGCGTATTTCCGGTTTATTAGTAAGAATTTGGAACATATATGAAGGTAATTTGACTACTACGGAGTTGACGGTGGCATGGCTTGTTTATCCTCGCCTGGCGGGTTAGCTCCAAGACTAGTGAACTGTATACAAACTATCTCAACAGTACCAAAGCGCAGGGAGTTGATCTGGGAGCACCAATAATTTTTTCCTGTAATGGCATGCTGCACCGCACAGAGCCCGCAAGGACGATAGTAGTGTGTGGCGGATACGAAACATTACGATTCTGAGTTGCCAAAGTAAGTGTCTAAAACCACACGAAGAGATCTTCAGTGACACCTACGTGGCGTCTATTACAGAGTAAGGGCGATTTCAACACGGGGAAACTTGCAGATACAATCAATAAGGTTTGATCTCGAAGTGATAAATTTATTTCTTAAACATAAAATAATCTACAATGTTTGTCCCACCAATTTTCGTCTTATTCTAGTTGTTCTAAGGGGATTGCAAGAGTGGGCTGTAAGTCTTCGCGTTCTGATTTTGCCCTAGTTATGTGACGCACACTTTTTTTTTAATTATGTAAGAACCAACGAGTAGTAGAGCCAGGGAACAATTTAATATGCGCTGGAGCCGTTTTGAAAGCCTTAATAAGCCGTTTAAATAGCTTCCACGACGAAATGAAATTACAGTTAGAGTTGTCCACTGGGTCAGATATGACAGCAAGTACCACAGTATATAACGTAGCGGGCTGTTCTAACACCTATTCTTCGGTAATTTCCATACGAATCTTCTGTTAGCCTACAAGCATCAACAGTGTGAAAAAACCAGGAAATAAACTATGAGCAAAATGCGCCAACTGCGAGGGGTTGAATATAGACTTCGTTCCACGCTCATCTAGGTGAACCTCTTCCAGTTCCTCTTTGTCTTACGCTGTCTGAAAATTGAGAAGCTCATTCTCATCAGGCCCTCTTCGTTTTTATCGACAAAGCGTCACCAGTAGCTATATTATAATCGTTATGAGAAGATGATACTTTCGTTTCCCTGGTTTTCACAGACTAAATGACAGTTTCTTTTAAGGATGCCACATCTGAGGCACTGACGTAGTGTTTTGTGCTCCTTGTTCCATATTCTCATCACAACTGCTACTCCTTTCATCTTACCACAAGCTGGAATCGAACTTGCACTGCACTCTTTTAATTGTTTCATTTCCTTCCCGGCTTTTTGAGTCCTCTTTTGTGAACGTCCTGCAAGATTTTCTTGCGCTGCCTGCTTTTCTAATTTGAAACTGTTTTTCGCAGATTATGAAATTTTCTTTGTGGATCTTTGTATTCTGTAATCAGCGTACTTTTGTCTTTTCATTTACGTGTCGCATTGGCGCACGAGGCGAGAATAAAGAAGTAATCAGTTATATACCACTGTCACCTCCGTATCAGGCGTGATGCCAATGAAGGCATCCTTAATGCAAACTGTTTTTAAGTGCATAATATCAAAAGAATATTATTTACTCATAATGTTAATAGCGTCTGGTGATACTAAAAATTACTTGCGACGAACGTGCTTCTTTGCATCCAGTATGCTCAACATTTAGAGTGCTGCTCTCGTAGACAGTTGTTATTACCTACAGACTGGCCAAAATATCTGCTTTTTAAGTTCTAATACGTGTGTGCTTATATGTAGTTAGCACTCAAAAAAAGAAATTTCAGTTACATTAGACTCTCTTCTTTAAATACAAGTATTTGGCTATTGCTAGTGTTAAATCTGGAATATGTAAATGAAACTTCAGTTTAGCAGTAATCATCACAGTTTTCATTTAGATAGACGGTCCAACATTACATTCGTTGGACTATGTTTACATTAATTTCCTGCTGTACTTGGAGGAGCATCCTTCAGCAACACAATCTGTGAAAATAATATGACAATCGTATGCAGCAACTCATCTTCAAAAAAAGCCTAAAATTACTACAATTTTCACATACCGTGTAATATCAATCGTCATCAAATAGTTCCTGTTCATCGTCTATATACTTTATAAATCATTTTCTCCCTACGCTGCTTTTCTTCACTGGAGATTTTGAACACGAAATCAACATAGAAGCAAACAAAATGCACGAAAAAGAGAGATCTCGAACGTGAGCTGACACTTGCGAAGCAAGAAACAATAATTAAAGAAGTGATACTGCCACAGCGATCTAACACATGACTCCGGGAGCCGTAAAAATACATCCACAAGGTATTGTTATAGGCCCTTTCCTGTTCATCAATGTAGAAGATTTGGGAGATAATCTGAGCAACTGTCATAGTCTGTTTGCAGACGACACTGTCGTTTATTGACTAGTAAAGTCATCAGAAGATCAAAACAAATTGAAAAAAGATTTAGAAAAGATATTTGAATGGTGCGAAAATTGGCAGTTGACCCTTCATAACGAAAAGAGTGAGGTCATCCACATGAGTGCTAAAAGGAATTACACGATAAATCAGTCTAATGTAAAGTCCGTAAATTCAGCTAAATCCCTCGGAATTAGAATTACGAACAACTTAAACTAGAAGGACACATAGAAAATGTTGTGGGGAAGGCTAACCCAAGACTGAGTTTAACTGGGAGGAGACTTAGAAAATGTAAGAGATCTACTAAAGAGGCTGCCTACACTACACTTGTCCGTCCTCTTTTAGAATAGTGCTGCGCGGTGTGTGATCCTTACCAGATAGGACTGACGGAGTACATCGAAGCCGCGCGGGATTAGCCGAGCGGTCTAGGGCGCTGCAGTCATGGAATGTGCGGCTGGTCCCGGCGAAGGTTCGAGTCCTCCCTCGGGCATGGGTGTGTGTGTTTGTCCTTAGGATAATTTAGCCTAAGTAGTGTGTAAGCTTAGAGACTGATGACCTTAGCAGTTAAGTCCCATAAGATTTCACACATATTTGAACATTTTTTGAGTACCTCGAAAAAATTCAAAGAAGGGCAGCACGTTTTGTATTATCGCGAAATATGGGAGAGAATGTCACAGAAATCACATAGGATTTGGGCAGGACATCATTAAAAGAAAGGGGTTTTTCGTTGCGTCGGAATCTGCTCACGAAATTCCAGTTACCAACTTTCTCCTCCGAACCTGAAAATATAGAGAGAAATGATCACCAAGATAAAATAAGGAAAATCAGAGCTCATACGGAAAGATATAGGTGTTCGTTATTTCCACGATCTGTACCAAATTGGAATAATAGTGAATTGTGAAGTTGGTTCGATGAACCCTCTGCCAGGCACTTAAATGTGATTTGCAGAGTATCCATGTAGATGTAGATGTAGATGCAGATACTCGTATTGATGCTAGACTGGGATTCGAAATCAGACTCCTCCTTTCACGGGATTTGACCCCCTTAGGATCATTCAGTTCCATTGTTTAATTGTTTCCTGAAGATTCAGAATTCCTCAAGATCTCCATGAAAGATACGCATCTGCGTTAGAATCCTGGTCCAGCACAAAAAAATTCCATAATGCCATTTCAAGCTGTAGCTTGTGCTCATCAAACTACCAGGTGAAAAAAATTATGATTTTTAACATCTGTTCGTACGTTGACAGCTACATAGCTTCCTGCCGGTTTCGACTCCAAGTCAGATCCAACACCTGTCGTCACATTATTCCCAGTTCAGACACGCGTGCATCTCATTGCTGATGAAATATGTGAACCGATATTTAACGTGTGTTCTCGGCTAGAAAACGACGGCAATAGGTGCAGAATTCGAATCCGGCAAAACTTTTTCGTCTTTTCATTTCACTTTCAGTCATCTCACTGTTAGTGGAAAAATTCGATACCTAACACTGATTGTGCGTAGTCAACACTAAGATTAAGTGTTCAGTTCGAATCCCCGTCCAACACAAACATTACATCATGACACTTCAGTTTTAAACATGTTTACAGATTGCTATTTTTGACTGAAACGATATTTAAGATGTTTCATGATTAGTTAACTGGAAAAGTATTGGCGGACAGGAATCCGGAGGCCCTGTCCTGCAAAAATATTTTTGTCAAGTACTTTCAAATTGAAACCTGCTTTTGAAACGACATTTATTATAGTACCGGTATCTGTAATGCGTATATGACTGTGTCATCTCTTTAATTTGCATCTGGGTTGACAGCCATATAGAGTGGTGTACTCTAGTGGTCTCTTGCAGTATCCACTTCGTATAGTCAAAAGACAGTACTGAAAACAGATTAGAGGACCTGCAAGGAAGTTACGTTAAGTGTGTTGCATATAAATTAGGCGGAACGCAATTGAGGTCGTTCGAATGCTTACTTGCGTTGTAGTATCTACACTCCTGGAAATGGAAAAAAGAACACATTGACACCGGTGTGTCAGACCCACCATACTTGCTCCGGACACTGCGAGAGGGCTGTACAAGCAATGATCACACGCACGGCACAGCGGACACACCAGGAACCTCGGTGTTGGCCGTCGAATGGCGCTAGCTGCGCAGCATTTGTGCACCGCCGCCGTCAGTGTCAGCCAGTTTGCCGTGGCATACGGAGCTCCATCGCAGTCTTTAACACTGGTAGCATGCCGCGACAGCGTGGACGTGAACCGTATGTGCAGTTGACGGACTTTGAGCGAGGGCGTATAGTGGGCATGCGGGAGGCCGGGTGGACGTACCGCCGAATTGCTCAACACGTGGGGCGTGAGGTCTCCACAGTACATCGATGTTGTCGCCAGTGGTCGGCGGAAGGTGCACGTGCCCGTCGACCTGGGACCGGACCGCAGCGACGCACGGATGCACGCCAAGACCGTAGGATCCTACGCAGTGCCATAGGGGACCGCACCGCCACTTCCCAGAAAAATAAGGGACACTGTTGCTCCTGGGGTATCGGCGAGGACCATTCGCAACCGTCTCCATGAAGCTGGGCTACGGTCCCGCACACCGTTAGGCCGTCTTCCGCTCACGCCCCAACATCGTGCAGCCCGCCTCCAGTGGTGTCGCGACAGGCGTGAATGGAGGGACGAATGGAGACGTGTCGTCTTCAGCGATGAGAGTCGCTTCTGCCTTGGTGCCAATGATGGTCGTATGCGTGTTTGGCGCCGTGCAGGTGAGCGCCACAATCAGGACTGCATACGACCGAGGCACACAGGGCCAACACCCGGCATCATGTTGTGGGGAGCGATCTCCTACACTGGCCGTACACCACTGGTGATCGTCGAGGGGACACTGAATAGTGCACGATACATCCAAACCGTCATCGAACCCATCGTTCTACCATTCCTAGACCGGCAAGGGAACTTGCTGTTCCAACAGGACAATGCACGTCCGCATGTATCCCGTGCCACCCAACGTGCTCTAGAAGGTGTAAGTCAACTACCCTGGCCAGCAAGATCTCCGGATCTGTCCCCCATTGAGCATGTTTGGGACTGGATGAAGCGTCGTCTCACGCGGTCTGCACGTCCAGCACGAACGCTGGTCCAACTGAGGCGCCAGGTGGAAATGGCATGGCAAGCCGTTCCACAGGACTACATCCAGCATCTCTACGATCGTCTCCATGGGAGAATAGCAGCCTGCATTGCTGCGAAAGGTGGATATACACTGTACTAGTGCCGACATTGTGCATGCTCTGTTGCCTGTGTCTATGTGCCTGTGGTTCTGTCAGTGTGATCATGTGATGTATCTGACCCCAGGAATGTGTCAATAAAGTTTCCCCTTCATGGGACAATGAATTCACGGTGTTCTTATTTCAATTTCCAGGAGTGTATATTTGTCCCACTTTTCGATTGCTTTTTTTAGGTTATCCGTACCTCTTCACCTGAACCGCCTAATGTGTTACTCATTATCGCAGTGTGGCAGCCTTGGAGAACTTGAAACGCATATCATCGTCTCTCAGTAGTTCAGTACCTCACTTGTTTCCCCATTGATGCTTTTGGATGATTCCCTTAAGCCTCCGCCCACTCTCCAACATTACTAACTAGTGATCTGAATGTATATCTGCTCCTGGATACTCCTTGGAATCCACTATCTGTTACCAGAATCTCTATCTCACCATGATCTAATCCATATGATATCTTCCGTGTCTCCAGGCCGTTTCCAAGTATACCTCTTCCGGTTGTCTTTTTTCAACAATGTACTCACTATTACTAGCTGAAATTTACTGCAGAACTTATTTAGTCCTTTTCCTCTCTCCTACTACCAAGCTGATATTGTAACTTTTTCTTCTATTCCCTCCTCCATTACAGTGTTCCACTCCTCCACGATTATTAAATTTCCATCTCCCTTTACGCACTTTATTACTTGTTCATGTCCTCATATCCTTTCCCTATCTCTTCGTCTTCTGGTTGTAACTTCGGCATGTATAGCTGAACTATGGTTTTAGCACTGGCTTACTGCCGACTCTGATGATAAGAATCCTATCACTGAAGTATTTACAGTAAATAATTATGTGCCCTACGTTTCTTTTTTCACAGAAAAATTGTGAGGGTACAATTTGAAACAATAACTGGACAGCATTTTTACAGTGCATGCGTCCAGTGAGGTTGCCAATTACAGAAAATATCGCAGGTCGATTCCGCATCGATTTCGTCAATCGAAAGGATCGATTAGGATAGAGCCCAGCTGGATGGCTTCTAAATTCACTGACAACAGGACGATTCCTTTGATTCTATTGTCAGAGAGTGTTGTGGCCTGCAAAATATCAGAGACTCTTGTGTGTGGAACTGAGGAGTGGGATTACACAAGGTGCTTGCTTTAACACTCTTTCACGCTATGACATCAGGCGTCCCAGATACGCTTCCACACAATGTAGGCCACTCCAGGACAAGACGAGTCAAGGCAAGACAACGTGCGTGAGAGCTTCGTACTCGACATCTGCCACTGCTGTTATGAACATCCTCACAACAGAAATGATTGTTGTACTCTACACATTGAAACAAATGCGATATTGGACAGGCTGTGACTACAGTAGAGCTGAGAATGATTTGTAGTTGGCGATATTAGTTTGTTCAAGACTATAGGACAAATTATGCCCTTTAAGGTGAGTATTCAGTCAGTCACAAAGTTACATGCTCAAAAGTAGTGGGGCAATCTAAATGGAATTCTCCTAGTATACAGGGTTATTACAAATGATTGAAGCGATTTCAAAGCTCTACAATAACTTTATTATTTTAGATATTTTCACAATGCTTTGCACACACATACAAAAACTCAAAAAAATTTTTTAGGCATTCACAAATGTTCGATATGTGCCCCTTTAGTGATTCAGCAGACATAAAGCCGATTATCAAGTTCCTCCCACACTCGGCGCAGCACGTCCCCATCAATGAGTTCGAAAGCATCGTTGATGCGAGCTCGCAGTTCTGGCACGTTTCTTGGTAGAGGAGGTTTAAACACTGAATCTTTCACATAACCCCACAGAAAGAAATCGCATGGGGTTAAGTCGGGAGAGCATGGAGGCCATGACATGAATTGCTGATCATGATCTCCACCACGACCGATCCATCGGTTTTCCAATCTCCTGTTTAAGAAATGCCGAACATCATGATGGAAGTACGGTGGAGCACCATCCTGTTGAAAGATGAAGTCGGCGCTGTCGGTCTCCAGTTGTGGCATGAGCCAATTTTCCAGCATATCCAGATACGCGTGTCCTGTAACGTTTTTTTCGCAGAAGAAAAAGGGGCCGTAAACTTTAAACCGTGAGATTGCACAAAACACGTTAACTTTTGGTGAATTGCGAATTTGCTGCACGAATGCGTGAGGATTCTCTACCGCCAAGATTCGCACATTGTGTCTGTTCACTTCACCATTAAGAAAAAATGTTGCTTCATCACTGAAAACAAGTTTCGCACTGAACGCATCCTCTTCCATGAGCTGTTGCAACCGCGCTGAAGATTCAAAGCGTTTGACTTTATCATCGGGTGTCAGGGCTTGTAGCAATTGTGAACGGTAAGGCTTCGGCTTTAGCCTTTTCCGTAAGATTTTCCAAACCGTCGGCTGTGGTACATTTAGCTCCCTGCTTGCTTCATTCGTCGACTTCCGCGGGCTACGCGTGAAACTTGCCCGCACGCGTTCAACCGTTTCTTCGCTCACTGCAGGCCGACCCGTTGATTTCCCCTTACAGAGGCATCCAGAAGCTTTAAACTGCGCATACCATCGCCGCATGGAATTAGCAGTTGGTGGATCTTTGTTGAACTTCGCCCTGAAGTGTCGTTGCACTGTCATGACTGACTGATGTGAGTGCATTTCAAGCACGACATACGCTTTCTCGGCTCCTGTCGCCATTTTGTCTCACTGCGCTCTCGAGCGCTCTGGCGGCAGAAACCTGAAGTGCGGCTTCAGCCGAACAAAACTTTATGAGTTTTTCTACGTATCTGTAGTGTGTCGTGACCATATGTCAATGAATGGAACTACAGTGAATTTATGAAATCGCTTCAATCATTTGTAATAGCCCTGTACTTGCTATCAGCAGGTGAGTAAATAATCAGACCTGCAGTCATCTGCACCGGCTAGAAGGGCCACAAGAGTGCATTGGTATTGTCACCACGTAAGCTCGTCCTCAGATCTGAAGGTGACTGGGGCGGAGAAAAATATTAATATTAAAGTCATAACAGGATAGAGGATATCTAAACGAGAAAACGTTTGCAAATAACCATATCTCGAAAATGTACCGTGATGAAACTGAGGAAAAGAAACATCGACAGCTAGTGCAGCTAAACTAAATTACCCCAGTTTATAGCTAATCCATCCCTACATGGAGCGACAGACAAGCGACTGTATTTTTGCGTACGTATGAGCACTAATTTCTCTTCGTGGTTCTTACGCAAAATGTAAGTTGGCGGCAACAGAACCATCTGGCAGTCAGCTTCAAATGGCAATTCTCTAATTTTTATCCGTAGTGTTTCTCGAAAATAACGTCATCTTCGCTCCAGGGATTCCCTTTTGAGTACACGAAGCACCTCCGTAATACTCGCCTGTTGATCGAGCCCACCAGTACCAAATGTAGCGGCATGTCTTGAATTTCTTCGATCTGGAGGAGATCCAAAGCACTTAAGCAGTACTCGTGACTAGGTCGCACTACTGTTCTAGACGCGGTCTTCTTTATAGACGAGCTACACTTCCGTAAAAACTCTCCCAGTAAACCGAAGCTGACCATTCGCCTTTCCTACTACCAGCCTTACGGACTAGTTTCATTTCAAATCGTTTTGTAATGTTACACCTAGATATTTAATCGATGTGAGTGTGTCGGGCATCACACTAGCAGTGCTGTATTCAATATTATGGGTTTGTTTTTCCTACCCAGCTGCATTCACTTACATTTTCCTGCATTCAGAACTAGCTGCGATTCCCCGCACCAAACAAAAATGCTGTCTAAGCCACCCTTCATTCTTCTAGGCTACCACAGCGTCAACAGCAAACATTAGCAAATTGCTGCTCACCTTATCTGTCATGTCATTTATCACAGCTAGGCAGACTTAAGTTACTATCCGTGGCTGGTTAGTTTACACACGAATTTTCTCTGAGGCTTACTGCGTCAAGCATGACTAAAACGCTACAAGTTCCGCAGTGCCATTAAACTGTTAAGATAATGAGCTGCACTATAGCAACAGCACTCCATTAAGACAGTCAACATGTGATTCTGTTAAGTCCTGTGATATTAATAACGACCTCTGAAGGCCAAATGTTTGAACTTTTATTCCAATACTTACACTAGATCATTAATTCTTTAGCAGTCGAGTATTTAGAGGTCATTCAATGTACAGGGTGAGTGAAAAAGGACATTAAAAGTATGGAATAATATAGAAATTTATTAAGATAACTTACAGAATCGGTAGATTTGTCACTTTGTAGAAAACAACCTCAAGTTTGATTTACGTAGTGCATCAGTAACATCTTTGCGCCACCAGTGCGCAGTGCACCGTTAAAATGATTCACTGGTGCGGAATTCCGCAGATTTGACACCGCTGCATTTCTTTATATGGGGTTTCATTAAATACCGTGTATATGTTCCTCCCCTACCAAACAAAGTAGCCGAAGTGAAAAATCTACCTACACTTCCATTGCACAAGTTACGCCAGATTTGCTGCGACGAGTGTGGGAGGAAACTGATTGTCGTGGGATGTTTGACGCATCACCAATGTTAGTCACATCGAACCAAAATAACACTTAACACTTTCATGTGAAACTTGAGGTTATTTATGACAAAATGACACATCTACCGATTCTGTAAGTTATTTCAATAAATTTCTATATCATTCCAAATTTGTTAAGTCCTTTTCGACTCACACTGTATATGAAATTCCACTTGAGTGCGGCAGTTACGTATTAAAAAAATTATTAGGAGCGAAAGAAAGAATTCTAGGAGATTAGTCTGAAATACAATAACAAAAAAACGCAACAACAAAAAATAATTAATGCAAAGTAAGGCAAATTTCTGGAATACATTTGTCTAGGAAGGAGTGAAATATCACAGTTTAATGTAAGCGCCAGATAAACTATTGCAAATGTGAAATTCTGGTACATTAATAACTGACATAAACGCCAAAATGTTGAACGCGAGCATACAAACGTACATGCATTGTGTTGCACAGGTGCCGGCGGATGTCGATTCGTCGGATGGAGTTCCATGCCTGTTGCACTTTGTAGGTGACTACAGGGGCGGTTAATTTTGTTTGCAGATGAAGTTGGAGTTGCGACCGAAGATGTCCCATATATGATCGATTGGAGACATACTTCGTGAACGAGCAGGCCAAGAAAACATTTCGACATTCTGCAGAGGATGTTGGGTTACAGCAGCGGTATGTGGCTGATCGTTATCCTTTTGGAAAATATCCCCTATAATGCCGTTCATGAATGGCAGCACAACAGGTCGAATCACCAGATCGAAGTACGAACTTGCAGTCGAGGTGGAATAATCAAGAGAGTGCTCCTGACGTCACACGGTATCGCATCCCAGACCACAGATCTAGATGTAGGTCCAGTGTCTGTTGCACCCAGGCAGTTTGGATGCTGGCCCTCAAGTGGCCTGCTTCAACCAACACACGGCCGTCAGAGGCACCCAAACAGATCGAACTTTCGTCAGAAAACACACCTCCACACTGCGTAGTGTAACGACGTAAGTTTCTTATAAATGATTTTCTTTCGACATATGACCATGTGTAGACTTCGTCACCTACGTCAGTTACAACCCACTTCAAAATTATTTATATTCTTTTTAAATTGTCTCAGAATGGTTCTTGAACGAAACTATAAAACATCATTTGAGTCGTATGCACAGAATTACATCACTCGGGCCAATTGGTTTGCGTAAACTTTTTCGATTTTAGATGTCGTTTGTTTCTCCTCAGAAATTATACTGATACACGTTATCTGATTTAATCGATATTAGAACCATATTGAATAAACTTTTGAGATTCAAAGTCGCGATGAACGCTGTCAAAATTCAATAATCTTGTCAAATATATTATTAATTCATTCACATAATTCTTCATAAATAAATCCTCAGAAAACGTATTTCAACTTTAGTAGCATCCACTAGTTTATTATCTTCCTACATACAGACGTGAACCTGAGCCTTGACGAGACAAAACTAACATTTTCAATAAGATTAAACTTCCTATGATATCATTGTTGTACAAAAAAATTACATATTTTCATTTATCAATTTTTAGAAGCACGACGCAACAACTCGGTTCCAGGATCTTCTGTTGCTCTTTGGCTGTCGATCTGCGACGTATAGTGGCCAGCAATTTTCTCTCTGATCGCGGCAGCGAAGATGCTGTCTCCGTTCGTTGCGCCGCCCTCTCCGTACATGAAACATAAAAAAATACAAAACTTTAGGCAATTCACAACCATTACAAAATATTACAAAAATACATAAACAAAACTAAATTAAACTTATATTCACCCGCAAACTGGGCTGACACTGGTGGATGGGTGACGCTTCAATTTCGTCCCACTACAACTGCCCTCCAGTGCTCTCTCGCTTAACACCACTCAAGACGCAGATGGCGATGGTTTGGAGTAAGTGGAATGCGTCTGGCTCAGAGCTGCCCTTGAAGCAACCGATTTGCAACGGTTCGTTTTGTCACAGTGGTGCCAACTGCTGCTCAAATTGCTGCTGCAGGTGCACTACCATGCGCCAGCGCCATACGCCGAAGATGATGGGCTACCCCCTTAGTAATGCCAGGTGGCTCTCTGGAGCCCGATCTTCTTGCGACTTTACATTCTCGTGAGCACAACTGTCAGCTATCATGTACATTGGCTACATTCCGGCCAAGTCTTTCGGCAGTATCGCAGAAATAATGTCCACCTCCCTCCTCCCCCAAAACCAAAACCGTGGGGGCAGGATGTAAGAGACAGCATATACTTAACCTACACTGCACTGCTTAACCTGGCTGAGGTGGACACAGAATTCTCTATCATTTTTCTCGTCCCTAAGCCTGAACGTGACCAAAGTGGGAAACTCTATCACCCAATAGGGACTCAAAAAACAGTGCAAATTTACGGGAAGCTTTGATTGAAGGACCCCTAACCCCAAAGTTCTTAACGAAGACGAACCTCTCCAACTTGCGCATTCCCTGGACGCTGGCCATGGCTAAACCTTGCTGCGTCCCTCCAATGGGCGCTTTGGATGTTGGCCTTGGCCCTGCGCCAATTATCTTTGATTACCTGAGGAGTAATCTCGTCAATGAACGAAATGTTTGCCAGCAAAGAATTGAGGAGATAAGTCAACATAAGAGAGGCAGGAGTGGTTCGGTGTGCCTCACATTTGGCAGTGTTACGAGCCAGGTTCAAAGAAGGAGACGTAAGGAGATACTTGGTTTGAGCCTCAGAGTGGCTGGCGATTAAGGAAGACCTACGGTTGTAGTTGGTGTGCTCCGCAAATGAAGACTGAGGGTAATATGGGATGGTGGTGACATATCTAATACCAGAATGGAAGCAAAAGTTGTGAAATTCTCTAGAAATAAAGCAGAGAGCGTTGTCGCTAACAGCGACTCAGGAAGGGCCAAACCAAGAGTAAATTCTATCTACGTGCTTAATACTTTGCTCCGCTGTAATGCCACTATTGGGCAACAGCTGTCTGAACTGAGTGAAAACCATCGATGGCGCAAACATATATCGATGTGTATCGTGAGTGTGGGGAAGCGAACCGCCATAGTCGATAGAAAGACGCTCCATGGGTGCCTCCGCTTGGTTGGATTGGAGCAACTCCCTTCACCTTTTCCCATCTGACACTCTCGGCACTTCTCAACCATCTCCTGAGATCCTGATGGAAGGAGGGCTACTTTGAGAGACTCACGTATTTTATGGATCGTCTTGCAGACTCTCAAATGCCCCTGGCCTCAGAGCTGTGACAATATTTAAAGACAGTCAGAACAAGAATGGTGGGTAGTCAAATCCTAGCCTCTTCATCCCATGGACTTCTGCGTCTCAGTGTGTCCTTCCGCGACTCATAACCACGAACAGCTTTCCCGGACTACAACTGATCCCTAATGGGGCCTAGTTCACGATCCCTGTGCGGTTGCTGCACGAGGTCGCCAAAGAACATAGGAACGTTAGTAGGTAGATTGTTGACAGAAACCTCTCCTGTGTCGCCCTAATTTCAGGGGCGACCCTCTTCCTGATCCTCGAATATATGTTTCAGGCTATCAGCAACAACGTTATCGCATTCCCTGATATGGCTCGTGTTGAACCGAAATGCGAATATACACACTATACGACCTGTTTTATGGGTGAGACGTGGTTACTTAGGGAAAGGCTGATTTCAGTGTGGATGAGGCCTTACTCAGTTACTGTTGGTTGCTCAGTTTTTTTTTTAAATCACGTACACTTTATTTGGAACCAATTGCATATAAGGTAGACAATAAGGAACAAATATCAAATTTGACTGTTAAGACAACATCTAATTAAAGATTCTTTAGGCCAATTGCGTTCACAGCTGAAGGCCTTATTGACCAGAAATTCAAATTATTTGTCGGCTGAAGGCCCCAACAGTAATTCCTCAAAAACAATCTGACGGCTGAAGGCCTAGATAGCAGATTCTTACTAAAATATTATAAAAAAGGACAATCATATTAAGAGACAATATCTAATTAAAATTCTTAACACAAATTACATTCATGGCTGAAGGCCTTATTGACAGTCATCACAATCTGATAAAATCAAGAGAGAAGTGGGCCTCAGACAGCGCTCCAAGGATCGACCTGGGAAAGTCGCTCAAATTCGTAAACGGTGAGACAGGCAGCCAAGAGTTGTATTCACTTAACCGAATGGCAACTTAAACTAGTGAAAGTTTAAATGCGGATCAACACTCTTGCAAAATGTACCTAAGGTCTGGTAACCAACACAAGGATGGAGTAACCCAGGCAAGACGAATCCGGCGGACAGCACTGCCTCTTCAGAACCCGGTGTTCAGAACATCCAGAAGCAGAAGGAACCACTACGACCAAGGTAGTCCAAAAGAACAAAATATCTGAACCACAATCAAAGAGGCTGTCAAACTACACGCCTTACCGGACAGGAGTGGCAAGGCGAGGGAAAGTAGATTGCCGCAAGCTAACCTCCAGGGCAGGTAACTGGGACGTTAGCAGCCACTAGGCAGAAAAATACCGATGGTTGAACTTCATAAATAAACACAAGGAACTCAGTGATTAATAATTAGAAGTTGAGGACAGTTAATTAATTTCGCCAACTCCAAACACTCTACTCGTTGCTCTTCACTTCAGTGACCCTGCGAGCGGCAACACACGAACAAACGGCATGAGCTCAAAATAGTGGAGGTTTCACTACTGGGTTAGTGTTCACTCAACTCAAACGTCCTGGGTCCTGTGGACAACGAGGTTGTGGCCCTCGCAACTACAGCCCCTCGATCCGGCAATGCCCGCGTGCCGCCAGTAGTCCCGGCATGTCTTCACGCTGCTGGACCTCCCTCCAGCTCCGTCCCAACCAAACACACTTCACACCCGACCCGGAAACCACCTGACGTCTTTCCAAAGATAGTACCATGGTACTAGATATCGATAAACGCTGCTGCTGCCACACGCGGACAGACAATGCTAGCAAATGTAGTGGCGTCAGTAAACACAAGAAGAAAACGAGGCGCCACTATAGCTATAACACGATGCCAACCTACCAAGGGCACCAACGAGAGCCGCACATAGCTCAGTGAGTATGGGCTAAAACCGAACTAAGTGCGTGATTGTCCGTTTCCAAGGTGAACTTCCGGCGTTCCACGTTAAACTTGACCTTCTGCAAAGCAGAGAGAACCGTTAGCGCTTCCATCTCATCAGCGAAGTATTTGTTCTCGCTAGAGCCGCGTGGGATTAGCCGAGCGGTCTTGGGCGCTGCAGTCATGGACTGTGCGGCTGGTCCCGGCGGAGTTTCGAGTCGTCCCTCGGGCATGGTTGTTTGTGTTTGTCCTTAGCATAATTTAGGTTAAGTAGTGTAGAAGCTTAGGGACTGCTGACCTAGGCAGTAGTTAAGTCCCATTTCACACAGATTTGAACTTTTTTTTTTATTCTTGCTGGAAGACAGGCACCTAGAGGCATGGCTAAGGGCCTCCTGTTCCTGTCTTGTTGCTGAAGGAGCAAGATAATAAAAAAAAGAAAAAGAAAAACATTCCAGAGTTCGAGGCATCGGTCTGAGCTATAAATGGAAGTTTAAAATGGGACACTACCAGAGCCCGAGGGTTACTCTGTGCGATTTTCAGAGAAACAAAGGTGGCTTGTTGGCGCTCAGTCCAGACCAAGGGTTCATCCTTCTTTCGCAAAATGTCCAAGGGTCTGGCCAGTTTAATGAATTTAGGGACGAATTTCTGAAAAAAATATACTGATAAAAAGCGCCACGCCCCTCTTGAGTTTGAGAAATAGCCTTCGTACTTGACTGGTCAGTACGAACCCCTTCTGTCGAAACTATATGTCCAAGAAATGGAATCCCACGCCGGTCTCAGGTCGCCTTAACCGTTTTGAAAGAGCTGGTTGTCTCAGACGTTCAAGAACAAGACATATATGCTCCAGATGATCCTCAAAAGTGGCAGTATAAATGACGAAATCATCCAGACAGCTATATACACATTTAACTTGACATCACCAAGCACCGAATCAAGCAGCAGGAAAAGGACCACTGTGTCAGAAGACAGGCCAAAAGGAACCTGGTTAAACCTTGTGTACATTCCAATTAGTACAGAATGCTGTGGTGACCTCGGACTCTTTGGCGGAAGGAATTTGGTAGAACGCCTCTTTCAAATCAAAAACTGAAAAATAATGAGCACCCAAGAAACAAGAAAAACAACGATGCCGCTCGGAGTGGCCACGCGGTTTGAGGCGCCATGTCACGGATTGCGCGGCCCCTCTCGCTGGAGGTTCGAGTCCTTCCTCGGGTGTGTGTGTGTGTGTTGTTCTTAGAATAAGTTTAAATAGTGTGTAAGAGTATGGACCGATGACCTCAGTAGTTTGGTCCCTCAGGAATTCACAAACATTTGAACATTTTTGAATTTGAAAAACATCCATGCAAGTCGGGAAGAGACTCCAAGATGAGTTTTTGATTGAGGAGGCGATAGTCCACAACCGGACGGAATCCTCCATTATTCTTCGTGACCAAAAACATGGCGAGGCATCCAGAGAGGTGAATGGCCGTAAAAACCCCTCCAAATGCATTTTGTTGACCAACTGGCGCAGCAACTTCATTTTAGGTGGAGAAAACCGAAACAGTAACTGACTGGAATCTGATCTGACACCAAAGTACGATATTCAGTACGGTTGGTAAACCTAATCTGTCAGTCAACATCTCAGGAAAACTACACAGCATGTCTAGGAAAACCTGAGCTTGACTTGGAGGCAGGTGTGCCGCACTGAAATCCGACTACAAGGGCTCATCCCCTTAGAAATTAGCTCCGGGAGAGGGCTCTTTGAACATTTGCGAAAGGTAAATGAGAACTTTGATCGTAAACGTAATGGTAGAAAGCACCTCAGTATTGTATTTACGTTGAATTGTCTCTGTAGAGTCGTTTCATAAGACGCTTGTCTCACTGGATTCTGTGCATCCTATTCCGTCCACCGCCTGATTGCGGTTTAATTTATTAACTCTCCCAGAAAGCCTGAGCAGTCAAAGTAAGGCTTATTCAATGATATTATGTTTGATTTTTTTGTGTTCCATAGGAAACCATGACCTGTATTTATTACGTTTTTTCCCTTCACCCTACCGTATGTGTGCGTAAATGTGACTGAATGAGCGTTTTTAAGAGTGTAAAATGGTTCAAATGGCTCTGAGCACTATGGGACTCAACTGCTGTGGTCATAAGTCCCCTAGAACCTAGAACTACTTAAACCTAACTAACCTAAGGACAGCACACAACACCCAGCCATCACGAGGCAGAGAAAATCCCTGACCCCGCCGGGAATCGAACCCGGGCGTGGGAAGCAAGAACGCTACCGCACGACCACGAGATGCGGGCTTAAGAGTGTATTCGGGTTTCTTTTGTGGGGGATGTTTGCTTCTCGTTTGGAGGGTAGCACAGGATGACCAACTTAGCATCCCAGTACCTGGACAGAGAGGTTTACATCTTTAAAGTCTGAGGTTGGTTTGTCTGTCAGGTTGGTGGCGGAAGCCTACCCCTCTGGTAGCTTCCGGTGCACCGGTAGTTAGGCGAAGCTCGGTGGAGAAAGGACACTCTGCACTCTGCTGCTAGCGGTTGGTGAGTACAGTTCGTAGGTCCTAGAGACGGTTTCTGCTGATAGGAAGTAGGCCGAATTAGAGCTTCTCTATGTTAAATTCATGGCATATTTAAGTACTTCAGCTTAACTGAAGCGTGTGTAGTTATGTATTTTCGGAATGGGGCATAATTATTTTGTTAAAAGTCGGCGATGATGGTGGTTGAAATTAAACGTGTGGAAGTTACTTTGTTCCTTTAGGACAGTCATGGGTACGTAAATGGAATGACTGAATTATTGTGTTCCACTTCCCTTGTGTGTGTTTTTCCTTTTTAAATGCGAGATTCTGCAATTTTTTGCGAATTATTTAGTTGAACTTCTTTATCAGGCACCAGTCATGTATATTCATAGGATGTGCATCAAATTCAGTAAAGAAATAAATGTGCTACGTAAAAGACAAACTCTGCGTCCTTTATCTTTCTCATTGATGCCAGTTTTCAAATTAATTTTCTATTCCCGGTTTTTTTTATATACGACTTACAATGCTGTTCATCTTGTTAGTTTCTTTAAAAAATTGGATTCTTATAATTAAATTCTTAATTTAATTATACTGATAATTTCCAATTCGGTCTTCTCTTAATTGTTAGGAAGGGCTTGGGCTGGTGGCGACCCTGTAATTTTTAAATTTATGATTGTCCTTCTGAAGTGGCTTAACCAGAAACAAGGGTTACATCCCCATTATTCTTGGTACATAACGTATGTCGAGCCTTTGCTAGGATCCATTTACAATTCTGCATACATACTTCACAACGTGCATGAAAAAGATAGGTTACTATATTCAATTTTTTTTAATTTGAAAATAAAAACTTTGTAGTACTATGCTTAAATTAAATATGTCCCTAATTACCATCTTCATTCATGCATAAAATACAGTCTTGTGAAATCATACGAATCTTTTTTGAACACCCTGTATGTTGCAGTTAGCAAGGTTCCACAATGGTAATACACTGGTCGGTCTCACATTGGGTTCATATCCCTGACTGGCATCTATAATTAGTATTTCCACACTTTACGTAAATCGCTGAAGGAAAAGGCCAGTGATGAATCTATATCTACATTTATACTTAGCAAGCCACCCAACGGTGTGTGGCGGAGGGCACTTTATGTGCCACTCTCATTATATCCCTTTCCTGTTCCAGTCGCGTATGGTTCGCGGTAAGAACGTCTGCCGGAAAGCCGCCATGCGCGCTCGAATCTCTCTAATTTAACATTCGTGGCTCCTCGGGAGGTATAAGTAGGGGGAAGCAATATATTCGATACCTCATCCAGAAACGCACCCTCTCGAAACCTCAACAGCATGGTACACCGCGATGCAGAGCTCCTCTCTTGCATAGTCTGCCACTTGAGTTTGCTAAACATCTCCGTAACGCTATCACGCTTACCAAATAACCCTGTGACGAAAGGCGCCGCTCTTCTTTGGATCTTCTCTATCTCCTCTGTCAACCCGACCTGATACGGATCCCACACTGATGAGCAATACTCAAGTATGCCGGCCTGAGTGGCCGAGCAATTCTAGGCGCTACAGTCTGAAACCGCGCGACCGCTACGGTCGCAGGTTCGAATCCTGCCTTGGGCATGGATGTGTGTGATGTCCTTAGGTTAGTTAGGTTTAAGTAGTTCTAGGGGACTGATGACCTCAGAAATTAAGTCCCACAGTGCTCAGAGCCAACTGAACCATTTGAATACTCAAGTAAAGGTCGAACGAGTGTTTTGCAAGCCACCTCCTTTGTTGATGGACTACATTTTCTAAGGACTCTCCTAATGAATCTCAACCTGGTACCCGCCTTACCAACAATTAATTTTATATGATCACTCCACTTCAAATCGTTCCGTACGCATACTCCCAGATATTTTACAGAAGTAACTGCTACGAGTGTTTGTACCGCTATCATATAATCATACAACAAAGGATCCTTCTTTCTATATATTCGCAATACGTTACATTTGTCTATGTTAAGGGTCAGTTGCCACTCCCTGCACCAAGTGCCTATCCGCTGCATATCTTCCTGCAATTTTCTAATGCTGCAATTTCTCTGTATACTACAGCATCATCCGCGAAAAGCGGCATGGAACTTCCGACACTATCTACTAGGTCATATATATATATATATATATATATATATATATATATATATATATATATATATATATATATATATATATATATATACATACACTCCTGGAAATGGAAAAAAGAACACATTGACACCGGTGTGTCAGACCCACCATACTTGCTCCGGACACTGCGAGAGGGCTGTACAAGCAATGATCACACGCACGGCACAGCGGACACACCAGGAACCGCGGTGTTGGCCGTCGAATGGCGCTAGCTGCGCAGCATTTGTGCACCGCCGCCGTCAGTGGTAGCCAGTTTGCCGTGGCATACGGAGCTCCATCGCAGTCTTTAACACTGGTAGCATGCCGCGACAGCGTGGACGTGAACCGTATGTGCAGTTGACGGACTTTGAGCGAGGGCGTATATTGGGCATGCGGGTGGCCGGGTGGACGTACTGCCGAATTGCTCAACACGTGGGGCGTGAGGTCTCCACAGTACATCGATGTTGTCGCCAGTGGTCGGCGGAAGGTGCACGTGCCCGTCGACCTGGGACCGGACCGCAACGACGCACGGATGCACGCCAAGACCGTAGGATCCTACGCAGTGCCATAGGGGACCGCACCGCCACTTCCCAGCAGATTAGGGACACTGTTGCTCCTGGGGTATCGGCGAGGACCATTCGCAACCGTCTCCATGAAGCTGGGCTACGGTCCCGCACACCGTTAGGCCGTCTTCCGCTCACGCCCCAACATCGTGCAGCCCGCCTCCAGTGGTGTCGCGACAGGCGTGAATGGAGGGACGAATGGAGACGTGTCGTCTTCAGCGATGAGAGTCGCTTCTGCCTTGGTGCCAATGATGGTCGTATGCGTGTTTGGCGCCGTGCAGGTGAGCGCCACAATCAGGACTGCATACGACCGAGGCACACAGGGCCAACACCCGGCATCATGGTGTGGGGACCGATCTCCTACACTGGCCGTACACCACTGGTGATCGTCGAGGGGACACTGAATAGTGCACGGTACATCCAAACCGTCATCGAACCCATCGTTCTACCATTCCTAGACCGGCAAGGAAACTTGCTGTTCCAACAGGACAATTACAAATGATTGAAGCGATTTCACAGCTCTACAATAACTTTATTATTTTAGATATTTTCACAATGCTTTGCACACACATACAAAAACTCAAAAAGTTTTTTTAGGCATTCACAAATGTTCGATATGTGCCCCTTTAGTGATTCAGCAGACATAAAGCCGATTATCAAGTTCCTCCCACACTCGGCGCAGCATGTCCCCATCAATGAGTTCAAAAGCATCGTTGATGCTAGCTCGCAGTTCTGGCACGTTTCTTGGTAGAGGAGGTTTAAACACTGAATCTTTCACATAACCCCACAGAAAGAAATCGCTTGGGGTTAAGTCGGGAGAGCGTGGAGGCCATGACATGAATTGCTGATCGTGATCTCCACCACGACCGATCCATCGGTTTTCCAATCTCCTGTTTAAGAAATGCCAAACATCATGATGGAAGTGTGGTGGAGCACCATCCTGTTGAAAGATGAAGTCGGCGCTGTCGGTCTCTAGTTGTGGCATGAGCCCATTTTCCAGCATGTCCAGATACACGTGTCTTGTAACTTTTTTTTTTTTTTTTTGCAGAAGAAAAAGGGGCCGTAAACTTTAAAACGTGTGATTGCACAAAACACGTTAACTTTTGGTGAATTGCGAATTTGCTGCACGAATGCGTGAGGATTCTCTACCACCAAGATTCGCACATTGTGTCTGTTCACTTCACCATTAAGAAAAAATGTCGCTTCATCACTGAAAACAAGTTTCGCACTGAACGCATCCTCTTCCATGAGCTGTTGCAACCGCGCTGAAGATTCAAAGCGTTTGACTTTGTCATCGGGTGTCAGGGCTTGTAGCAATTGTAAACGGTAAGGCTTCTGCTTTAGCCTTTTCCGTAAGATTTTCCAAACCGTCGGCTGTGGTACCTTTAGCTCCCTGCTTGCTTTATTCGTCGACTTCCGCGGGCTACGCGTGAAACTTGCCCGCACGCGTTCAACCGTTTCTTCGCTCACTGCAGGCCGACCCGTTGATTTCCCCTTACAGAGGCATCCAGAAGCTTTAAACTGCGCATACCATCGCCGAATGGAGTTAGCAGTTGGTGAATCTTTGTTGAACTTCGTCCTGAAGTGTCGTTGCACTGTTATGACTGACTGATGTGAGTGCATATCAAGCACGACATACGCTTTCTCGGCTCCTGTCGCCATTTTGTCTCACTGCGCTCTCGAGCGCTCTGGCGGCAGAAACCTGAAGTGCGGCTTCAGCCGAACAAAACTTTATGAGTTTTTCTACGTATCTGTAGTGTGTCGTGACCATATGTCAATGAATGGAACTACAGTGAATTTATGAAATCGCTTCAATCATTTGTAATAGCCCTGTACTTGCTGTCAGCAGGTGTGTAAATAATCAGACCTGCAGTCATCTGCGCCGGCTAGAAGGGCCACAAGAGTGCATTGGTATTGTCACCACGTGAACTCGTCCTCAGATCTGAAGGTGACCGGGGCGTAGAAAAATATTAATGGTGAAGTCATAACAGGATAGAGGATATCGAAACGAGAAAACGTTTGCAAATAACCATATCTCGAAAATGTACCGTGGTGAAACTGAGGAAAAGAAACATCGACAGCTAGTGCAGCTAAACTAAATTACCCCAGTTTATAGCTAATCCATCCCTACATGGAGCGACAGACAAGCGACTGTATTTTTGCGTACGTATGAGCACTAATTTCTCTTCGTGGTTCTTACGCAAAATGTAAGTTGGCGGCAACAGAACCATCTGGCAGTCAGCTTCAAATGGCAATTCTCTAATTTTTATCCGTAGTGTTTCTCGAAAATAACGTCATCTTCGCTCCAGGGATTCCCTTTTGAGTACACGAAGCACCTCCGTAATACTCGCCTGTTGATCGAGCCCACCAGTACCAAATGTAGCGGCATGTCTTGAATTTCTTCGATCTGGAGGAGATCCAAAGCACTTAAGCAGTACTCGTGACTAGGTCGCACTACTGTTCTAGACGCGGTCTTCTTTATAGACGAGCTACACTTCCGTAAAAACTCTCCCAGTAAACCGAAGCTGACCATTCGCCTTTCCTACTACCAGCCTTACGGACTAGTTTCATTTCAAATCGTTTTGTAATGTTACACCTAGATATTTAATCGATGTGAGTGTGTCGGGCATCACACTAGCAGTGCTGTATTCAATATTATGGGTTTGTTTTTCCTACCCAGCTGCATTCACTTACATTTTCCTGCATTCAGAACTAGCTGCGATTCCCCGCACCAAACAAAAATGCTGTCTAAGCCACCCTTCATTCTTCTAGGCTACCACAGCGTCAACAGCAAACATTAGCAAATTGCTGCTCACCTTATCTGTCATGTCATTTATCACAGCTAGGCAGACTTAAGTTACTATCCGTGGCTGGTTAGTTTACACACGAATTTTCTCTGAGGCTTACTGCGTCAAGCGTGACTAAAACGCTACAAGTTCCGCAGTGCCATTAAACTGTTAAGATAATGAGCTGTACTATAGCAACAGCACTCCATTAAGACAGTCAACATGTGATTCCGTTAAGTCCTGTGATATTAATAACGACCTCTGAAGGCCAAATGTTTGAACTTTTATTCCAATACTTACACTAGATCATTAATTCTTTAGCAGTCGAGATTTTAGAGGTCATTCAATGTACAGGGTGAGTGAAAAAGGACATTAAAAGTATGGAATAATATAGAAATTTATTAAGATAACTTACAGAATCGGTAGATTTGTCACTTTGTAGAAAACAGCCTCAAGTTTGAGTTACGTAGTGCATCAGTAACATCTTTGCGCCACCAGTGCGCAGTGCACCGTTAAAATGATTCACTGGTGCGGAATTCCGCAGATTTGACACCGCTGCATTTCTTTATATGGGGTTTCATTAAATACCGTGTATATGTTCCTCCCCTACCAAACAAAGTAGCCGAAGTGAAAAATCTACCTACACTTCCATTGCACAAGTTACGCCAGATTTGCTGCGACGAGTGTGGGAGGAAACTGATTGTCGTGGGATGTTTGACGCATCACCAATGTTAGTCACATCGAACCAAAATAACACTTAACACTTTCATGTGAAACTTGAGGTTATTTACGACGAAATGACACATCTACCGATTCTGTAAGTTACTTCAATAAATTTCTATATCATTCCAAATTTGTTAAGTCCTTTTCGAATCACACTGTATATGAAATTCCACTTGAGTGCGGTAATTACGTATTAAAAAAATGATTAGGAGCGCAAGAAAGAATTCAAGGAGATTATTCTGAAATACAATGACAAAAAATCGCAACAACAAAAAATAATTAATGCAAAGTAAGGCAAATTTCTGGAATACATTTGTCTATGTAGGAGTGAAATATCACAGTTTAATGTAAGCGCCAGATAAACCATTGCAAATGTGAAATTCTGGTACATTATTAACTGACATAAACGCGAAAATGTTGAACGGGAGCATACAAACGTACATGCATTGTGCTGCACAGGTGCCGGCGGATGTCGATTCGTCGGATGGAGTTCCATGCCTGTTGGACTTTGTAGGTGACTACAGGGGCGGTTAATTTTGTTTGCGGATGGAGTTGCGTCCGAAGATGTCCCATATATGATCGATTAGAGACATACTTCGTGAACGAGCAGGCCAAGAAAACATTTCGACATTCTGCAGAGCATGTTGGGTTACAGCAGCGATATGTGGCTGATCGTTATCCTTTTGGAAAAATCCCCTGTAATGCCGTTCATGAATGGCAGCACAACAGGTCGATTCACCAAATCGAAGTACGAACTTGCAGTCAAGGTGGAATAATCAAGAGAGTGCTCCTGACGTCACACGATATCGCATCCCAGACCACAGATCCAGATGTAGGTCCAGTGTCTGTTGCACCCAGGCAGTTTGGATGCTGGCCCTCAAGTGGCCTGCTTCAACCAACACACGGCCGTCAGAGGCACCCAAACATATCGAACTTTCGTCAGAAAACACACCTCCACACTGTGTAGTGTAACGACGTAAGTTTCTTATAAATGATTTTCTTTCGACATATGACCATGTGTAGACTTCGTCACCTACGTCAGTTACAACCCACTTCAAAATTATTTATATTCTTTTTAAATTGTCTCAGAATGGTTCTTGAACGAAACTATAAAACATCATTTGAGTCGTATGCACAGAATTACATCACTCGGGCCAATTGGTTTGCGTAAACTTTTTCGATTTTAGATGTCGTTTGTTTCTCCTCAGAAATTATACTGATACACGTTATCTGATTTAATCGATATTAGAACCATATTGAATAAACTTTTGAGATTCAAAGTCGCGATGAACGCTGTCAAAATTCAATAATCTTGTCAAATATATTATTAATTCATTCACATAATTCTTCATAAATAAATCCTCAGAAAACGTATTTCAACTTTAGTAGCATCCACTAGTTTATTATCTTCCTACATACAGACGTGAACCTGAGCCTTGACGAGACAAAACTAACATTTTCAATAAGATTAAACTTCCTATGATATCATTGTTGTACAAAAAAATTACATATTTTCATTTATCAATTTTTAGAAGCACGACGCAACAACTCGGTTCCAGGATCTTCTGTTGCTCTTTGGCTGTCGATCTGCGACGTATAGTGGCCAGCAATTTTCTCTCTGATCGCGGCAGCGAAGATGCTGTCTCCGTTCGTTGCGCCGCCCTCTCCGTACATGAAACATAAAAAAATACAAAACTTTAGGCAATTCACAACCATTACAAAATATTACAAAAATACATAAACAAAACTAAATTAAACTTATATTCACCCGCAAACTGGGCTGACACTGGTGGATGGGTGACGCTTCAATTTCGTCCCACTACAACTGCCCTCCAGTGCTCTCTCGCTTAACACCACTCAAGACGCAGATGGCGATGGTTTGGAGTAAGTGGAATGCGTCTGGCTCAGAGCTGCCCTTGAAGCAACCGATTTGCAACGGTTCGTTTTGTCACAGTGGTGCCAACTGCTGCTCAAACTGCTGCTGCAGATGCACTACCATGCGCCAGCGCCGTACGCCGAAGATGATGGGCTGCCCTCTTGGTAATGCCAGGTGGCTCTCTGGAGCCCGATCTTCTTGCGACTTTACATTCTCGTGACCACCACTGTCAGCTATCATGTACATTGGCTACATTCTGGCCAAGTCTTTCGGCAGTATCGCAGAAAGAACATCCACCTCCCTCCTCCCCCAAAACCAAAACCGTGGGGGCAGGATGTAAGAGACAGCATATACTTAACCTACACTGCACTGCTTAACCTGGCTGAGGTGGACACAGAATTCTCTATCATTTTTCTCGTCCCTAAGCCTGAGCGTGACCGAAGTAGGAAACTCTATCACCCAATAGGGACCCAAAAAACGAGGTGCCAATTTACGGGAAGCTTTGCCTGAAGGACCCCTAACCCCAAAGTTCTTAACGAAGACGAACCTCTCCAACTTGCGCATTCCCTGGACGCTGGCCATGGCTAAACCTTGCTGCGTCCCTCCAATGGGCGCTTTGGATGTTGGCCTTGGCCCTGCGCCAATTATCTTTGATTACCTGAGGAGTAATCTCATTTTGTAGGAGGTCGTCAATGAACGAAATGTTTGCCAGCAAAGAATTGAGGAGATAAGTCAACATAAGAGAGGCAGGAGTGGTTCGGTGTGCCTCACAGTTGGCAGTGTTACGAGCCAGGTTCAACGAAGGAGACGTAAGGAGCTACTTGGTTTGAGCCTCAGAGTGGATGGCGATTAAGGAAGACCTACGGTTGTAATTGGTGTGCTCCGCAAATGAAGACTGAGGGTAATATGGGATGGTGGTGACATATCTAATACCAGAATGGAAGCAAAAGTTGTGAAATTCTCTAGAAATAAAGCAGAGAACGTTGTCGCTAACAGCGACTCAGGAAGGCCCAAACCAAGAGTAAATTCTATCTACGTGCTTAATGCTTTGCTCCGCTGTAATGCCATACTGGGCAACAGCTGTCTGAACTGAGTGAAAACCATCGATGGCGCAAACATATATCGATGTGTATCGTGAGTGTGGGGAAGCGAACCGCCATAGTCGATAGAAAGACGCTCCATGGGCGCCTCCGCTTGGTTGGATTGGAGCAACTCCCTTCACCTTTTCCCATCTGACACTCTCGGCACTTCTCAACCATCTCCTGAGATCCTGATGGAAGGAGGCTACTTTGAGAGACTCACATATTTTATGGATCGTCTTGCAGACTCACAAATGCCCCTGGCCTCAGAGCTCTGACAATATTTAAAGACAGTCAGAACAAGAATGGTGGGTAGTCAAATCCTAGCCTCTTCATCCCGTGGACTTCTGCGTCTCAGTGTGTCCTTCCGCGACTCATAACCATGAACAGCTTTCCCGGACTACAACTGATCCCTAATGGGGCATAGTTCACGATCCCTGTGCGGTTGCTGCACGAGGTCGCCAAAGAACATAGGAACGTTAGTAGGTAGATTGTTGACAGAAACCTCTCCTGTGTCGCCCTAATTTCAGGGGCGACCCATTTCCTGATCCTCGAATATATGGCTCAGGCTATCAGCAACAACGTTATCGCATTCCCTGATATGGCTCGTGTTGAACCGAAATGCGGATATACACACTATACGACCTGTCTTATGGGTGAGACGTGGTTACTTAGGGAAAGGCTGATTTCAGTGTGGATGGGGCCTTACTCAGTTGCTGTTGGTTGCTCAGTTTTTTTTAAAATCACGTACACTTTATTTGGAACCAATTGCATATAAGGTAGACAATAAGGAACAAATATCAAATTTGACTGTTAAGACAACATCTAATTAAAGATTCTTTAGGCCAATTGCGTTCACAGCTGAAGGCCTTATTGACCAGAAATTCAAATTATTTGTCGGCTGAAGGCCCCAACAGTAATTCCTCAAAAACAATCTGACGGCTGAAGGCCTAGATAGCAGATTCTTACTAAAATATTATAAAAAAGGACAATCATATTAAGAAACAATATCTAATTAAAATTCTTAACACAAATTGCATTCATGGCTGAAGGCCTTATTGACAGTCATCAGAATCTGATCAAATCAAGAGAGAAGTGGGCCTCAGACAGCGCTCCAAGGATCGACCTGGGAAAGTCGTTCAAATTCGTAAACGATGAGACAGGCAGCCAGGAGTTGTATTCACTTAACCGGATGGCAACTTAAACTAGTGACAGTTTAAATGCAGATCAACACTCTTGCAAAATGTACTTAAGGTCTGGTAACCAACACAAGGATGGAGTAACCCAGGCAAGGCGAATCCGGCGGACAGCACTGCCTCTTCAGAACCCGGTGTTCAGAACATCCAGAAGCAGAAGGAACCACTACGACCAAGGTAGTCCAAAAGGACAAAATATCCGAACCACAATCAAAGAGGCTGTCAAACTACACGCCTTACCGGACAGGAGCGGCAAGGCGAGGGAAAGTACATTGCCACAAGCTAACCTCCAGGGCAGGTAACTGGGACGTTAGCAGCCAGTAGGCAGAAAAATACCGATGGTTGAACTTCATGAATAAACACAAGGAACTCAGTGATTAATAATTAGAAGTTGAGGACAGTTAATTAATTTCGCCAACTCCAAACACTCTACTCGTTGCTCTTCATTTCAGTGACCCTGCGAGCGGCAACACACGAACAAACGGCATGAGCTCAAAATAGTGAAGGTTTCACTACTGGGTTAGTGTTCGCTCAACTCAAACGTCCTGGGTCCTGTGGACAACGAGGTTGTGGCCCTCGCAACTACAGCCCCTCGATCCGGCAGTGCCTGCGTGCCGCCAGCAGTCCCGGCATGTCCTCACGCTGCTGGACCTCCCTCCAGCTCCGTCCCAACCAAACTCACTTCACACCCGTCTTTCCAAAGATACCATGGTACTAGATATCGATAAACGCTGCTGCTGCCACACGCGGACAGACAACGCTAGCAAACGTAGTGGCGTCAGTAAACAGAAGAAGAAAACGAGGCGCCACTATAGCTATTACACGATGCCAACCCACCAAGGGCACCAACGAGAGCCGCACATAGCTCAGTGAGTATGGGCTAAAACCGAACTAAGTGCGTGATTGTCCGTTTCCAAGGTGAACTTCAGGCGTTCCAAGTAAAACTTGACCTTGTCCAAAGCAGAGAGAACTGTTAGCGCTTCCATCTCATAAGCGAAGTATTTGTTCTCGCTGGAGCCGCGTGGGATTAGCCGAGCGGTCTTGGGCGCTGCAGTCATGGACTGTGCGGCTGGTCCCGGCGGAGTTTCGAGTCGTCTCTCGGGCATGGTTGTGTGTGTTTGTCCTTAGGATAATTTAGGTTAAGTAGTGTGTAAGCTTAGGGACTGATGACCTAGGCAGTAGTTAAGTCCCATAAAATTTCACACAGATTTGAACTTTTTTTTATTCTCGCTGGAAGACAGGCACCTAGAGGCATGGATAAGGGCATCCTGTTCCTGTCTTGTTGCTGAAGGAGCAAGATATTAAAAAAAAAAAAAAGAAAGAAAAACATTCCAGAGTTCGAGGCATCGGTCTGAGCTATAAATGAATGTTGAAAATGGGACAATACCAGAACCCGAGGGTTACTCTGTGCGATTTTCAGAGAAACAAAGGCGGCTTGCTGGCGCTCAGTCCAGACCAATGGTTCATCCTTCTTTCGCAAAATGTCCAAGGGACTGGCCAGTTTAATGAATTTAGGGACGAATTTCTGAAAAAAATATGCTGATAAAAAGCGCCACGCCCCTCTTGAGTTTGAGAAATAGCCTTCGTACTTGACTGGTCAGTACGAACCCCTTCTGTCGAAACTATATGTCCAAGAAATGGAATCCCACGCCGGTCTCAGGTCGCCTTAACCGTTTTGAAAGAGCTGGTTGTCTCAGACGCTCAAGAACAAGACATATATGCTCCAGATGATCCTCAAAAGTGGCAGTATAAATGACGAAATCATCCAGACAGCTATATACACATTTAACTTGACATCACCAAGCACCGAATCAAGCAGCAGGAAAAGGACCACTGTGTCAGAAGACAGGCCAAAAGGAACCTGGTTAAACCTTGTGTACGTTCCAATTAGTACAGAATGCTGTGGTGACCTCGGACCCTTTGGCGGAAGGAATTTGGTAGAACGCCTCATTCAAATCAAAAACTGAAAAATAATGAGCACCCAAGAAACAAGAAAAACAACGATGCCGCTCGGAGTGGCCACGCGGTTTGAGGCGCCATGTCACGGATTGCGCGGCCCCTCTCGCTGGAGGTTCGAGTCCTTCCTCGGGTGTGTGTGTGTGTGTTGTTCTTAGAATAAGTTTAAATAGTGTGTAAGAGTATGGACCGATGACCTCAGTAGTTTGGTCCCTCAGGAATTCACAAACATTTGAACATTTTTGAATTTGAAAAACATCCATGCAAGTCGGGAAGAGACTCCAAGATGAGTTTTTGATTGAGGAGGCGATAGTCCACAACCGGACGGAATCCTCCATTATTCTTCGTGACCAAAAACATGGCGAGGCATCCAGAGAGGTGAATGGCCGTAAAAACCCCTCCAAATGCATTTTGTTGACCAACTGGCGCAGCAACTTCATTTTAGGTGGAGAAAACCGAAACAGTAACTGACTGGAATCTGATCTGACACCAAAGTACGATATTCAGTACGGTTGGTAAACCTAATCTGTCAGTCAACATCTCAGGAAAACTACACAGCATGTCTAGGAAAACCTGAGCTTGACTTGGAGGCAGGTGTGCCGCACTGAAATCCGACTACAAGGGCTCATCCCCTTAGAAATTAGCTCCGGGAGAGGGCTCTTTGAACATTTGCGAAAGGTAAATGAGAACTTTGATCGTAAACGTAATGGTAGAAAGCACCTCAGTATTGTATTTACGTTGAATTGTCTCTGTAGAGTCGTTTCATAAGACGCTTGTCTCACTGGATTCTGTGCATCCTATTCCGTCCACCGCCTGATTGCGGTTTAATTTATTAACTCTCCCAGAAAGCCTGAGCAGTCAAAGTAAGGCTTATTCAATGATATTATGTTTGATTTTTTTGTGTTCCATAGGAAACCATGACCTGTATTTATTACGTTTTTTCCCTTCACCCTACCGTATGTGTGCGTAAATGTGACTGAATGAGCGTTTTTAAGAGTGTAAAATGGTTCAAATGGCTCTGAGCACTATGGGACTCAACTGCTGTGGTCATAAGTCCCCTAGAACCTAGAACTACTTAAACCTAACTAACCTAAGGACAGCACACAACACCCAGCCATCACGAGGCAGAGAAAATCCCTGACCCCGCCGGGAATCGAACCCGGGCGTGGGAAGCAAGAACGCTACCGCACGACCACGAGATGCGGGCTTAAGAGTGTATTCGGGTTTCTTTTGTGGGGGATGTTTGCTTCTCGTTTGGAGGGTAGCACAGGATGACCAACTTAGCATCCCAGTACCTGGACAGAGAGGTTTACATCTTTAAAGTCTGAGGTTGGTTTGTCTGTCAGGTTGGTGGCGGAAGCCTACCCCTCTGGTAGCTTCCGGTGCACCGGTAGTTAGGCGAAGCTCGGTGGAGAAAGGACACTCTGCACTCTGCTGCTAGCGGTTGGTGAGTACAGTTCGTAGGTCCTAGAGACGGTTTCTGCTGATAGGAAGTAGGCCGAATTAGAGCTTCTCTATGTTAAATTCATGGCATATTTAAGTACTTCAGCTTAACTGAAGCGTGTGTAGTTATGTATTTTCGGAATGGGGCATAATTATTTTGTTAAAAGTCGGCGATGATGGTGGTTGAAATTAAACGTGTGGAAGTTACTTTGTTCCTTTAGGACAGTCATGGGTACGTAAATGGAATGACTGAATTATTGTGTTCCACTTCCCTTGTGTGTGTTTTTCCTTTTTAAATGCGAGATTCTGCAATTTTTTGCGAATTATTTAGTTGAACTTCTTTATCAGGCACCAGTCATGTATATTCATAGGATGTGCATCAAATTCAGTAAAGAAATAAATGTGCTACGTAAAAGACAAACTCTGCGTCCTATATCTTTCTCATTGATGCCAGTTTTCAAATTAATTTTCTATTCCCGGTTTTTTTTATATACGACTTACAATGCTGTTCATCTTGTTAGTTTCTT